>NC_089839.1:203456708-204056708 GCF_035609145.1 Eleutherodactylus coqui
TTTTTGCACACTGATATTTGTTGTTTGGTCACTGTGCTGCTTCCCTTTTACATCTATTTATCTATCATATCTTATATTTATTATCTATCAATCTATCTGTCTCATATCTATCTATCTATCTATCTATCTATCTATCTATCTATCTTATGTTTATTATCTACCTATATAATTAATTATTTTCTATCTCATATCTCTGTATCTCATAACTATCAACCTATCTTTTTTCTGTCTTAAATATATTTATCTCTATCTCAGTATCTCATATCTATCTAATCTATTCATTATCTCTGTATGTATGTATCTATCTATCTCATATTATCTATCTATCGCATATGTTTCCATCTCATTACTATCAATCTTTTATCTATCAATCTCAAATCTATCTATCCATCTATCTATCTGTATCTTGCTTCTCTAGGTCGTATTTCAGTATCCCATATCTATCTATCTATCTATCTATCTATCTATCTATCTATCTATCTATCTATCTATCTATCTATCTATCTATCCCATATGTCTGTATCTCATCACTATCTTTTTATCTATCTATCTATCTATCTATCTATCTATCTATCTATCTATCTATCATATTATTTATCGCATATGTCTACATCTCATTACTATCAATCAATCTATCTATTCATTTATCAATCTCAAATCTATCTATCTGTATCTTGCTTCTCTAGGTCGTATTTCAGTATCCCATATCTATCTATCTATCCATCTATCTATCTATCTATCTATCTATCCCATATGTCTGTATCTCATCACTATCTTTTTATCTATCTATCTATCTATCATATTATTTATCGCATATGTCTACATCTCATTACTATCAATCAATCTATGTATTCATTTATCAATCTCAAATCTATCTATCTGTAGCTTGCACTCTCTAGGCCGTATTTCAGTATCCCATATCTATCTATCTACTATCAATCTATCTTTCATCTATTGATCTCAAATCAATCCATCTAGCTCTGTCTCGCTCTCTCTGTCTCCAATTTTTGTGGACTAACAGCGGATGTTCCATCACTAGGAACCGTAACTTTGGCACACTGATATTTGTTTTTTGGTCACTGCTCTGCTTCTCTTTTACATCTTTTTATCTATTATATCTCATATATATTTTTATTCTTTATTTATATATTTTCAGAATAGAAATACAGTTTCACATAGTCAGAGAGCAGCACAAGGATCATGCCTCATATCGCATATTTATTATCTAATCTATTAATCTCTCTATCTCATATCTATGTATGTATCTCAGTATTTCAGTATCTATCTATTTTTTATCTCATATTTCTGTATTTCATAACTATCAATCTATCTTTTATCTGTCAATCTCAAATCTATCTCTATCTCATTATTTTATATCTATCTAATCTATCTATTATCTCTGTATGTCATAGCTATCTATCTATCTATCTATTCCATATCTCTGTATCTCATTGCTATCTATCTGTCTATCTCTATCTAGCTCTCTATCTCATATCTATTTATCTATCTATCTCATTGTAGCTCATATCTATCAATTTATCTTTTATCTATCAATCTCAAATCTATCTGTCTAATATTTTCTTTCTTTTTCTATATCTAGCTCTATCTCAGTATCTATTTTTATCTATCTATTTCTCATTTTTATTATCTATCAATCTCTATCTCATCTATCTATCTATATCTAGCGCTCTGTAATTCGTATCTCTCTATCCACTATTTTAATATCTGTGCATGTAATCTATCTGTCTATTTTCTATCTGTCGCTTATCTTCGTATCTCATATTTATCACTCTATCCTTTATCTATCCATCTGTCTATCTATCTTACTATATATCTATTTCATCTATCTATCTATCTATCTATCTATCTATCTATCTATCTCTGTTTCAGTATCTCATATCTATCTATTTTCAATCTATCTATTATGTCTGTATCTTATATCTATCTTGTTATCTCTGTATTTCCTATCTATCTGTATCTCATATCTATTTTTCTCTATCTAATGTCTTATCTATCTATCTATCTGTCTATATCATTTTTTATCAACTATCTCTACTTATCTATATCATTTTCTATCATTCATCTGTCTTCTATTTCATATCACTGGGGCTCATATCTATCGATTTAACTTTTACCTATCGATCTCAAAACTAACTATATATCTATCTTGTCATATTTATTTTCTATCTTTCTATCCTTCTGATATATCTGTATCTTCTTTATTTATCTATCTGTCTATCTTTATCTCAGTATCGCATATCTATTTTTTAAATATCTATTATGTATGTATCTCATATCTATCTATTTATGTATCATTTATCCATCTTGTTATCTCTGTATCTCCTATTAAACTTATTTCTTTCTATTTATCTGTATCTAATATCTATCTATCTGTTTTGCTCTTTCTATGTCCTATCTTTCTTTCTCATATCTATATCATTTGTTATCATCTTTCTATCTCATATCTCTGTATCTCAAATCTTTCCATCTATTGATATTTTTATCTATCAATCTGTCCCATATCTATCTATCTATCTATCTATCTATCTATCTATCTATCTATCTATCTATCTATCTATCTATCTATCTATCTATCCATCCATCCATCCATCCATCCATCCATCCATCCATCTATCTATCTATCTATCTATCTATCTATCTATCTATCTATCTATCTATCTATTTATCATCTCTGTTATAGCTCTGTCTCATATCTTGGTATCTCGTATCTATCTATCTATCTATCTATCTATCTATCTATCTATCTATCTATCTATCTATCTATCTATCTATCTATCTATCTATCTATCTATCTACCTATCTGTCTGTCTATCTATCCATCTTTTTCATTACTTGTCTATGCAATTTGGAAAATTCATTGCACTTTCAATGCAGTAAAAGAATGCTCCAATATTTCTGGACTGACTGCAGTTGTTCTATGATCAGGAACTTGAGCTTTGGCACACTGATATTTGTTGTTTGTTCACTGGGCTGCTTTTTTTTACATCTATTTATCTACCATTAGCAGGATTAACGCAAATTAGCGTTGCTAAATCAATTAGGAAAATAGGGGGATTGCGGTCAAGATTTGGATGATAGGGACACATGCGGGGTAGGAGGTATAGAAGTCCCTGGCATATCACTCTCCTCTCAGTCTATGGCAGACAGTAACATTGCGCTACTGTGGCCTCTGTGTTTTCCTCTCTCCCCAGCAGTTTCTCTTTCTGTATTTTTTCCAAGCTGCACCATATCTCTGGAATGCGCTACCCGCAGACAATCAGGTTAATCCACAACGCCCACAGTTGTAAGCAAGCCCTTAAAATACATTTCTTTAGGCAGGCTGATCACATCTCCTAATCTAACTCTTCTCCGTCTACCCCTCTTCTACGTTCTCCCTTAGAACCCGACCCGCTTATTCTAGAGTATACCCTACACCACATACACCCTGATGTACCTCGCATCTTTCTATATACAGATACTGGCTGGTGATCAGCTCATACAGCTTTATGTATGCTGCCCTATAAACAGGTGGCCACAGAAAACTAGTCTGGCACCACACTCTTATGAAAAGCTGTCTTTGTTGCCCCTAGCAATCAATCACAACACAGCTTTCAGGTCTTAGGCTGGGTTCACACAGGGCAGATTTGCCGCGGTTTTTCCATTGCGGTTTTTCCGCAAAAGAACTGCTTCTGCGGCAAAACTGCTTCACAGGTTAATTTGGGCTGTGGATTGTCGTGCAGAAAAATCCGCAAGCGTTTTTTTCCGCTGCATCCATAGAGGTCTATGGACAAAAAAACGCTGCGGAAAAGACCGCAGAATGAACATGCTGCATCTTTTAAAACCGCGCCGCAGTTGCATTTCCGCACTGCGGCTGTGCGGAAAAAATCCATCCTGTGAGAACAGTTTTTTGGCAAATCTCATTTTTGCTGCATTGCACTGCAAGCGCAGCGGTTTTGCCGCAGTGCGGATATGCAACGGCAATCCGCAGCAAAACCGCGGCAAATCTGCCCTGTGTGAACCCAGCCTTATACTGCTGAGGTAAAATGAAAGCTGTGCTGTGATTGGTTGTTATCTCTTAGGCTGCTCTCACACATGCGTTCAGAAAACGACATTCAAAATCACAGCATTTTACCGCAATTTCGAGCCGCGTCTTTAAATGCATTTTATAGTAGATAACAGCACTTTTTAACGCACCCCATCATTGTGATGACGTGCTTTAAAAAGCGCTAAAATACACGAAAATAAAGCGGACAACGCTCAAAAAGTGCGGCGTTATAAACGCCACATTTAAGTGCAGGTGTTCAATGCCCAATGGAAATCAATGGGAGCATTGTACCGAGGTTAGTACGGCCTTCTGAACGCCGCGCTAATAGTGGTGTAAAGGATCCGGTGTGAGAGCGGCCTCATACTGCTGAGGTAAAATGAAAGCTGCGCTGTGATTGGTACTAGGGGCAACAAAGATTTACTCTTAGACAGCTTTCAGAAGACTGTGGTGCCGGCCTAGTACTCCATAGCTCAACCTGTAGTATAATAACCTCCTGCCTGTACGGATACCAACTGGTGAGCTGCTCATAGAGCTGTCCACTGCGCTATGCAGAAAAAGATGGCTGGACCATTGTACAGAACAAGCACTGCTACAACTTGTGTGTCCCCATATCCTCATAGATTGTAAGCTCTTGTGTCCCCCCATGTCCTCATAGATTGTAAGCTCTTGTGCCTCCCTCATGTCCTCATAGATTGTAAGCTTTTGTGTTCCCCCATGTCCTCATAGATTGTAAGCTCTTGTGCCTCCCCTATGTCCTCATAGATTGTAAGCTCTTGTGTCCCCCCATGTCCTCATAGATTGTAAGCTCTTGTGTTCCCCTATGTCCTCATAGGCTGTACGCTTTTGTGAGCAGGTCCCTCACCCTTGTTTTCAGATTGATTATTGGTCTAATACTATATTATTCCTGTAGGTAATGTCTGATTTCCTCTCTGATTCGTAAGGTGCGGCAGAACATATTGGCATTTTAGAAATAAGAGTATTATTACTATTCTTCCTTTATGGAGCTGAAGTCTGAGGGGAGATCAGAGTGTCTTCTGAAGTGTCCCTCGCCACACAGTATATGGGGCATCACAAAATGTTAGTCTGTGCCCAGAATGCCCCTTTAAGGCTCTGAGCATCTTCTCCATAATTTTGAATTTTGGTCCTTATTTCTGGGCTTTGCTCTTCCTTCGGATTATCCTTCTAAAGGTCCTTGAAGTAGTAGAGCCAGATGCTGCCATTTTGGATGTGGAGGTTGCTTTTCTACCATTTGTACCCATGTGGCTCCATAGTTCCCAGTAGGAGTTGTCTTGGAAGGCAGCTTAGGGTTGGTGGAGTTTGGTGGCGATGTACAGTATTGTCCGTACTGTGCAAAGGCTTTAGGCGGATGTGGAAAAATATTTCACATATAGAAGTGTTTATAGTTTATTTTTGTCAGTTAACAAAATGCAAAGTAACTGTAAAAGAGAACTGTAAATCCCATCAGTATTTGGTGTGACCGCTGTTAGACATTGGCTGAGTGTTTGGGGTTGTTGTCCTGCTGCAGAATTAATTTGTAGCCAATCAGACGCCTCCCTGATGGTATTACATGATGGATAAGTATCTGCCTGTATTTCTCAACATTAGGGACACCATTAATCCTGACCAAATCCCCAACTCCATTTGCTGAAATACAGCCCCAAACTTGTAAGAAAACTCCACCATGCTTCACTGCTGCCAGCAGACACTCATTATTGTACCGCCCTCCACCATGCTTCACTGTTCCCGGCAGACACTCATTATTATACCGCTCTCCACCATGCTTTACTGCCCCCGGCAGACACTCATTATTGAATCGCTCTCCACCATGCTTCACTGCTGCCTGCAAGCACTCATTATTGTACTGCTTTCCACAATGCTTCACTGCTGCCTGCAGACACTCATTATGGTACCGCTCTCCACCATGCTTTACTGCTCCCAGCAGACACTCATTATTATACCGCTCTCTATCATGCTTCACTGCTGCCTGCAAACACTCATTATTGTACTGCTTTCCACCATGCTTCACTGCTGCCTGCAGACACGTATTATTGTATTGCTCTCCACCATGCTTCACTGCTGCCTGCAAGCACTCATTATTGTACTGCTTTCCACAATGCTTCACTGCTGCCTGCAGACACTCATTATGGTACCGCTCTCCACCATGCTTTACTGCTCCCAGCAGACACTCATTATTATACCGCTCTCTATCATGCTTCACTGCTGCCTGCAAACACTCATTATTGTACTGCTTTCCACCATGCTTCACTGCTGCCTGCAGACACGTATTATTGTATTGCTCTCCACCATGCTTCACTGCTGCCTGCAGACACTCGTTATTGTACTGCTGTCCACCATGCTTCACTGCTGCCTGCAGACACTCATTATTGTACTTCTCCACCATGCTTCACTGCTGCCTGCAGACACTCATTATTGTACCACCTTCCACCATGCTTCACTGCTGCCTGCAGACACTCATTGTATTGCTCTCCACCATGCTTCACTGCTGCCTGCAGACACTCATTATTGTACTGCTCTCCACCATGCTTCACTGCTGCCTGCAGACACTCATTACTGTACCGTTCACCAGCCCTTCACCAAACAAACATTTTTGCCAGTTTTGAGCTGATGGACATCGTACGACTTCAGAGGGAAGTAGGCATAATGTGTCTTCTATCTGCTGCACTAAGTTTCCTTGGCCAACCATTGCGTCTACTGTCCTTAATGTTGCCCGTGTCTTTGAGCTTCTTCAAAACGACTTGAACAGCACATCTTGAAACCCCAGTCCGCTGTGAAATCTCTGCCTAAGAGAGCCTTTAATTATGCAGTATAAGTATCTTGTGTCTTGTTGCTGTGCTCAGTCTTGCCATCATATATAACCTGTGACATGAAACTGTCTTCCACAACCTCACCTGTATAACAGTTTGGCTGCTTCTCACCCAGTTTTAAGCCCATTACACGGTTGTTTTTGTTTCAGTTAATGACTGTGTTTCAAGCTACATGTGAAAGTGATGATTATTATCATCTGTTTGGTATAATTGGTTAATCATACAGCTGACTATAATTCTACAAAACCCCTGACTGTGCAAGTGTACCTAGAAGAACTGATGCTGTTTTATGGGTAAAGGGAGGACATAAAAAATATTAATTTGATTAACATTTCTCTTTTGTTCAGTTACTTTGCATTTTGTTAACTGCCAAGGCAAACTTTTAACACTTCTATTTTGGAAAGTGTTCTTACTTTGCAGCATTTTTTCCACACTTGCCTAAAATTTTTGCACAGTACTGCAGCCTTGTTTTTTCCTTCCGAGGATGGTTTTATATTGCCACAGTATGGTGTCATCGACGGTATTAGTGTAGTACCGTGTTTCCCCCCAAAATACGACACTGTCTTATATTAATTTTATGCCCCAAAAAGGCACAGTGTCTTATTTTGGGTGGGAAGGTGGACCTTATACTCACCTGGTCCGCGGCATCCTGATGCCTCGCTATGGTCTCCAGCGGCGCTGCGGCAAACTGCAGTGTCCTACCAGTCTGCCATCTCATTTTTTATTTTTATGCAGGTTAGCTAGGTCTTATTTTCGGGGAAGGCCTTATATTTCAAGCCTCCCTCCAAAACTGGGGTAGGTCTTATTATCAGGGTAGGACCTATTTTCAGGGAAACACAGTATGTCTTCACTGGAAGTATGAGTTGGCCCGGCTGACCTACAGGTAACGCCCAGGTCATGCCCAAAGCTAACAAAAGCTCCTGAGTGGAGACATACTACACTAATCCCCCCTTGTATATTCCGGGTTTATCATCTTTTTCTTCTTCTCCAGGCACGAACATATAATAAAGCAGAAATTAAAACCGCGTCCAGTGCAGAGAGGCACTTTCCTCTTGCTCTATTTCTGTTGCTGCTATAATGGCAGCAGCACTCACCTGTTCCGCTGCTGTACCTACCCCGCCGGGGCCTCACTTCCCTCCAGGACAGCAGCACCTGTCCGGAGTCCAGGGTCACCTCGCAGTTGTGACTCCTCACGGACAGCACGGAGCAGAGCACTGGGAGGGATCGCGGCTGCACGGGTGGACAGCATGGAGTAGAGCATGGGGGGGGGGGGGGGGACCAGTAGCTGCACCGGTGGACAGCACGGAGCAGAGCACTTGGGGGGACACCCACAAGAGATGAATAATCAGCAACTAGTGAGCGCAGGGGTTGAAATATATTAACCCCCTCTCAAATTGATTGGCCAGACAAGGAAAACACAAACCACCTGGGGAGAATTTTAACATATGACTCCCAACAACATGGAAACCCAAGGGGATAACAAATGTACAACACAAAAGTGTCAGAACGTGGTTCGAACTGACCTAATACCGCCATCCCCTTTCTGCCTCGCAGCCGTTTTACTACGGGCCTGTTGTGGCCGTCAAGCCATGACAAAAGTACACAAAAACCTTGTTCATAGAGCAAATATGTTGTGCTGCGGTGTGTGCAATTGCACATAGGTCAGTGTGAAGGCGCGTTCAGTCCTAACATCCTCTGGGTGGCAGCGTGTGTATCACTAATTATCCTCCCTTATTTGCGCTACTCCGATGCCTCACAGTAGACAGAACCAGAGAGATGATTGGCGATGCACACACTGCCGCACGGTGCAGGCAGCATTACTATAGTGTGGAAGAAGAGAGGAGGCACTATTAATTTCAGGGGGCACTAAGAGGGCACTGTTGACTTGAGCAGGTACTACTAACTTGAGGGGGGCACAATTGGGGGCTCTATTAATGTGTTAGGACACTAGAAGGACGCATCTTGTGGGGCCATCGCTTTGCTCTGCCTTCTTTTTAGGTTTCAGTCATCTATGTAAGTTGTGTGACGTCACAGCCTGATGTTCAGTGTACGATGTAAAATAGGTGTAGAACTACCTAACTTCTCTATTTATTCAGGAAGCATCGTTAAACGTTATAGTAGTGTTTTCTGTATAAATAGTGAGTTTTTAACCCCACGTGTGCCTGTGTTGTTAATTTGAATTGATAATGGCGCACTGCTTTGTGGCTGAAATACTTCTCAAAAATGATTACTCTTCTGCAAAATATGTAGTATGACCTATTATTATACAGGTGATATATTCTGTGTTTTTCTGATGACAAGTGATATCAGATATGTTTCTGATATTACGCAGTTGACATCAGCTCTATGTTCCCAGTATTAGGGCAGGCTCCCATGAGCGTTATTTAATTGCGTATTACGTGCTCGATGTATGCACATATACTACTCGTTGAATGAAATTATATTTAACGGAATGGGTGGACTACAATATTCAGAGAGATTATTAAAATTGGGATTATTTAGTTTAGAAAAAAGACAGTTGAGGGGCGACCTAATAACTATATCAGGTGTATGATTTTTTTTATTATACAGGTGATATTGGATGTCGAATAGAGATGAGCGAACGTGATCGGCTCCGCCCCTTTTCGCCCGAACACCGAACTTTGCGAGCAATTCCGTGCTCGGGCGAAAAAAGTTCGGGGGTCGCCGTGGCAGCGCGGGGGGGTGCGGCGGGGAGTGGGGGGGAGAGGGAGAGAGAGAAGGCTCCCCCCTGTTCCCCGCTGCTGCCGCCCGCGCCGCCGCGCCTCTCCCCGCCCCCCGGCGCCCCCCGAAGCTTTACGCGCGGACACTGAAGTCCTCGGCAAAGCCGGTGTCCGGGAGCGTAAGTGTTCGTTAAGAACACGTTCGCTCATCTCTAATGTCGATATATGATGCCGTGAATGGATGTATGTTCCTGGTATTATGCAATTGATATCAGTATCACGTATGTTACTGGTGTTATATAGTGATATCTTCTGTCCGTTTTTGTTATCATACAAATGATATCTGTTATGTAATTCTGGTGTTAGTCAAGTGATATTGGATGTATGTTTCTGGTATTGTATAGGTGATATGTATGTTCTATGTATTATTCAGGTGATATTTGATGTATGTTCCTGATATTATACTAGAAATATACACCTGTTATCATGTGTATAATACCAACATACATCTGATATCCACAGTATAACACCAAGAACATACAGGCAATATCGCCTGAGTGTTCCTAATATTATGAAGGTGATATCAGGTGTATATTTCTGTTATAAAACCAGGAACATACATCCAATATCATCTAAATAATAACAAGAATATACATCTGATATCAGCAGTATAGTACCAATAACATACAGGTGATATCTTCAGTATGTTCCTGGTATTATACAGTTGATATCAGGTGTATTTTCCTGGTATTATGCATCTGATATCTGACATATAATCTTATTATTTAACAGGTAATAATCATATACAATATAAGCTTCTAGTGTTATACAGGTGATATCTTCTGTGTGTTCCCAATATTATGCAGCTGATAATAGATTATATATTCCTAGTGTTGTACATGTGATTTCAGATATTTGTTCCTGGTGTTGTACAGGTGATATCATATGTGTGCTTCTGGTGTTATATAGGTGATATCTGTGGCATATTTCTGGTAGAGTATTAGGCTTCCTTCAAACATAGTCTTTTTTTCTGACATTTTTTACTGGCGTTTTTGACAGTATTTTTTAATGTGAAATGCGTGTTTATTTAAGTAGTTTTTACTGTAGAGCAGCCTGTGGCAGAATGGCAGAAAAAAAGCCATGGACCCAAAAAAGTGCAGCTGAGGTTAGAAAAACACTACTGCAATTGCAATGTTTGTGGGCTTTTCATATTTTACTACAGCAAATATGTGGATACAGCATTTCTATGTTCCTGGTGTTATACCAGTGATGTCAGGTATCTTATTTTTCACTTTTCTCTATTTAGAAAGTTTTAAAAGTTTTTCAGTACATTATATTGGATATTAAATAGTACCACTGAAAAATACAACTCGCCCCCCAAAAAACAAGTTTTAAGAAGGAGAATTAAAAAAGTTACGATGAACAAAAAGAGCTGTAAGTTCAAGAGGTTAAAAATACAATGTTTCGGCCACATAGGGCCATTGACAAGCCAGAAACGATATAAAGGACAAGTGCAGAGCGCTCCGTGGGTGACACATTGCAGCACTGTGACTCACTGGTACCAGGTGAAGCACGGGGGGGGGGGGGGGGGGGGGTTGGGGGGGGGGGCCGAGTGCTGCATGTTTGACATACACGCCAATCAAGGGAAGGCAGATTTCATTGTTCTTCAGACTTTGGATATCATTGTAAAACTGGAAGGAAGATTTCCTGGTCCATTGTCATCTGATAGGCCACCCTCGTATGAAACCCAGCATTGTTCAAAGAGCCAAGCAAACAGACAAGTTACTAGGAAATGACACGCTACGTAAGAAGGCTTCAGGCAAGAGTGACCAAAACTAGTTTTTCCAGGATGGATACTGCAAGCTGATGCTGTGAATGGGCTCACATAGTGCGGTCTGAAAGATACGTCCACTGCACTGTCCAGGCGCCAACTTTGGTCCCTTTTACACGGGCTGATAAGTCCTTCAGATACCAGCATCCGAATGATTGTCGCTCAGTGTAAGTGCGCCGACTGAACGATGAAGGAGAACGAGTTTTGTGTAAACAGGCATCCGTTCACTTGTGAACAACTGCCTGTTTATTGTGAATGAACGCGGGCGGGCTGGAACAATAAAATCCGGAAAGACCTGTAAGGCATCTGCGTTCTATTCTCTGCGTATTGCGCATGTATATATGCCCATGTGAAACCACCCTTAGCGGTGACAACACGGAATGGGGAGTCAGGTAGGAATATCAAGTACATTCCTGCCTTATCAGCACTGTCACTAGTTTATGGTGATGACAGTTTCCCTTTCTACAGAAGGCCGTGACTTTGCAGCTTTTTGCGACCATGAAATGGGACAAAACCAAACCATTGATTTCATTGGTTTCGTTTTGATTAGCGGGATTCTCACGCGATATTACACACGCAAGAAAACATAGGCCTTGCCCTATCTTTCTCGCACATTGTTTTTCTACATGTGAGAAAAGATAGGGCAGGACATATCTTCCTGCTTTTTTTTTTTAACTCGCATGCAATAGCACAGAGTTTGAATAGTCAAGAAAAAAAAATCACTAGTTTATGCGCAAAAACTCTCTATAGTGGCTAGCGTATTTGTGCATGCGCCCATATGTTTAAGCCCTTAGGGCTCCTGCACACTTGCGTTTTTCTCGCGGGTTTTTTTCATGCGATTTTGTCAATAGGACTTTCACATTAAAAAAACACAGCAAAATCGCGTGAAACATGCAAGAAAAACGCAAGTGTGCAGGAGCTCTAAGGGTGCCTACCCACTTGCGATTTTTTTTCCTGTGATGTTTTGCGTTTTTTCTCAAGAGCAATTAGTATAGAATGTGTTCTTGTCCATCTGGGTTTTTTTATGTTTCGTGGGGTTTTTTCACATAGGAACTGTCAGTTGCATATGTCTCCTTATTTTTCTCTTAATGCACCCATGATTGTCAATAAAGGGCTGCAAAAAATGCGCAAAAAACGCGCGAAAATGCCGCGTTTTTCACGCGCGAAAATCGGCAACGCAAGTGGGTAGGCGCCCTAAAAGTGCTAAAAAGCGGATATTAATACAAGGTATCAAAAGACAGATATAAATATCAAAGGATACAAACAGTATCTAAAAATAGTATCAACAAGCTGCAAAAAAGCAATACAATACCATACGAAGGCTGGGTTCACACGGACCGGAAATCTCGCAGAATGACCGCATAAGAATACCGCAAGATTTCCACGGGAGAAATGCAGCTTCAAAACCTGCGGTCTATTGCTGCGAGTTTTGAAGCGGCTTCGCCGCATGCATTCTGCTATGGCCGTCTCTCCCCATAGAGAGGTGAGGGGCCGCCACGGAAACAGGGAAATAAAAGATATGCCACGGCTTTGAATTCCGCATGGCATGTCAGTTTCAGCGTGTCCACTTTGCTGCTTTATCCCGGGATAAAAAGCTGTGAGATAAAGAAATTCTGCACAGAAATTCCGCAACAATTACGCCCTGCGTGCCGCAGCCTTCGGGCTCGTTCGCATCACTGTTTTGCTTTTTATTTTTAAAGGATCCGTTTTTTTAAATGAAATGAATGGCAAAACGGAATCATAAGCAAACCATAGTATCCGTTTTTTTTTAACAGATCAGGTTGACGAATCTGTCCAAAATAACAGCCCCCTTCTGTCAGTTTGTTTCTGTTTCTTCTGTCTACATCCGTTTTTAAAGGGAACCCATCATGTGTTTCTACTTTGCTGCTTCTTGATGCAACAGCAGAACAGAAAACAAAAACATGGATGTGAATGAGCCCTTAAGATCCGTCATTTGCAGTTAGAGTCTGGGGAGAGCCCAGGAGTTGAGGAGTAGACTTCTGCAGCGGTACGGTCCCATGATGGGCTCCACCCTTCCTTTGTGTAGAACAACTTTTAGGGGCCTTTTACACGAGATGGAATTACGCCGCAGGACGCAGCCGAATCTGCACGTCTAACTGCGGATTTTGATGAGGAATTGCAGGCAAGTTTTAACCCTTTCCAATCCACTGTCTGACGTCTGAAGACATTATGACTTAAGGCTGTACAGCTCTGATGTTGGAAGACGTCCGTCAGGGGTTCTCTTACTGTATATTGCCAGCCTCTCTGCTGTTGGAGCCTATTAAGGATGAGCGAGTATACTCGCTAAGGCACTACTCGTTCGAGTAATGTGCCTTAGACAAGTATCTCCCTGCTCGTCCATAAAGATTCGGGGACCGCCGTGGCTGACAGGTGAGTCGCGGCGGGGAGCAGGGGAGAGCGGGCGGGAGAGAGGGAGAGAGAGATCTCCCCTCCGTTCCTCCCCGCTCTCCCCCGCAGCTCCCCGCCCCCACGGCGGCCCCAGAATCTTTAAGGACGAGCAGGGAGATACTCGTCTAAGGCACATTACTCGAGCGAGTAGTGCCTTAGCGAGTATACTCGCTCATCCTTAGAGCCTATCCAACGTGTCACCTCATGCAGTACTCGCTTTACCCAGCAGATAGCGCCGTTGTATAACAGCAGAAAAAGAGTAAGCCCCCTAGGAAAACCAGGATACAAATTGAATTGGAACAGGTTAAGCCATTTTCAATTCGGATTGAGAATACGCGAAATGGTGTGAAATTTGCCGCTGCTTGTGGTGCGTCATGTGGCCTATTCCATCCCAGTTAAAGGTCCCTAATATACTATGGATGACGCTGCGTTTTATAAGTGAGGCACACTGAGCCCTCTTCTCGATGGGCTCAGTGCATGCTAAGAAACCATCAACTGAGTGAATGCTAAAACCAATTAACCCTTACTATGAAACCGTTTTCCACCCATAGTTAAGCCTTTTTGTAGTGGAAAGAGTTCGAATAACTTCCTCTGAGAAATCAGCTTTTCCCCCCTTCAGCTTCTATACTGTAAGACAAAATGGTGATGCATCTTGTTGAAGGAGGTCGTTCCGAGACAAAAGGTTGCCCTACAATGGCACCTTCTAGAATTCCCTTTCTATAGGGTCCCTTGGTGCATAAATGTACACAAAAATAGTGCAGGTTCAATTTTTTTGCGCAAGCAAAAAATACGTGTGCAAAATTGGGAAATGAGAACAAACCCATTAAATCAATGGGCTCTATTCTCTGCATATTGCACATGTAAATTTTAGGCATGCAAATATGCCCGTGTGAATGAGCCCTGAGGGCTTATTCTGACGACCGTATTTACGCAGGTATTTCAGCACGTAAAAAAGTCACAAAAAGTACGACCGTGCAAAACATTGAATTAGGACCTAATCGATCTTTTCGGCCCTTTCTTATAAGGCGCGTCTTGACCTATCTTTCGCTGTGATACGCAACAAGCTCCCATAGACTTCTATGGCAGCTGGAAAAAAAAAGGGAGGCGAGGGGAGTTACCCCGCGCACAACGCTGGGAAAAGAAGAAAGCTCGCCCTGATTAGGCATTAATTGTCATTCCAAGCATTTATTCCAATTGTTGCTTGCCATCGTTTCAGCGTGTTTTTTACATATTTGCCCGTGTGTTTGTATGCGCAAAATTTGCCAGCACAATACACAAAGAATAGAACCCATTGATTTCAGTAGGTCCGCTCTTATTTCCGTATCTTGCGTATATTTTCCTGCATATTTGCAATCCAACGGTCCCATAGAAGTCTATTGGAGCTACGCAAATGTGCGCTCACAACGCAAGAACATGTGCAATACGTTGTGCAAATCCGTGAAAGGAACACATCTGGACCTCATTAGGCTAAATAACCTTTTAAATCATGCACAGAAACGTTGCGCTTAGGCGAGTGTATTTGCGCATACGGTGGTGTGAAGCCACCCTTGAAGTGACTGATGTATTATATGAGTTCAACTATCACAGTGAATCTTTTACATAATACAAAATATAATAAGCACTAAAATATCCTGCAGAGATTCTCTTACTTGTTCCTCATATTATATATGGTATACGCTCCTAGTGTTATACAGGTAATATCAGGTGAATGTTTCTGGTATTATGCAGGTAGTACTTGGTGTATACCCCTGATATTATATTCTTACAGGTTATATTAGGTGTATGTTCTCCTTTTACACAGGTGTTAACTGGGGAGTGTTCCTGGTATTTTATAGGTGATATCTGGTGTATATTCCTGATATTATACACGTAATATTTGGTGGATATATCTGGTATTTTGTTATAGGTTATTCATATTATTATACATGTGATTATCTCACATGTATCTTTACGATGCTACAGGTGATATCTTGTGTAGTAGTTTGTATGATGTATAGCGATATGTATGATGTATTGGGGAGTGTATGATGTACACCGGTATGTATAGTCTATAATGATCTGTTCGATGAGTATGGTGTATAGAGATGTATATTGCGTATATACTGTAATGAGAAGTGTATGATGTATTGTGGCATATGGTGTATAAAAAACGAGTATCATGTTTATGATGTATAGCGCTGTGCATGGTGCATAGAAATATATGTGGTCTATGTGTATGAGGTTTAGGCCTCCTGTCCACGGGCATAGCGATATCCCGCGACAGATCTCCACCACGGGAGCCGCCACCAAGGAGCAGGGGTGAGCTGACGGTTCTCCGCACTGAGCCTATCTGGCTCACTGCGGAAAATCGTGGCTAATCGCAGCATGCTGCAGTTTAAATCCCACGAGCGGAGTATCGCTATGATGCTCCGCTCGTGGACAGCAGGGCTGCGCTTTCCATAGTAGTCTATAGAAAGCGTTCACTGCTTTTCCCGTCGCCGGATTATCGCCACGGGAATCGCCCGTGGACAGGCAGCCTAGAGAGATTTATGGTATGTATGTTGTATAGAGTTGTGTATGGTATGTATGATGTTTAGAGGGATGTATGGTGTGTATGTTATATAGAGATGTGTGTGATGTATGTTTATGGTGTGTATGATGTATAGAGATGTATGTTGTGTGTATGTTATATAGAGATGTGTGTAGATGTATGGTGTATATGTTCTATAGAAATGTGTATGGTGTGTATGTTGTATAGAGTTGTGTATGGTGTGTATGATGTTTAGAGGGATGTATGGTGTATATGTTCTATAGAAATGTGTATGGTGCGTATCATGTATAGACATATGTATGATGTATAGAGATGTGTGCGATACGTATGATGTATAGTGGTATGTATGATGTATAGAGATGTGTGTGATATTTATGATGTATAGTGGTATGTATTATGTATAGAGATGTGTGTGATGTGTATGATGTATAGTGGTATATATGATGTATAGAGATGTGTGCGATACGTATGATGTATAGTGGTATGTATGATGTATAGAGATGTGTGTGATGTATAGTGGTATGTATCATGTATAGAGATATGTGTGATGTGTATGATGTATAGTGGTATGTATGATATATAGAGATGTGTATGATGTATAGTGGTATGTATCATGTATAGAGATATATGTGATGTGTATGATGTATAGTGGTATGTATGATGTATAGAGATGTGTGCGATACGTATGATGTATAGTGGTATGTATGATGTATAGAGATGTGTGTGATGTGTAGTGGTGTGTATGATGTATAGAGATGTGTGCGATACGTATGATGTATAGTGGTATGTATGATGTATAGAGATGTGTGCGATACGTATGATGTATAGTGGTATGTATGATGTATAGAGATGTGTGTGATGTGTAGTGGTGTGTATGATGTATAGAGATGTGTGCGGTGTATGTGTTCTGTGTATAGTGATGATGGCTCATTCAGCCCTTGAATAGGCCAGAGCAGGTTAATGATGTGGCTGGTGGTCTCGGACCCCCGTTGCTGAAGCTGCCTGCAGTGAGACAAGCTCTTGGCGTTACAGGGGGATTCGTCAGCAGTCGCTCCCGCCACCACAGCTCGTGTTCCTGTTACTGGACATCCCCAGCAGGTTCGTTGGGCCGCCATCCAGAGACTTGTTGTCTTCAGGGTGTGTTGTAGCATTTGACAGGAGGATAAGGAGTTAAGTGCCAGCTAATCCACCCAGTCACCATCACAACTAAAACCCTCATTTGCGGTTGCCATAGTGATGGGGTTTCACTCCTGACTGTGCATTATCCATGTTCCAGCCGGCAGCCTTCGAGCTCGCTGCCGTCTCCTCCCGTGTCAGATGATGCTGCAGAGTGTGGACAGCAGGGAGAATGGGGGACACGTCCATGAGCAGAGCTGGGGGACTTGTCCATGAGCAGAGCTGGGGGGCTCATCCATGAGCAGAGCTGGGGGTACGTCCATGAGCGGAGCCGGGGGGCTCATCCATGAGCAGAACTGGGAGGCACATCCATGAGCAGAGCTGGGGGAAATGTCCATGAGCAGAGCTGGGGGGCTCATCCATGAGCAGAGCTGGGAGGCACATCCATGAGCAGAGCTGGGGGGCTCATCCATGAGCAGAGATGGGGGGCTCGTCCATGAACGGAGCTGGGGGTACGTCCATGAGCAGCACTGGGGGACATGTCCATGAGCAGAGCTGGGGGGCTCATCCATGAGCAGAGCTGGGGGTACGTCCATGAGCGGAGTCGGGGGGCTCATCCATGAGCAGAGCTGGGAGGCACATCCATGAGCAGAGCTGGGGGGCTCATCCATGAGCAGAGATGGGGGGCTCATCCATGAGCGGAGCTGGGGGTACGTCCTTGAGCAGAGCTGGGGGCACGTCCATGAGCAGAGCTGGGGGGCTCATCCATGAGCAGCGCTGGGGGGCTCATCCATGAGCAGACCTGGGGGACACATCCATGAGCAGAGCTGGGGGGCTCATCCATGAGCAGAGCTGGGGGGCTCATCCATGAGCAGAGCTGGGGGGCTTGTCCACGAGCAGAGCTAGGGGGCTCGTCCATGAGCAGAGCTGGGGGACACACCCATGAGCAGAGCTGGGGGGCTCATCCATGAGCAGAGCTGGGGGGCTTGTCCATGAGCAGAGCTGGGGGGCACATCCATGAGCAGAGCTGGGGGGCTCGTCCATGAGCAGAGCTACGGGGCTCATCCATGAGCAGAGCTGCGGGGCACGTCCATGAGCAGAGCTGGGGGACACATCTATGAGCAGCGATGGGGAACACGTCCATGAGCAGAGCTGGGGGACACGTTCATGAGCAGCGATGGGGGGCTCGTCCATGAGCAGCGCTGGGGGACATGTCAATGAGCAGACCTGGGGGACACGTCCATGAGCAGCACTGGGGAGCACGTCCATAAGCAGTGCTGGGGGGGCACGTCCATGAGCAGCGCTGGGGGGGCACGTCCATAAGCAGCGCTAGGGGGCACATCCATGAGCAGCGCTGGGGGACACGTCCATGAGCAGCGCTGGGGGACACGTCCATGAGCAGCGCTGGGGGACACGTCCATGAGCAGCGCTGGGGGACACGTCCATGAGCAGCGCTGGGGGACACATCCATGAGCAGCGCTGGGGGGCATGTCCATGAGCAGAGCTGGGGGACACGTACATGAGCAGCGCTGGGGGGCATGTCCATGAGCAGCGCTGGGGGGCACGTCCATGAGCATTGCTGGGGAACACATCCATGAGCATATCTGGAGGGACGGGTCCATGAGTAGAGCTAGGGGACACGTCCATGAGCAGCACTAGGGGACATGTCATGGCTTCGTGCAGCAATGTACGATGCTGCATCATGGGAGGAAAGGATGTTTGCAGCACCGCTGCATGCTCATCGCTGGTGCATATCCTCACTCCTGTGCCTTGTTGGTGTTGGTAGGTGGCTTTGCCTATACTCGTCATCACCAGATATGCATGCAGGAATAATTCATCTTGCAGAAAGTCTGCAGCCAGCGGTAGCTACCTGGATGATGGTGCAGGGGCTAAAGCATAGCACAGGTCCTGAGATTAGATTATGGTGGTGCGGGTGGCCGAACAACCTTTCAGTGCTGAATCTTCTGGAGACTTGAGGAATTTCTAGAGAGCAGTGAACATACTCAGCCTAGAATAAAGAGGAAAGGTGATCATCTCATCTTTACACTGGTACCTTAATGGAGATGAGACAGGGGCAGGAGGCATCATGGAAAAAGCCCTGACTATGTTTTTGGCTGTTTTCCATGCAGGTGATGCAGGACACAACATTAGGAAACATGTCGTAGAGATGGCCCTGACCACAGCTCCAGCTGTCCTCCATGGAGATGATGTAAGAGCAGGAGATTTTCTAGAGAAGGTCCTAACCACAGCTACCGCTGCTCTCCAAAGAGATGATGTAGGAATAGGAGAGGTTGTGGGCAAGGCCCTGACCACGGCTCCAGCTGTCCTCCATGCAGATGATGCAGGAGCAGGAGACATCATAGAGAAGGCCCTGACCACGGATCCAGCTGTCCTCCATGGAGATGATGCAGGAGATGTCATAGAGTAGGCCCTGACCATGGCTCCTGCTGTTCTCCAAGGAGATGATATAGGAATAGGAGATGTTGTAGAGAAGGCCCTGACTACAGCTTCAACTGTCGTCCATGCGGATGAAGCAGAAGCCATCATAGAGAAGGTCCTGACTATGGCTTCAGCTGTCCTCCATGGAGATGATGCAGGAGATGTCATAGAGAATGCCCTGACCATGGCTCCTGCTGTTCTCCAAGGAGATGATGTAGGAAAAGAGACGTTATAGAGAAGGCCTTGACCACAGCTCCAGCTGTCCTCCGTGCAGATGATGCAGAAGAAGTCGTAGAGAAGGCCCTGACCACATGCCCAGCTGTTTTCCAAGGAGATAATGTAGGAACAGGAAGGGTTATAGAGGAGGCCCCAACCAATGTAGGAACAGAAGGAGATGTTGTAGAGTAGGTCCTGACCACAGCTCCAGCCATCCTCCATTGAAAAGATGTAGGAGCAGGAGACATCGTAGAGAATGCCCTCACCACAGTTTCAGTTGTCCTCAATGGAGATGATGCAGGAGCAGGAGAAGTCATAGAGAAAGCTATGGCCATGGCTCTAGCTGTTCACCATGGAGACTATGCAGAAGCAGGAGATGTAGCAGAGAAGGCCCTTATCGCAGCTCCGGCTCATCTTTATGGAGATGATGATCATAGGGTAGTAAAGAAGTCATAGAAAAGGCCATGACCATGGAGATGATGCAGAAGCAGTGGAGAAGTCATAGAGAATGCCTTGACCATGGCTTTAGCTATGATCTATAGAGATGATGCAGGGGCAGGGTGTCATAGAGAAAACCATGACTCCAGCTGTCCTCCATGTAGATAATGCAGTTGCAGGAAACATGTCATAGAGAAGGCCTTGACCATGATAATCACAGCTGTAAAAGGAGACAAAACAAAACCACTAATTTCAATAGGAGTTTCACTGGTGGGATTTTTGTCATCCGTGAATACTATGGCCGAGAAAATATAGGACCTGGCCTATCTTCCCTACACGTAGGGAGTGAATCATGCGGGGAAGAGGGGCAGTACCTATCTTCCTGCTGTTACTTTCAAACTTCTGCGTTCTGGTGCTGATTTTGAACTGTTGGCAAGGGAGAAGAAATTTCCGTCGTTCAGGCACAACTACGCTCCGTGCTGCCGAACGTAGTTGCGCCCACGGCAGTGTGTTTAAGCCCTAAGGCTGAGTTCTCTCATGTGTCCATATAAACTAACGATGATCAATGGAGAAAGAGCAAAAGACATCAACTGTGTGAAGTCACCACTGTCCACTTTCTGAGGGACTAATTCAATGGTAACTTTATTTATAGTGCAAAGTAGGACAAAGAAAGGTATAGTGTCCAATCACGGGAGACAACTTGAAAGTAGCAAATCACTACTAAAGTTTAGTGCTGACAAATGAATACATAATGTGACTTGTGCATAGTTTGTGTACATTTGATAAAAGTAAGAAAAGTGGGCAAAATGACTAAATAGGTTCAGCAAGAAACGCTCAAGGCCCCACTTTAATACGCATGCAAGGTAGAGTTTATTCATTTATTTGGATTCAATAAATTGTACTAAATTTGGTAGTGTGACTGATACAGTTCAGTGTTGTGTTTGTGTACTCTGTATGTAATTTACATTTTAACCCCTTAGTCAAAAAGCCTGTTTTTTTTTGTAAATTCTCTTTTTATTGGAAGAAATACACAATACAATATTAACATCCTCTGTATAGTGCTGTAAACCAAAACTCAAATCTAACAGTTTGTTTTGACCTATGAGGTAGAATCTAATGGTTGACTAGTATGAAGGAAAAACTGAGGATGAAGAAGCTGGAGGAAGGGGGGGGGGGGGGGGTAGCGAATGCAATCATTTAGTAGATACATGTAATGTACTCCCACAACAAATATATAATAATTTTTATTTGTATAGCGCCAACTTATTCCGCAGCGCTTTCAAGCATGGGAGAACACAGACAATATAACAATTACAATGTGAGGTACAATCAGTTTGAAACAAATGTGGTGGGGGTGGTAAAGGAGGTACAAGAGGGGAGGGGGGGGGGCTGGGGAACACAGACAGTAGGGGATTTCATGTGGAAATCAGTTATTAGAAAACAAATGGGGTGGGTTGGTAATGAGGTGCAGGGGTAGAGGTCGTATGGGATAGGCAGGGTGGAAGGTATGGGGAGCCATAGGGAGGGACAGGGGGACTGGGTCAGGGGATTTGGTATGCCTCCCTAAAGAGGTGCGTTTTTAAGGCGCGTTTGAAATTTTGTGCATTGGGAATTGTCCGGATGCCTTGGGGTAGAGTGATCCAGAGGTTGGGTGCTGCTCTGGTGAAGTCCTTGAGACGAGCATGTGAGGTTCGTATTAGAGGGGTGTTTAGTCTGAGTGTGTTAGCGGATCGGAGTGAACGGTCTGGGTACTGTACGGACAGGAGGGAGGCGATGTATGGTGGCAGGGCATCATGGAGAGCTTTGTGGGTGAGGAGTTTAAATTTAGTTCTGCAGTGGATGGGCAGCCAGTGCAGTGACTGGCATAGTGGAAAGGCATCTGAGTAACGGCTGGATAGCAAAAAGAAGCCTAGCTGCCGCATTTAGTATGGATTGGAGTGGAGCGAGTCTGTTGCGGGAAAGGCCAATGAGCAGTAGTCGAGTCGGGAATGGATAAGGGCGACCACGACCATGAGTGTCTTTACCGTGTCCATAGTGAGGAACGGCCGTATTTTAGCAATATTTCCGTATGTGGCATGTTTGGGCCAGAGATTGGGGGGTAAAGGAGAGGTCAGAGTCCAGTGTGACCCCAAGGCATCGGGCATGCTGTCTGGGGTTATGATGGTGCCAGATACTGGAATGGAGATGTTGAGGGGAGGTCAGTTGGAATGTGGAAAGACGAGAAGGTCAGTTTTAGAGAGGTTAAGTTTAAGAAAAAGGGAGGACACAGTATTAGAGACAGCGGACAGACAGTCGGTGATATTTTGGAGGAAAGGTGCAGAGATGTATATAATCTTATGCAGAGAAAACTTATATAGACCACTCTATTGGTCAAAGTTATAGTGTGACCAGGGATCCCAGGTTTTAATAAAGATGTCATGAGTTCTATTTGACCAGCTGGTGAGTTCTTCAAATCTACGTATCTTGTTTGTTTTTGCAAGCCATTGGCTCAATGAGGGCGAAGCTGGTTGTAGACACATGATGGCAATTAGGGACCTCGTAGCCGAAATCAAATGAGTAGTGAGATTTGTTTTTGAGGAGGACAAAGCCTGTTTGCACCTTAATGACCAAGTAATTTTTCATTTTTTTTGTGGGACAAGCTGTATTTTTTAATTACACCATTTTTGGTACCTATAATGTATAACTTTTTTTGGGGGGGGATCCACCATTTCTTTTGTGGCCTTCATTTTTACGGCGTTAAGAATGCAAGATAAATAGTGTGATAACATTATTCTATGAGTCAGTATGATTCTGGCAATGCTAAGTTTATACAGTTTTTTTATGTTTTGCTATTTTTGTACACTAGAAACACTTTTTTATTTTAAGATTTGTTTTGTGTCTCTGCATAGCATTTTTATTTTTCCATCGAAGGAGCTCTGCCAGGGCTTGTTTTTTTGCAGGATTACCTCTAGTTTTCATCTATCCAATTTTTGGGAACATGTAACATTTTGATTGCTTTTTTCTTACAGTATAAAAAATTATTTAAAATGATATGATTTATAATTTTTGCGGGCTAGTATGACTACGTCAATACCAAATTTATATAGGTTTTTTTCTTTTTTGCAACTTTTTCACACTTTTTAAAACAAATATATTTCTTTTATCGCTCCATTCAAAGACCCCTAACATTTAGATTATTTTTGTCAACGGTACTATGCAATGTTTTTTTTTTTTGCAGAATGAGTTGTACTCTGTAATGGTACAATTTGTTGATTTATACAACGTTTTGATCGCTTTCGATTTTTGTGAGGCGAGATAAGAAGCAATTATCTATTTTCACCAGTTTTTTGTATGTTTTTTTTCTCAGCGTGCACTGTGCAGGTTAAATAATGTACTATCTTTTTTTTCTAGGTTATTACAAATGTGGTGATAGATTTGTGATTCTTTTTTTTAATTAGTTAAGGGAGAAAGGTAGGGTATTGACGGTTTTATTTATTTATGTTTTTACAAATTTTTAAAATACTTTTCTTTTTGTCCCATTAGGGGACTTGACTATCACGTTTTTTATCATTCTTATAATACACTGCTATGCTTTAGTATAGCAGTGTATTATAATGCCTATAAATCTCAGCCAGAGGCTGAGTCTCATAGGCCACCGTACCTGGAAGACCCAGAGGCCATATTCAAGGCTTCTGATGCGGTCTCTTGCAAATAATAATAATTTCTGCTATGTTTGTGGAGAATTGCCTTTGAAGTCCCAGAGACGTAACTTCATTCTACACCTTAGGAAGTGATATGAGCTGTATTTTGGCTGCAAATTGGATGATCATGATAGGAGTTGGCCTTTTATGCTTGTTGCTTAGACTGTGTTACATTTTTTACTGAATGCTTCATGCTATTTGCTATTCCAGTGGTTTGGAGAGAACCAACAGATCGTACATAAGACTGATAGAAATACCAGGGATCACTTGTGTCAGTGAGCGGATGTGGATCTGCCTTGCCTCTTACTGATTTGGCTTAGCACTAAGTTTGGAGACGGCACTTGGGGTACCCCAGAATTCACTTTTTGCCCCTCCAAGTGGCATGTGGTCTTCACTGCAGGGATGCCAAGCCCTTACTCACAGACGTAGTCTCAATGAAGTGGCGGCTGGTGCTTCACTAGACCAAGGCTTGGTAGCAGAGAAAGTGTGGATGAAGAAGTAAGACAAGCCAAGGTCAAGCAGGCAACATAAACTTCAGTCCAAGAATCAGGCAGCAGGTCAGGGCAGGCAGCATGGGTTCAAATACGATAGACAGTCAAGGTCAGGGCAGGCAGCGATCAGAGAGCGTAATCCCGTAAACATAGCCAAGGTCAGGGAAGGAGACATCAGAATTGTCAGAAAACAGACCGAACTCAGGAAAACCATGAATGAGCTGAACAGGCTTACACAACTGGGAGATCAACTTGCTCAGGCATCTTCCTAGTGGGAGGGTGTCTGATATATAGCTAGACCTAGCAGGGTAGCAAGGGATAGATGGGGGACAGATTAGGAAAGGGCACAGTGGCTCCTTCAGAGGATGGACATGCGCATGCACGTGTCATACAGGCAGAGAGGGAAGACATAAGAAGAGAATATATGGCGTTTGCTGTTAGTGGGGACCCCAGGATCTGCGGTAGCAAAACGCACCATGACAGAAGGCTAGCGGCACACCGTGACAACTTCTAAACTAAACATGCCGTCAAGTATCCAGACTTACAGTGTGTTATAAAGCCTGTCCCGTACGCTGGAGAGTTGACCATACCAAATCTTCCCACAAATGTGACTCCATAATGTTGATTCTGATGAACATAATCAAGTAGAACGGGGCAAAGACAATGCTCACAGTGGTCTGAACATTTGAAGTAAGGTGTTCTACCTCCTCTTAACCTCATCCATAAGCATAAGGTGATCTTATTGATCTTTTCCATAATATCAACTTGTCAAAAAAATATGCTGAAATTTTGGCTACCAGTGTTTGTTTTTTCCACAAACATCATGACAAATTCTAAGAATTTTTTTCAAGAACAAAATATTGTGTTTTGTTACAATGTAAGTTCTGATATGGAAACTCCTCGCCATCAGTATAGTCCCACCGTGATGTATTCTGTTATGGAAGCTCTTGCCCATTAGTATAGTCCCACTGTGATGTATTCTGTTATGGAGCTCCTAACCCTCAGTATAGTTCCACAATGATATGTTATGGAAGCTCTTGGTTATCAGAATAGTCCTGCAATGATGTGTTATGTTATAGAAGCTCCTGCCCATCAGTATCGACCTATGATACATTCTGTTCTAGAAGCTCCTGACCATCAATATAGTTCCAAAACGATGCTGCTGCTGCTTCTAGTGTTTTATCTCACCCCAGCACTGGATTACCAGCTGCAGTATAATGTGCTCCATGTTACTGCTGATATCGGTGTTGTATCTTAGCCCAGTGTTGAAATCACATTTACACTGGTCAATACTGCTGTATAGTGTCCTCTATTCTGCTGCCTCTAATAAGTGTTTTATCTCACCTCAGTGCTGGATTCATAGCTGCATTCCTCAATACTGCTGTATAATTTCCTACATGCTGCATCTGCTTTTAGTAAGTGTTTTATCTCACCCTGATGTTGCATTAATATCTACATTGCTCAGTACTGCTGTATAATGTTCTCCATGCTGCATCTGCTTCTAGTAAGTGTTTTATTTCACTCCAGAGCTGGATTCACATGTACGCTGCTCAGTACTGCTGCATAATGTCCTCAATGCTGCTGCTTCTGAGGGTGTGTTACAGAGAGACAAGGGAACAGGATTTCCTTTTTTGTATGAGAGCAGTGTAAGGAGACAGAAATAGGGGAGCAGAATCTCCTCTGTGTGTGCTATTTATGGGAGAGAAAGACACAAGGGAGCAGGATTTCTTTCATATTTGTGTAGTGTATGAGTGAAATAGAGATGCAGTATAAGGATCTCCCCTCCCTTATGATTGCTGTATCTATGCAGGGCTAGTCTATGCTGCTCCTGGAACTGAAGGTAAAAAGGACAATTAGATATGGAGCGTGCAGGAGGAAAAACGGATGTAAATGCCATGTACAAGACATACACTACCGTTCAAAAGTTTGGGGTCACCCAAACAATTTTGTGTTTTCCATGAAAAGTCACACTTATTCACCACCATGCATTGTGAAATGAATAGAAAATAGAGTCAAGACATTGACAAGGTTAGAAATAATGATTTGTATTTGAAATAACATTGTTTTTACATCAAACTTTGCTTTCGTCAAAGAATCCTCCTTTTGCAGCAATTACAGCATTGCACACCTTTGACATTCTAGCTGTTAATTTGTTGAGGTAAGCTTGAGAAATTGCACCCCACGCTTCTAGAAGCATCTCCCACAAGTTGGATTGGTTGGATGGGCACTTCTGGCGTACCATACGGTCAAGCTGCTCCCACAACAGCTCAATGGGGTTCAGATCTGGTGACTGCGCTGGCCACTCCATTACCGATAGAATACCAGCTGCCTGCTTCTGCTGTAAATAGTTCTTGCACAATTTGGAGGTGTGTTTAGGGTCATTGTCCTGTTGTAGGATGAAATTGGTTCCAATCAAGTGCTGTCCACTGGGTATGGCATGGCGTTGCAAAATGGAGTGATAGCCTTCCTTATTCAGAATCCCTTTTACCCTGTACAAATCTCCCACCTTACCAGCACCAAAGCAACCCCAGACCATCACATTACCTCCACCATGCTTAACAGATGGCGTCAGGCATTCTTCCAGCATCTTTTCATTTGTTCTGCGTCTCACAAACGTTCTTCTTTGTAATCCAAACACCTCAAACTTGGATTCATCCGTCCACAACACTTTTTTCCAGTCTTCCTCTGTCCAATGTCTGTGTTCTTTTGCCCATCTTAATCTTTTTCTTTTATTGGCCAGTCTCAGATATGGCTTTTTCTTTGCCACTCTGCCCTGAAGCCCAAAATCCCGCAGCCGCCTCTTCACTGTAGATGTTGACACTGGTGTTTTGCGGGTACTATTTAATGAAGATGCCAGTTGGGTACCTGTGAGGCGTCTGTTTCTCAAACTAGAGACTCTAATGTGCTTATCTTCTTGCTTAGTTGTGCAACCCGGCCTCCCACTTCTTTTTCTACTCTGGTTAGAGCCTGTTTGTGCTGTCCTCTGAAGGGAGTAGTACACACCGTTGTAGGAAATCTTCAATTTCTTAGCAATTTCTCGCATGGAATAGCCTTCATTTCTAAGAACAAGAATAGACTGTCGAGTTTCAGATGAAAGTTCTCTTTTTCTGGCCATTTTGAGCGTTTAATTGACCCCACAAATGTGATGCTCCAGAAACTCAATCTGCTCACAGGAAGGTCAGTTTTGTAGCTTCTGTAACGAGCTAGACTGTTTTCAGATGTGTAAACATGATTGCACAAGGGTTTTCTAATCATCAATTAGCCTTCTGAGCCAATGAGCAAACACATTGTACCATTAGAACACTGGAGTGATAGTTGCTGGAAATGGGCCTCTATACACCTTTGTAGATATTGCACAAAAAACCAGACATTTGCAGCTAGAATAGTCATTTACCACATTAGCAATGTGTAGAGTGCATTTGTTTAAAGTTAGGACTAGTTTAAATTTATCTTCATTGAAAAGTACAGTGCTTTTCCTTCAAAAATAAGGACATTTCAATGTGACCCCAAACTTTTGAACGGTAGTGTATAATGGTCAGAAGTAGTGTTATTCCTCTTGTACATACATGATAGTTTAGCCTGAAAAGTCCTCTGAAAATGTGGGTATGTTTTAAGCACAGACTTAGAGTTTGTTGTAGTGCACTGTGATTACATTACTCATTTAACTACAATGCTATCTGCAGATAATATGTTTGTTCAGTGCGAATGACTTAAAGTGAATCTCCACCTTTTACCGTTAGGTTATTTTATCATCCAACAGACTATTCTGAATTATTCCAAAATAGAACAAACATCATGAATATCAGGAGCAGAAGAAGACAGAGGGGTCTGGATGGTTGGAGAAGGATGGAGGAGTCTGGAGAGGGATAGAGATGTCTGGAGGAGGATGGAGGGGTCTCGATGGGGATGGAGAAGCTTGGAGGAGGATAGAGGAGTCTGGAGAAGGACAGAGGGGTCTGGATAGAATAGAGGCGTTTGAAGGAGGATAGAGGGGTCTGGATAGCAACAGCTCAGCTTGGAGGGGGACAGAGGAGTCTGGGGGAAGATAGCAGGATCTGTATAGGACTGGCTGAGCTCGGAGGAGGACAGAGGAGTCTGAATGGGGATGGAGAGGTTTGGATGGGGATGGAGAAGTTTGGAGGAGGATAGAGGACTCTGGATAGGAGGGAGGAGGACTGGGGAGTGTGGAGGAGGATAGAGGGGTCTGGATAGGACGGAGGAGGGCAGGAGAGTGTGGAGGAGGACAGAGGAGTCTGTATGGGGACACAGGAACTTGGAGGAAGACACAGGAGTCTGGAGGAGTACAGTTGAGGAAGGTAGAGGAGTCTGGAGTAGGATAGAGGGTTCTGGATAGGCCAGGAGGAGTTTGGAGGAGGACATAGGCGTCTGGATGGGATAGAGAAAGTTGGAGAAAGTTAGAGGATGGAGGGATCTGAAGGGGACAAAGTGGCCTAGAGGGGACAGAAGAGTCTTGAGAGGACAGAGGACTCTGGAAGGTACAGAGAAGTGCGAGGGACGCAGTGGTCTAGAGGCTACAGAGGGATATGGAGGTCTGAAGACAATGGGTTTTGGAGGGTAGTCTGGAGGGGTTAAGAGAAGTCAGGGGGGTCTGGTAGTCGTCTGATCTGAACATGCATGTATTTGATGGAGTCAGGTAAGACTTAGAAACCACAACAACATAAAAAATAGCACAAGAGGAAGGATGAGAAGTGAAAGGTTTATTTGTATTTACTGGGGATTTTTTTGCGGTTTCATGTATTAGACATCCCTTGGGGTGTTATGATGCAGTTAGCTGCACGGCGGGCGAGTGGTACACTGCTCTATTGTAGGTTAATGTGAAAAGCATGGAGGCCAGCTCATGTACATGGTATTTTGGACTATTTCCAGCTGCAGAGTATGCAGTCAGTGCACTGTTTACACAGGATCATATCAGTGGGTTATGTAACACCCAGGAGTTCCTTTATAGCTGGAAACTCCAATATTATTGGCTGCTTAGAGAATTGTGACTTAATCCAGAAAGACAGGGATTATGTAATGTGTTATTTAACCTGTGTTAAGTGGAACACGGGCGCTGCCTCAATGTTGGGAGGGAACACAATGTCAGGCTCTAGGAGATTTCTTTTCCATAATGCTTGAACGTAATTCTGGATAGCGTATGAGGCAGCAGACTGTTATTACACAGTATTTAAGTTCATGATATATAATGACATTATTCTGTTCCTTCTATATCTTCAACATTACTCTGTGCTCCTCCTTCTAGACCTGCCCTCTCCTTCTACAGTACTCTGTGCTCCTTCTACAGTATGCTGTACTCCTTCTAGAGCCATCCTACATCTTTTACATTACTCTGTGCTCCTCCTTCTTAAACCATCCTCCACCTTCTACATTACTCTGCCCTCCTCCTTCTAGATCTGCCCTCCTCCTATATCTGTGCTCTACCTTCTACATTACTCTGCACTCCTCCTTCTAGATCTGCCCTCCTCCTTCTAGATCTGTCCTCTACCTTCTACATTACTCTGCCCTCCTCCTTCAATATCTGTCCTCTACCATCTACATTACTCTGCCCTTCTCCTTCTATATCTGTCCTTCACCTTCTACATTACTCTGTACTCCTAGATCTGTCCTACATCTTTTACATTATTATGTACTCCTCCTCTTAGACCTATGCTCTACTTTCTACATTACTGTGTGCTCCTTCTAGAGCCGCCCTACATCTTCTGCATTACACTGTACTCCTTCTAGAGCTGTTCACTGCCTGTACTTCTCCTGTCCTACTTCTTCTACAGCACTCTGTGCTTCTCTTTATAGATCTGTCCGCCACCTACTACATTATCCTATACTCCTTCTAGAGCTGTCCTACATCTTCTACATTATTAGATACTTATCCCCATAGACCTGTGCTCCACTTTCTACATAACTTTGTGCTTCTCTTTCTAGAGCTGTCTTCCACTTTTTACATTACTATGTACTTCATCTGGACCCAGTGGATACATTATTACTAGAGATGAGCGAGCACCAAAATGCTCGGGTGTTCGTTACTCGGGACGAAATTTTCGCGATGCTCGAGGGTTCGTTTTGAGTAACGAACCCCATTGAAGTCAATGGGCGACTCGAGCATTTTTGTATATCGCCGATGCTCGCTAAGGTTTCCATTTGTGAAAATCTGGGCAATTCAAGAAAGTGATGGGAACGACACAGCAACGGATAGGGCAGGCGAGGGGCTACATGTTGGGCTGCATCTCAAGTTCCCAGGTCCCACTAGTAAGCCACAATAGCGGCAAGAGTGGCCCCCCCCAACAACTTTTACTTCTGAAAAGCCCTCATTAGCAATGCATACCTTAGCTAAGCACCACACTACCTCCAACAAAGCACAATCACTGCCTGCATGACACTCCGCTGCCACTTCTCCTGGGTTACATGCTGCCCAACCCCCCCCCCCCGCACGACGCAGTGTCCACAGCGCACACCAAAGTGTCCCTGTGCAGCCTTCAGCTGCCCTCATGCCACGCCACACTCATGTCTATTTATAAGTGCGTCTGCCAGAGGAACCGCAGGCACACACTGCAGAGGGTTGGCACGGCTAGGCAGCGACCCTCTTTAAAAGGGGCGGGGCGATAGCCCACAATGCTGTACAGAAGCAATGAGAAATAGAATCCTGTGCCACCGCCATCAGGAGCTGCACACGTGGGCATAGCAATGGGGAACCTATGTGCCACACACTATTCATTCTGTCAAGGTGTCTGCATGCCCCAGTCAGACCGCGGTTTTTTATAAATAGTCACAGGCAGGTACAACTCCGCAATGGGAATTCCGTGTGCACCCACAGCATGGGTGGCTCCCTGGAACCCACCGGCTGTACATAAATGTATCCCATTGCAGTGCCCATCACAGCTGTGGTAACGTCCGATTAAATGCAGGTGGGCTTCGGCCCACACTGCATGCCCCAGTCAGACTGGGGTTCTTTAGAAGTGGACACATGCAGTTACAACTCCGTGTGGACCGACAGCATGGGTGGGTGCCAGGAAGCCACCGGCGGTACATAAATATATCCCATTGCAGTGCCCAGCACAGCTGATGTAACGTCAGCTTTAATGCAGGTGGGCAAAAAATTAATTGGATTACACTGTAGGCGAGGGCCCCAAAAAATTGGTGTACCAACAGTACTAATGTACGTCAGAAAAATTGCCCATGCCCAACCAAGAGGGCAGGTGAAACCCATTAATCACTTTGGTTAATGTGGCTTAATTTGTAACTAGGCCTGGAGGCAGCCCAGTTAAAATAAAAATTGGTTCAGGTGCAAGTTTCAACGCTTTAATGAGCATTGAAACGTATAAAAATTGTTTACAAAAATTATATGACTGAGCCTTGTGGGCCTAAGAAAAATTGCCCGTTCGGCGTGATTACGTCAGGTTTCAGGAGGAGGAGGAGGAATATTATACACAGATTGATGAAGCTAAAAGGTCCACGTTTTTGATGGTGATAGAGAACAATGCTTCCATCCGCGGGTGCAGCCTACGTATTGTTTAGGTATCGCTGCTGTCCGCTGGTGGAGAAGAGAAGTCTGGGGAAATCCAGGCTTTGTTCATCTTGATGAGTGTTAGCCTGTCGGCACTGTCGGTTGACAGGCGGGTACGCTTATCTGTGATGATTCCCCCAGCCGCACTAAACACCCTCTCTGACAAGACGCTAGCCGCAGGACAAGCAAGCACCTCCAGGGCATACAGCGCGAGTTCAGGCCACGTGTCCAGCTTCGACACCCAGTAGTTGTAGGGGGCAGAGGCGTCACGGAGGACGGTCGTGCGATCGGTTACGTACTCCTTCACCATCCTTTTACAGTGCTCCCGCTGACTCAGCCTTGACTGGGGAGCGGTGACACAGTCTTGCTGGGGAGCCAGAAAGCTGTCAAAGGCCTTAGAGAGTGTTCCCCTGCCTGTGCTGTACATGCTGCCTGATCTCTGCGCCTCCCCTGCTACCTGGCCCTCGGAACTGCGCCTTCGGCCACTAGCGCTGTCGGATGGGAATTTTACCATCAGTTTGTCCGCCAGGGTCCTGTGGTATAGCATCACTCTCGAACCCCTTTTCTCTTCGGGTATGAGAGTGGAAAGGTTCTCCTTATACCGTGGGTCGAGCAGTGTGTACACCCAGTAATCCGTAGTGGCCAGAATGCGTGTAACGCGAGGGTCACGAGAAAGGCATCCTAACATGAAGTCAGCCATGTGTGCCAGGGTACCTGTACGCAACACATGGCTGTCCTCACTAGGAAGATCACTTTCAGGATCCTCCTCCTCCTCCTCAGGCCATACACGCTGAAAGGATGACAGGCAAGCAGCATGGGTACCCTCAGCAGTGGGCCAAGCTGTTTCTTCACCCTCCTCCTCATCCTCCTCATGCTCCTCCTCCTCCTCCTCAACGCGCTGAGATATAGACAGGAGGGTGCTCTGACTATCCAGCGACATACTGTCTTCCCCCGCCTCCGTTTCCGAGCGCAAAGCGTCTGCCTTTATGCTTTGCAGGGAACTTCTCAAGAGGCATAGCAGAGGAATGGTGACACTAATGATTGCAGCATCGCCGCTCACCATCTGGGTAGACTCCTCAAAGTTTCCAAGGACCTGGCAGATGTCTGCCAACCAGGCCCACTCTTCTGTAAAGAATTGAGGAGGCTGACTCCCACTGTGCCGCCCATGTTGGAGTTGGTATTCCACTATAGCTCTACGCTGCTCATAGAGCCTGGCCAACATGTGGAGCGTAGAGTTCCACCGTGTGGGCACGTCGCACAGCAGTCGGTGCACTGGCAGATGAAACCGATGTTGCAGGGTGGCAGCGTCCGTGTGGGACTTGCGGAAATGTGCGCAGAGCCGGCGCACCTTTCCGAGCAGGTCTGACAAGCGTGGGTAGCTTTTCAGAAAGCGCTGAACCACCAAATTAAAGACGTGGGCCAGGCATGGCACGTGCGTGAGGCTGCCGAGCTGCAGAGCCGCCACCAGGTTACGGCCGTTGTCATACACGACCATGCCCGGTTGGAGGCTCAGCGGCGCAAGCCAGCGGTCTGTCAGCTCTGTCAGACCCTGCAGCAGTTCGTGGGCCGTGTGCCTCTTCTCTCCTAAGCTGAGTAGTTTCAGCACGGCCTGCTGACGCTTGCCCACCGCTGTGCTGCCACGACACGTGATACCGACTGCTGGCGACGTGCTGCTGCTGACACATCTTGATTGTGAGACAGAGGTTGCGTAGGAGGAGGAGGAGGGTGGTTGAGTGGAGGAAGCATACACCGCCGCAGATACCACCACCGAGCTGGGGCCCGCAATTCTGGGGGTGGGTAAGACGTGAGCAGTCCCAGGCTCTGACTCTGTCCCAGCCTCCACTAAATTCACCCAATGTGCCGTCAGGGAGATATAGTGGCCCTGCCCGCCTGTGCTTGTCCACGTGTCCGTTGTTAAGTGGACCTTGCCAGCAACCACTGTGGTGAGGGCGCGTACAATGTTGCGGGAGATGTGGTCGTGCAGGGCTGGGACGGCACATCGGGAAAAGTAGTGGTGACTGGGAACTGAGTAGCGCGGGGCCGCCGCCGCCATCATACCTTTGAAAGCCCCCGTTTCCACAACCCTATACGGCAGCATCTCCAGGCTGATAAATTTGGCTATGTGCACGTTTAACGCTTGAGCGTGCGGGTGCGTGGCGGTGTACTTGCGCTTGCGCTCCAACACTTGCGCTAGCGACGGCTGGACGGTGCGCTGAGAGACATTGGTGGATGGGGCCGAGCACAGCGGAGGTGAGGGTGTGGGTGCAGGCCAGGAGACGCTAGTGCCTGTGTCCTGAGAGGGGGGTTGGATCTCAGTGGCAGGTTGGGGCACCGGAGGCAGTGAACGGCCTTCGTCCCACCTTGTGGGGTGCTTGGCCATCATATGTCTGCGCATGCTGGTGGTGGTGGCTCCCCGGCTGATCTTGGCTCGACAAAGGTTGCACACCACTGTTCGTCGGTCGTCTGCACTCTCAGAGAAAAACTGCCAGACCTTTGAGCACCTCGGCCTCTGCAGGGTGGCATGGCGTGAGGGGGCGCTTTGGGAAACAGTTGGTGGATTATTCGGTCTGGCCCTGCCTCTACCCCTGGCCACCGCACTGCCTCTTCCAACCTGCCCTGCTGCTGCACTTGCCTCCCCCTCTGAAGACCTGTCCTCAGTAGGCGTAGCAAACCAGGTGGGGTCAGTCACCTCATCGTCCTGCTGCTCTTCCTCCGAATCCTCTGTGCGCTCCTCCCTCGGACTTACTCCAATTACTACTACCTGAGTGATAGACAACTGTGTCTCATCGTCATTGTCCTCCTCACCCACTGAAAGCTCTTGAGACAGTTGCCGGAAGTCCCCAGCCTCATCCCCCGGACCCAGGGAACTTTCCAAAGGTTGGGCATCGGTCACGACAAACTCCTCCGGTGGGAGAGGAACCATTGCTGCCCAATCTTGGCAGGGGCCCGAGAACAGTTCCTGGGAGTCTGCCTGCTCCTCAGAATGTGTCATTGTAATGGAGTGAGGAGGCTGGGAGGAAGGAGGAGCAGCAGCCAGAGGATTCAGAGTTGCAGCAGTGGACGGCGCAGAATTCTGGGTGGTCGATAGATTGCAGGATGCACTTTCTGCCATCCACGACAGGACCTGCTCACACTGCTCATTTTCTAATAAAGGTCTACCGCGTGGACCCATTAATTGTGAGATGAATGTGGGGACGCCAGAAACGTGCCTCTCTCCTAATCCCGCAGCAGTTGGCTGCGATACACCTGGATCAGGAGCTCGGCCTGTGCCCACACCCTGACTTGGGCCTCCGCGTCCTCGCCCGCGTCCACGTCCTCTAGGCCTACCCCTACCCTCAGCATGCTGTATTACCAGTAGTGCAGAAACAGAACGCTGTAATTAAATGTGCCGCTTATTGGCCTGTGGTTGGAGGCTGACTTCCCTTACGGAACGCACAGCAGAGCCAGGAAACAATTTTGCGCACGCCTGTAGTGAGACGTAGGTGCGTATGACTGAGCTAGTGGAATTCACAGCGCAGAAGCAGTCAAGTGGCCAAAGGCGAGTAGTAGGCCTTAAGTATTTTGCTTCTATTTTATTAAAATGCTGAGCTGATACAATAGACAGATACTGTAGGCAGCGTATAATATTATGTATACTCTTTCCCTCTGGCGGGATGACGGTGATCATGTAACAGAGACAGCAGATCCAGGAAACAATTTTGCGCAAGCCTGCTGTAACGCTTAGCTGCGTATTAATTAGGACTACTACCCCCAGCAGATAGATACTGTAGGCAGCGTATAATATTATGTATACTCTTTCCCTCTGGCGGGATGACAGCGCTGATGTAACAGAGACAGCAGATCCAGGAAACAATTTTGCGCAAGCCTGCTGTAACGCTTAGCTGCGTATTAATTAGGACTACTACCCCCAGCAGATAGATACTGTAGGCAGCGTATAATATTATGTATACTGTTTTCCTCTGGCGGGATGACGGCGCTGATGTAACAGAGACAGCAGATCCAGGAAACAATTTTGCGCAAGCCTGCTGTAACGCTTAGCTGCGTATTAATTAGGACTACTACCCCCAGCAGATAGATACTGTAGGCAGCGTATAATATTATGTATACTGTTTCCCTCTGGCGGGATGACGGTGATCATGTAACAGAGACAGCAGATCCAGGAAACAATTTTGCGCAAGCCTGCTGTAACGCTCAGCTGCGTATTAATTAGGACTACTACCCCCAGCAGATAGATACTGTAGGCAGCGTATAATATTATGTATACTGTTTCCCTCTGGCGGGATGACGGCGCTGATGTAACAGAGACAGCAGATCCAGGAAACAATTTTGCGCAAGCCTGCTGTAACGCTTAGCTGCGTATTAATTAGCACTACTACCCCCAGCAGACACGCAGTAAACTGAAGACGGTTACAGGCAGCCCAAATATAGTATTTTTCCCCAATTTTTTGGAAAAAGCCCACTGCCTATATAGCCTGAATATCTCTTTCCCTGCCTCACCAGTACTGGCCCTATACTCTCTACAATGACTGCAGACTGCGGACGCAATGCTCTGCACGCCCGATATACAAAAAAAAAAATTGTGCAACACTGCTAAAAGCAGCCTCAACAGTACTGCACACGGTCAGATGTGGCCCTAAGAAGGACCGTTGGGGTTCTTGAAGCCTAAAATAACTCCTAACGCTCTCCCTATAGCAGCTCCGGCACCAGCAGCACTTTCCCTGATCTCTGTCAGAATGCATCTGTGGCGAGCCGCGGGAGGGGCCGATTTATATACTCGGGTGACACCTGATCTCGCCAGCCACTCACTGCAGGGGGGTGGTATAGGGCTTGAACGTCGCAGGGGGAAGTTGTAATGCCTTCCCTGTCTTTCTATTGGTCAGAAAAGCGCGCTAACGTCTCAGACATGAAAGTGAAAGGAACTCGAACATCGCGTGGTACTCGTCTCGAGTAACGAGAATCTCGAACACGCTAATACTCGAACGAGTATCAAGCTCGGATGAGTACGTTCGCTCATCTCTAATTATTACATTGCATGGATCTTCTGTATATAATTATATATGTACAGCTGGTATACGTTATACATCTGTATATAGTGATATGGACAATTCTGGTATAACCTGAATATCTCCTTTATATAATTATATATGTAAAGCTGGTATAACTTACTCATCTCCTATATACACTGATATGCACCATGCTGGTATAACATGGGTATCTTCTGTGTATAATTATATATGTACAGCAGGTATAGGTTATACAACCTGTATATAGTGATATGGACCGTGCTGGTATAACCTGGATATCTTTCATATTTATATATGTAGAGATGGTATAAGTTATACATCTTGCTGTATGTAGTGATATGGACCTTTCCGGTATAAACGGGTTGTATTCTGTATATAATTATATATGTACAGCTGGTATAATGTATGACATCTCCCTGTATATAGTGATATTGACCATGCTGGTATAACCTGGGTATCTCCTGTTTATAATCATATATGTACAGCCGGTATACGTTATACATCTCTTGTATGTAATGTTATGGACCATGTTGTTATAACCTGGGCATCTACTGTATATAATTGTATATGTACAACTAGTATAAGTTATACCTCTCTTGTATATGGTGGTATGGCCATGCTGATATAACCTAGGTTTCTTCTTTATATAATTATATATGTACAGCTGGTATAACTTGGGCATGTTCTGTAGCTTCCTTGACAACATTATGTCTCTTATTGCCTGCTTGATCAGTCCAGTGCCATTGAACTGTGGTGGCAGGAACGCATCCTAAGAACCTCAATGGCGCCAATAAGTTGAGCTGGCGAGACCCCATTGCTCAGCTGTCACGTCTCTCTTTGTGGACTCCTTATTCTTTTCTTCAACAGCAAGACAGCTTCTTTCTGCTGTATTCCTCATACCACCTTCTGTGCTATGTTGTGTCTTATGAGAAGCTACACTATGAACAAGTTGCTTTCTGGTCCCCAGCAGCAGGTGACCAACTGGTTTTCTCATCACCTTTTGCAGCTGCGCAACGTAAAGAGCAACGATGGTAAACCATTTCCTCTGCTTTGCGTTTGTGCATACTGCTCAGTGTGCAGGACAGTAGGCTGCCACTTCAGCAGATGCCACGCTGCCAAAAAAGCTTGTCTGAACCAACAGAATAGGTATTCCCATCATCGTCTGTTGTGTTATGTTCCCACTCCATGCTCATCCTGGGCTACATCAGGGACATCCAACTTTTTGGACACATTGGAAGAATTGTCTTGGGCCACACATTAAAACGGTTGTCTCACGCCGAAACGGTTTTTTTTTTATTCAATAGGCCCCCCGTTCGGCGCGAGACAAACCCGATGCATGTGTTAAAAAAAAAAAACGGGTAGTACTTACCCGAATCCCCGCGCTGCGGCGACTTCTTCCTTCTTCTTACTTACCTTAGTAAGATGGCCGCCGGGATCTTCACTGTGCAGTCCATTGCCGATTCCAGCCTCCTGATTGGCTGGAATCGGCACACGTGACGGGGCGGAGCTACGAGGAGCCGCTCTCCGGCACGAGCGGCCCCATTCAGAAGACAGAAGACCGCACAGCGCAAGCGCGTCTAAAATCACCAGAAGAGGCGATTTTAGACGGATCCATGGAGACGAGGACGCCAGCAACGGAACAGGTAAGTGAATAACTTCTGTATGGCTCATAATTAATGCACGATGTATATTACAAAGTGCATTAATATGGCCATACAGAAGTGCTTAACCCCACATGCTTTCATGAGACAACCCCTTTAAATACACAAACACTAACAATGCAGGGTATTGTCCTTCCCAATCCTCTATACAACCCCCATCATCCTCCACACAACCCCCATCATCCTCCAAATAACGCCCAATTTCCTCCAAACAACTCCCTTCATCCTCCAAAGTCCTCCAAACAACCCCCATCAACTTCCACAGTCCTCCAAACAATCCCTCATTGTCCTCGACCTTGCCCCTAAACAACCCCCATCATCTTCCAAACTACCACTGTTGGAAATGGCAACAATGAAGACCTGCTAGTTATGGAGTGGGAGAATACTTGAATGGTGGGGAGGGTTGCACAGTGAGGATGAGGTGCCGATAGGGTGCCCACTGTTGTGTAGTTGTTAAGCTCAGTGATGCACACAAGAATGGCACTGATGATCGAACCAGCAGCAGCAAGGCAACATTATTGACACGATGGAGGCAAGCTTCCACCTATGTTGGTGCATTCAGCCAGTAGTAGCAAGCCTTGACTATCCTGCTAGGTTGGAAGCAATTTTCAGATTCTACATTGCCTGTCACCAGAGAAGTAGAAATCCGATATTCCACAGATTACTGTGTCAGAAGGCTAAACCAGTGTCCCCAACTGCAACTAGTTTGCAATGCAGATGCTGGCCTGTCCCACCGATTGTATCACCACAAAATGGACACAATTGTCTAATGCTAGCGTGCAAAGACGTACATTCAGGATGAAGTGTCTTGGGTATGTGATGTTCAGTTACTTTGACAGATAAGAATTGAGCAGGCACCAACAGTTCCACAACTAGACAATGCCTTTGCCCGTGTCTCCTTTAATTACCATCAGCACCAATGTTGGAGGCCCCATTTAGCCTGGTGCATTCCAGTGTAGGCCTCAGGTTTGATGACACCCTGTGCAGAATTTTTTCGGCATTCTTTCCTGTCATAAGAAAAAAAGATATATTGCACCGATAGGCCATCTACCTATATTCTGCTTGTGCAGAAAGCAGCAAGATAGCAGCAAACCCATGCCAGATCAGCTCAGGAAATAAATACTGTACAAGAACCAACATAACGAAAATATAGCACCAGAACCAAGCGCATAGCATAAATACAGCAGCAGAACTAAGCTCATAACACATATAGCACCAGAACTAAGCTCTAACATAACTAACGTACGAGAACTAAGCTCTTAACAAAATGCAGCACCAGAATCAAGTACATAACATAAATACAGCACCAGAACCAAGATTATAATGTAAATACAGAACATGTCAACATTGGTACATAAATGCAGTACCACAACCAAGCTCGTAGCATAAATACAGCATTAGAATCAATCTCAGTACATAGTTACAATACCAAATCCAAGCTCATAACATAAATACAGCACCAGAGCCAGGCTCAGTACATAAATACAACACCACAACCAAAACCATAACATGAATACAGCATAAACTGACCTCAGTACATAGATACAAAACCATAACCAAGCTCTTAATATAAATTCAACACCCAAACGAAGCATGTAACATATATACAGCACCAGAACCAAACACATAATATAAATACAACAGCAGAAGCAGGCTTATAACATAAATACAGTACCAGAAGTAAGTGATTGTGTTGTGGGGGTGCAGATGGGCTGGTAGTGGCACCTGGAAATATCGGAGTGAAGGGAAACAGACAGGAAGAGGGTGATTCTTGTAGCTCCACAAGACTCTGTCACATGGAGGAAGAAGATCATCTGGCCAGTTGAACCTAAAGGAGGTCAATTGTCCACAGCCTATATCCGCCTGTTAACCCTACGAGTTGGTGTCCAACACCCTTTGTGACCACAGGGGATACACGCAACTAAGGGTAGCCATGGTAAATCCCAAGCAGTGTTCTCTCTAAGCTGTGGTCTACAAGGAAACCAAATGAGGATCAATAAGCTCATGGGATTTGGCATTTTTACGCCTGTCACTTCCAGGATACTCTGATCTGTGTAAACTGCGATTAGGAATTGGTGCATGAGTTCACCAATATGCCAGCAAAGTGAATCCAAAATCCTCTCTGGCCTTGTCTATGGGAATGGCCAAAGAGGTCCTGGAGGAGAGGCTGACCAGAGTAATAGGAAGACAGATCTCAGTGAGGGCTGATGGGAAGCAGCACTGACTAGTCTCGTTAACCCTGAGGCCCAGACGTGGCCTCGGCCTTCTTGGCGGACTGCACTTTTACAAGGGTGGTTGTATTTAGCAACATCTTTCTTTCATCTCCTGGGAGCTGCCATATTGCGTGAGCCTTAGTAAAACAATACACATCTCTTTTCTTGTGACTCAGCCCTGATCTGCTTAGTTCTCTTTTAACAGGATTACACTGAGAGATTAAGTCCAGTGCTTAGCAGAATAAGAGGTTTGTTAGTGCAACCAAGTATTAAAATTAGGGTCAGAAGTCTTAAAGGAGAACTCCCCGTCTTCCTTAGTTCTGTGCAGTGGCCGGGTGTAATTGGAAGTAGTTGCCCTCCCCATCTGGCTGGTAATGATGGGGGATACAATAATTGGATCTGCTCGGCTTAGGATGATGTTGTGACAAAGCATCAGAAATCTCCCTTATTTATAGCACAAAAATACACACAAATTAGGAGATTCAAGCCCTGCTGTCAGCGCCAAGAGATTAGATAGAATTAGTATCAGGTGCAATGCCCACCGGGTGATGTCACACCGTATGCCTCAGCTATATAATGTCGCCACTCACAATGCCCACCTCGCTCTCCATCCCAAGGGTGAAAAAAACAAATAGTATGCAGGTAATATGTGAGGGGGGGGGGGGGGCACAAACAGGGATGGAGGAAATCTACCTTCAATATTCTTTATAAAACATACTTACATCCATGGGAGGGGTAACTTGTTCTCACCCTACTATCGACTGAATGGGACCCAATGCATAGATAAGAATAGGTAAGTATCATGCAGTTTATTTCCAAAGCGATGCAAAGGGATCTCTCAGATTAATACTCGCTTCCTTAGGTTATGCATTTTGCTAGCGACGCGTTTCAGGGGTCTCTCAGACCAAAACCCACTTACTTAGGCCCCCTGCAAACGGGCAGAAATTTTGCGGCGGGTTTTCCCACAGAATTTTCGCCCGTGCCCGCCTGCATAGGATTGCATTGCAAAACGCAATCCTATGCACACAGCCGCAATTTGTCCGCGTGAAAACACATGCGGAAAAGAAATCACGGCATGTTCTATTTCTGGGCGGATTTCGCAGAAGCCCACACAGAAATGTTAGCAGTGACGGGCCGGCTGCGCTCTGTGCATTGGCTGGCAGCCGGCGCATAGCAGGAGATGGAAGACGTTGGGAGCGGGTGAGCCGCAGGCCTCTGCAGGGGCACGGGTCTGCATCCCACTGCGAGAATTCTCGCAGCGAGATCCGACCCGGCCATCTGCAGGCGGCCATAGGCTATACATTTAGTATCAGCTTGTTTCAGAAGTCTTTCAGACCTATAACCCCTACCTCAGGCTAAACATTTAGTAGCGACACGTTTAGAGGTCTCTCAGACCAACACGGCTTTACATGCAACTAGCGATACATTTTAGGAGTCTTTCAGACCAATACCCCTTCCTCAGGCTACATTTAGCTAGAGACGTGTTTCAGGGGCCTCTCAGGCCAATGCCCCCTTCCTCAGGCTAAACATTTAGTAGCAACACGTTTAGAGGTCTCTCAGACCAACACGCCCTTCTTCAAATAGCAATACATTTTAGGAGTCTTTCAGACCTATAGCCCTTCCTCAGGCTACATTTAGCTAGCGACGTGTTTCGGGGGCCTCTTAGATCAATACCCTCTTCCTCAGGCTAAATGTATAGCCCAAGGAAGGGGGTATTGGTCTAAGAGACCCCTGAAACGCATCACTTTCAAAATAAACTTCAAGATACTTCTACTTATCTATGCATTTGTCCTGTTCAGTCGATGGGGGGGGGGGGGGGGGGGGGGGGGGTGAGAACAAATTCACCCCCCATGGATGTAATTATGTTTTATATGGCATATTGAAAGTAGATTTTCTACATCCCTGTTTGAGCACCAAACGGTTTTGTTACACTGGCGCTCTTTACAAGAGAATTAAGAAGAATTGCGCAGATGAAGAACCGGATACGTTGTGATATCACTGCGGACTTGAATTTGGTGTCTTGGTAACTCAATCAGAATGCACTGATCTTGAGCTATTAGCTATACTGGGTTATGAGATCTACGTTGACTCTTTATAACCAACCATAATTGTGACACCGGAGCTGACATTATTTTTACCTTCTTCACCGAACTTCTCTCTGAGGAGACAGATATAGTGAATAAGGTAGGAGCTCTTTGTCCGGTTCAGCGGATTTGGATCTGTTGTGCCACACACTGGTTTGACTTGGGGCCAAATTCAGAGGCACCACTTGAGGAACCCTTTAACCTCATCAGTCAGGATCTGGACTTCGCTGTGGGGTCTCCAAGCCATTACCCTGAAAGTGGTCTCAGTAATGTGGCAGTTAACGCTACCATAGACTAATGCTACCTTTAACCTGAGGATGTGAACAGAGGCGTAATAAGACAATCCAGATTGAGCAGGCAGCACAACTTCAGGACGAGGAACAAGCAGGAGGTTTAGGACATACAGAATGGGTTGAGCACAGTACAACAAGCCAGGGGTTGGGGCAGACAGAAGCATGGTCAGTATATCAAGCTCATTTTGTTGGAGGCAAGGTTGGGACTTCTTGGCATCCAAGGCTGGGGTTTCAGAAGTTGAACACCTCACCTTTAATTCCTGAAGCTTAACCTGGTAGCTGATAAATGCACAGTCATTAAATTACTTCATATTGACCCCCTCTTCCTTCTCCCTCCAATAAAGGGTTCGTCCAAGATTGGAAAACATGGCTGTGATCTTCAAAAAACAGCTCCACTTCAGTTGGCAGGTTGTGTCTGGTATTGTAGCTAGACTTGCAATACCACAAGCAACCTATGGACAGCTGTGGAGCTGTTTATAATCCTGGACAGTGGCCTTAGTTAAAGTACATAGTTCCCCCCTCCCTTTCCCGCCAAACATGTGGAGCTCACAATGCAGGTCCAGATACTATTTGTCTGAAGTAGGGTCTGCCTGCTCCTGCAGCCTCTCTTTAGGCGCCAGCCCTCATCGATCTTAGGTGTTTGTTTCTTCCTTTGTCTCAAATCCATAAATTACCTTTTGTGTCTGCTACTCTATGGAGCGTCATGTAATTTCTATGACCCTAGAAAGCATTTAGATGTGCAACTATCATAAGTGGTCATTGGTCAGGGGGAATATCGTATTTACTTAGGGAGAGCAACTAGTAGGTGTCAGGAGACTTGCATATAAGGCCATGAATGCTCCTTTGGGAAATTTAAGCAAACTGTAAGATGGAAGAATACCTCTACAGCGCCACCTATTAGAAGGCAGCAATCCTGCAAGTCGATGTCAGGCCTGTTAACAAGCCTTGTAACAATGACTAGAAATATTCCAAGAAATTGCAAGATGCATTAAGATGGGTAATTTTCACGTGTAAGTTCCATCTGATTGTGATATGGATGGAGCTCGCAGGTGAAGAGCACACCTGTATTTCAAGATTTTTATTGATATGAATGATTTTTGTCTTGGGCTGATGGTCCAGGATATAAATATCCCTACATGTATTATTTATGGGAGATTCTTGTTTAGAAATCGCCCATTATTTTTTATGGCACGCAACAAAAATTGCGCTTGCATGTAAATGCGAGTTTCATGCAAGTGAAATAGGATTTTTCTATACTGACTATTGAAAAAACATCTGATTTTCACACGTGTGAAAAACACACACGAAACTTGAAAGAGCAGCAATGCGATGTGTTATTCTGGCTAAACGCATCACATCCGCAGGCCAATATCGCATGTTTAAAAATGCGATATTTCTCGGACCAATATCGCACTCGACCATGTGAACGCACCCTTACAAGTCTAGGTCTGACTTGCAGAAATGCTGCCTTCTAATAGGTGGAGGTGAAGAGCCATTGTTCCATCTTTCCATTTGTGGTCACTGGAACATGGCGAAATGTTGACTGCTTGTTGATGGGTGCACTTTGTGTGGTTTTACACCACAGGGTGCAAATTTTTAATGAGCACATAAAATCCTTCCGCTCACGGTTCATTTACTAGAGTCATTCATCCTTCATGTGAGGCACTGATAGAAGTTGCTTCATCCCCAATCCAGCACTGACAGAAGTTGATTCTTCTACACCCCAGCACTGATAGACATCGGCTCCCCTACATCCGGGGTGCTGATATAAATTGTTTCTTATAGAAACGAGCAGATAGAAGTCGTTTCCTATACCTTCCCCTGCTGATATCGCCTCTACATCAGGGCTACTGATAGAAGTCATTTCCTTCCCACTCAAGTGTTGACAGAAGTTGTTTCTTCTACAACTGGGGAGCTGATACAGAGTGAATCACGGATAAGTAGCTTGCCTCTAACAATACTGCAACAGGAAGAGCAAGCAAGTGGATTGTTTTTTCCAAAAGCTTTACTGATTTACACACATATTACAATATATGCTGGAAGTGGCCCTTGTTCACTTCTATGCACCTCTGGGCACGCTGCAACATGTTGGCTGATACTGCCTGCAGCTCTTCAACGGTGATGCTGCGGATAGTGTTTGTGATGTTTTCCTTTAGTTCATCCAGGGTGTGTGGATTATTGGTGTATATTTTCTGCTTTAAATTTCCCCAGAGATAAAAATCGCACATGGACAAGTCCAGAGAACGTGGTGGTCATAACCCCGTGATCACAGTTCTCTCTTCTATAAACAGTTCACAAACCCATTCCAGTGAGTTGCAGGGGGTGCGGCATGTGGACCCATCTTGTTGGAAAAGCAAAAAGCAGTACATTCTTTCTTCTGATGTTAGTTGGTCGTAAAACTGTTTAAACATGTCCGGATAAACCGCAGTATTTACAAGTGATTCACAGAAAATTGGGCTGACCATTTGTGTTCCTGAGACTGAGCACCAAACGCCAGTTTTCTGGTCCTGCGGTGGCGTTTTGTGATTCAAGTGGAGATTTTCAGTAAACCCGTACATCATATTCTGTGAATTCACGTGGCCTGATAAATTAAACCACGATTCGGCCATCATAAAGTACAGCAGAGGGTCCAGATGTTCTCTAGCAGTCATGGCGACCACATCCAGTGATTACGTGTTTAGCTTTGTCGCGCTCTTTCAGTTCCTGCATGTCATCCGGTATGGATTCAGAGGTTTCGGCGCTCTCCAACACGTTCTAGATGCACCAACTGGCTGGACGGTCTCCGAGTTGATTTTCGAGGGGTGTTTGCAATCCGCTGCTGAATGTCACAGACGACTTTGGACGTCCAGACTGACAATGGCCTCAGTTTCTTCATGTTTGTGACAGACCTGGTTTGGTGCCATTTCTGAACCAGCTGGTTTTGCACCCGGGTACTTGTCAGCGAAGGCCTCTTGCCTTTCCTTAATTGATCCGCTTCACACATAGCCTTCCATAATAACTATTCACTGTTACAGGAAGACCAGCGGGGGGGGCAGATTTATGAGAGATGTCTAGAAGAAAATCTGTCTTTGTTGCCCATATCAACCAATCATGGCGCAGCATTCATTTCTTGTACTGCTGAGGTAAAATGAAAGCTGTGCTGTGATTGGTTGCTATGGGCAACAAAGACAGATTTTCCTTTAGATAGTTTTCATAAGAGTGTCGGGATCTGAGGTGGGCTACTTTTCCATGGCCCACCCTGTAGAAGTCGTTTCCCCTACATCCCAGCGCTGATAGAGGTTGTTTCCTCTACATTTGGGGTGCTGATAGGTGTAAATACCTCCCTGCTCCTGTGCTGAGAAATCACCCCCTCTAACGGCACCTTTATACTGAACGATTAACGTTCAAAAAATTGTTCAAACGAGTGAAAACGAACGTTTATCGTTCAGTAGAAACGCAGCCAATGATCGAACACCGAATGATAAATGGTTCGCTTTTCGTTTGTCATTCATTTTATGCAGGCATAAAAATCATTGTTGGCTCCTTCACCAACTGTTGGGTTCAAATAGCGATTGTTCAGTCATTCTCATCGTTAAAAAAAACAAAACCGCTAGTGGGTGGAAGCCCTTATATAGTGAATGTGAGAACTGAACAATTTCTTGATTGAATGAGCCAACGATGTATCTGCCTGTCTATAAACAGGCTGAACGAGCGAACTCTGGCATCGTTCGCTCTTTTAAAACGAGATATCGACAGGCTGCCTTCACAAGAGCGTATACGGATTTGCGTACGCATCAGCTTATGTTTTTGTGGAATGAACAATGTTTTTTTGCACGTGCATCAGCGTATTTTACGGTACTCTTTGCACCCCCAAGGCATGTTCATTTGTGTGCGGCAAACAATGACGCACCAATTGAAATGGCTAATTAGTCTTAATGAGTTCCTGATAGGTTCTTTTTCCTGTACAATTATACAGTGTTTCACGCATCTCCTTACGTATTGCAGATGCTTTGTGCACCCCCCACTGACTTCAATGGGGACCTTTGGTGCACAAATATACAGAAAAATAGAGCATGTTCTATTGGGGTGTTTTTCTGTGTGACCGAAATGCACGCACAAAATACGAAAATGTGAACAAACCCATTGAAATCTATTGGTTCTATTCTGTACACATTGCGTGCAAATTTGCCCATTTGAGGTTGGCCGTAATCCGAGGAATTATTCTACATCCCAGAACTGATAGATGTTGTTGAGTCTACATCCATGGCGCTTGTAGAAGTAACTTCCTCTACATCTAGAGTTCAAGTAGAAGTCTTTTCCTACCCGCTCCAGTGCTGATAGAAATTGCTTCCTTTGCATCCGGGGTGCTGAGCATCTGTGGTGCCAATAGGGGTTGTTGGGGTGCCGATAAAACTTGCTCCTCTAGATCTTGGGTGTTGAACACCGGGGGTGCCGATAGAAGTTGTTTCCTCCATATCTGGGGTGCTGAACATCTAGGGTTCCAATAAAAGTAATTTCCTTTACATCTGGGGCGTATAACATCTGGGGTGCCGATAGAAGTCATTTCCTCTACATCTAGGGCATTGAACATCAGGGGTGCTGATAAAAGTTGTTTCCTCTACATCCGGGGTGTTGAATATCTGAGGTGTTGATAGAAGTAGTTTACTCTACATCTGGGGCTTTAAACATCTGGGATGCCAATAGAAGTTGTTTCCTTTACATCCGGGGCTTTAAACATCTGGGGTGCCAATAGAAGTTGTTTCCCCTATATCCAGGGCGTTGAACATCTGCGGTGCCCATAGAAGTTGTTTCCTCTACATCCAGGGCGATGAACATCTGGGGTGCCCATAGAAGTTGTTTTCCCTATATCCAGGGTGTTGAACATCTGGGGTGCCGATAGAAGTTGTTTCCTCTACATCCAGGGCGATGAACATCTGGGGTGCCGATAGAAGTTGTTTCCCCTATATCCAGGGTGTTGAACATCTGGGGTGCCCATAGAAGTTGTTTCCTCTACATCCAGGGCGATGAACATCTGGGGTGCCCATAGAAGTTGTTTCCCCTACATCCAGAGTGTTGAACATCTGGGGTGCCGATAGAAGTTGTATCTTATACATACAGGGCGATGAACATCTGGGGTGCCCATAGAATTTGTTTCCTCTACATCCAGGGCGTTGAACATCTGGGGTTCTGATAGGAGTTGTTTCCTCTACATCCAGGGCGATGAACATCTGGGGTGCCAATAGAAGTTGTTTCCCTACATCCAGGGTGTTGAACATCTGGGGTGCCGATAGAAGTTGTTTCCCCTACATCCAGGGCGATGAACATCTGGGGTGCCCATAGAAGTTGTTTCCCCTACATCCAGGGTGTTGAACATCTGGGGTGCCCATAGAAGTTGTTTCCCCTACATCAGTGTGTTGAACATCTGGGGTGCCCATAGAAGTTGTTTCCCCTATATCCAGGGCGTTGAACATCTGCGGTGCCCATAGAAGTTGTTTCCTCTACATCCAGGGCGATGAACATCTGGGGTGCCCATAGAAGTTGTTTTCCCTATATCCAGGGTGTTGAACATCTGGGGTGCCGATAGAAGTTGTTTCCTCTACATCCAGGGCGATGAACATCTGGGGTGCCGATAGAAGTTGTTTCCCCTATATCCAGGGTGTTGAACATCTGGGGTGCCCATAGAAGTTGTTTCCTCTACATCCAGGGCGATGAACATCTGGGGTGCCCATAGAAGTTGTTTCCCCTACATCCAGAGTGTTGAACATCTGGGGTGCCGATAGAAGTTGTATCTTATACATACAGGGCGATGAACATCTGGGGTGCCCATAGAATTTGTTTCCTCTACATCCAGGGCGTTGAACATCTGGGGTTCTGATAGGAGTTGTTTCCTCTACATCCAGGGCGATGAACATCTGGGGTGCCAATAGAAGTTGTTTCCCTACATCCAGGGTGTTGAACATCTGGGGTGCCGATAGAAGTTGTTTCCCCTACATCCAGGGTGTTGAACATCTGGGGTGCCCATAGAAGTTGTTTCCCCTACATCCAGGGCGATGAACATCTGGGGTGCCATAGAAGTTGTTTCCCCTACATCCAGGGTGTTGAACATCTGGGGTGCCGATAGAAGTCGTTTCCTTCACATCCCAGCACTGAGATGTCATTTTCTGTACATTGTGAAGGGCTATGTTGAGGCTGCACTTAGTTACCCTTCGTTGAGCACTACCTGGTACATTTCTCAGCTCTTCAGATTATAATGCCTTTGTATTGTAGCTATCGTGTTGCCGGCTGCATAGAGCTGCTGCTTTGCAGTTGGAGATAAGTGGAAGTTAAACTGAAAATGATCCTTGAACAAAGGCTAAAGAGCAAACACATTAACAGCCCCAGAACTCATTGTGCTCATCTTCACGCTCTTTGTGTTAACTGAGAATGGCAAATCATAGTCTAGCAGAAGCTGTGGGATGTTCATCCCCTTAAAGGGAGCCTGTCAGCAGAATTTAGGCCCCCAAATGCCCAATGCCTGTCAGCCAGCAAGGCAGCAGTTTCACAATGATGATTGTCTATCTCCTGGCGGATTCGGCATAATGGAGAAAAATGACTTTGAATGCTGTATTCAAACATAAGTAAGAAGTCACGGGGGTGGAGCCGCTCTTCTGAACAATTACACTGAACGAACGGCTCCCCTCCTGGCTTGATTGACTTTCACAGGTTAAGTCAAAAGCAACATGCAACGCAAGCTCAATGCACAGCGGGCACCAGGCTGAGGACATCCAGTAGATCTTTACATCTATCAATCATATCACCACCCAAACCCTTACTCCAGAGCTGCACTCAGTATTCTCCAGGTGGAGTCACTATATACGTACATTACTTATCCTGTACTGATCCTGAGTTACATCCTGTATTATACTCCAGAGCTGCACTCACTATTCTGCTGGTGGAGTCACTGTGTACATACATTACTTATCCTGTACTGATCCTGAGTTACATCCTGTATTATACTCCAGAGCTGCACTCACTATTCTGCTGGTGGAGTCACTATGTACATACATTACTTATCCTGTACTGATCCTGAGTTACATACTGTATTATACTCCAAAGCTGCACTCACTATTCTGCTGGTGGAGTCACTGTGCACTTATCCTGTACTGATCCCGAGTTACATCCCGTATTATACTCCAGGGCTGCACTCCCTATTCTGCTGGTGGAGTCACTGTGTATATAAATTACTTATCTTGTACTGATCCTGAGTTACATCCCGTATTATACTCCAGAGCTGCACTCACTATTCTGCTGGTGGAGTCACTGTGTACATACATTACTTATCCTGTACTGATCCTGAGTTACATCCTGTATTATACTCCAGAGCTGCGCTCACTATTCTGCTAGTGGAGTCACTGTGTACATACATTACTTATCCTGTATATATCATGCATTATACTACAGAGCAGCACTCACTGTTCTGCTGCTGAAGTCAATTTGGCCACAGGTATAGGTTGTCCAGGTGATTTCATGACCAGTAGGTGATCATGTATCCATATTGCTGTGTACACGCATCTGAGGATGTGTGGCAGGTAGTAAGTCATTGGCGCTAGTATGGATAGTGGTGTCATGTGACATCACCTGGATCGCTGTATGTAATACTATAAGGTTATATTCACACAGCAGAATTTTCTTCCGAGTGTCTGCAGTGGACATTCTGCTGCAGGTCAATGTCAAAATCCACACCATTTGGTGTAGAATTCACCCCTCATTAGAAGCGGTGGAATCCGAACTGCACGTCTGCTTTTATGATTGACATGTTGTAGATCCAAAAGCCGCACGAATGTTGTGCTGATTTTTTCTGCAATGTGCGGACGAGACGTTAAGGTACTATCTACTTTACTGCTACTGTAAATGCCGTGGAGAGTCCAGATGGGAAATCCGTGGCAAATCCGCCCTGTGTGAATATAGCCTAAGAGCTCAGGCCTGCTAGACTAGTGGTAGATCAGGAAGAGCTGCTGCGGAACATCATGACACACAAGCCAAGTCTGCTGCCCCTGGCCTGAGATTCACTTGTGTGGCCTGAAGAAGCCCCTAGTAGTTCACAGTACATCCCTCAGCACCATGGACAGCGATTCACTGCCAGCAGCAGTAGTGTCTTCATCAATACCGGTAGAAGACTGAGACATGACAACCTGTGTGAAAGGGCAAACATTTCTCACAGTGCTGTAGGGGGTGATGAAGTACGAAGGGCTGCTGCCATGACCTACACAAGTACAACAACTCCCAGCACTTCAGGCTTATTGAAGATTCCATGAGGTGAGAGTAGAAAAGCTACAGATAACAATGGATGAATTGTCCACAGATGAAGATTACAAATACAGATTACAAAATATTTCATGGGTACGGTGCCAACCTCAGGGTAGATGGCACTTTGTGGGCATTTTTTTGGCACCGCCTTTTATAAGAAAAAAAAATAGATTGAACTGATAGGTTATCTGCCTGTATTCTGCTTGTGCAGAAAGCAGCAAGATAGCAGCATACCCGCAACAGAAGAGCTCAGTGTATAAATACTGTACCAGGACCAAGCTCATAACATAAATACAGCACTAGAACCAAGCTCAGTACATAAACAGAGCATCAGAACCAAGCTCACAATATAAATACGGCACCAGAGCCAAGTCAATACAAAAGTGCAGTATCAGAACCAAAACTCATAATATAGAGACAGCTCACAGCGCCGCAGTGGTGGATTGGTTTATGTTGTTGGGATGACATATCTCAGGACCATTCCTGCCCCTTCATCAGGTCTTCTACAACTGCAAAGAGGTGCTGTGAACAGGTGATCTACTTGTGTAATAATACAGATCCTCCTGTCGCTCTTCTTGTGTAGTAATACAGATCCTCCTGTTGCTCTTCTTGTGTAGTGATACAAATCCTCCTGTCGCTCTTCTTGTGTAGTAATACAGATCCTCCTGTCGCTCTTCTTGTGTAGGGATACAGATCCTCCTGTTGCTCTTCTTGTGTAATAATAGAGATCCTCTTGTCACTGTTCTTGTGTAGTAATACAGATCCTCCTGTCGCTCTTCTTGTGCAGTAATACAGATCCTCCTGTCACTCCTCTTGTGCAGTAATACAGATCCTCCTGTCGCTCTTCTTGTGTAGTAATACAGATCCTCCTGTCACTCTTCTTGTATAGTGATACAGATCCTCCTGTTGCTCTTCTTGTGTAGTAATATAGATCCTCCTGTCGCTCTTCTTGTGTAGGGATACAGATCCTCCTGTCGCTCTTCTTGTGTAGTAATACAGATCCTCCTGTTGCTGTTCTTGTGTAGTGATCAGATCCTCCTGTTGCTCTTTTTGTGTAGTAATACAGGTCCTCCTGTCGCTCTTCTTGTGTAGTAATACAGATCCTCCTGTCACTCTTCTTGTGTAGTAATATAGATCCTCCTGTCGCTCTTCCTGTGTAGTGATAGAGATCCTCCTGTCATTCTTCTTGTGTAGTCATAGAGATCCTCCTGTCGCTCTTCTTGTGTAGTGACACAGATCCTCCTGTCGCTCTTCTTGTGTAGTAATACAGATCCTCCTGTCACTCTTCTTGTGTAGTGATAGAGATCCTCCTGTCACTCTTCTTGTGTAGTCATAGAGATCCTCCTGTCGCTTTTCTTGTGTAGCAATACAGATCCTCCTGTCGCTCTTCTTGTGTAGTAATACATATCCTCCTGTTGCTCTTCTTGTGTAGTAATACAGATCCTCCTGTAGCTCTTCTTGTGTAGTAATACAGATCCTCCTGTCGCTCTTCTTGTGTAGTAATACAGATCCTCCTGTCGCTCTTCTTGTGTAGTAATACATATCCTCCTGTCGCTCTGCTTTTGTAGTAATACAGATCCTCCTGTTGCTCTTCTTGTGTAGTAATACAGATCCTCCTGTCGCTCTTGTGTAGTAATACAGATCCTCCTGTTGCTCTTCTTGTGTAGTAATACAGATCCTCCTGTTGCTCTTCTTGTGTGGTAATACAGATCCTCCTGTCGCTCTTCTTGTGTAGTAATACAGATCCTCCTGTTGCTCTTCTTGTGTAGTAATACAGGTCCTCCTGTCGCTCTTCTTGTGTAGTAATACAGATCCTCCTGTTGCTGTTCTTGTGTAGTAATACAGATCCTCCTGTTGCTGTTCTTGTGTAGTAATACAGATCCTCCTGTCACTCTTCTTGTGTAGTGATAGAGATCCTCCTGTCACTCTTCTTGTGTAGTCATAGAGATCCTCCTGTCGCTTTTCTTGTGTAGCAATACAGATCCTCCTGTCACTTTTCTTGTGTAGTGATAGAGATCCTCCTGTCGCTTTTCTTGTGTAGCAATACATATCCTCCTGTCGCTCTTCCTGTATAGTAATACAGGTCCTCCTGTCGCTCTTCTTTTGTAGTAATACAGATTTCCTGTCGTTCTTCTTGTGTAGTAATACAGATCCTCCTGTTGCTCTTCTTGTGTAGTAATACAGATTTCCTGTCGTTCTTCTTGTGTAGTAATACAGATCCTCCTGTCCCTCTTCTTGTGTAGTCATAGAGATCCTCCTGTCGCTTTTCTTGTGTTGTAATACAGATCCTCCTGTCGCTCTTCTTGTGTAGTAATACAGATCCTCCTGTTGCTCTTCTTGTGTAGTAATACAGGTCCTCCTGTCGCTCTTCTTGTGTAGTAATACAGATCCTCCTGTCGCTCTTCTTGTGTAGTAATACAGATCCTCCTTTTGCTGTTCTTGTGTAGTAATACAGATCCTCCTGTCGCTTTTCTTGTATAGTAATACAGATCCTCCTGTCGCTCTTCTTGTGTAGTAATACAGATCCTCCTGTCGCTCTTCTTGTGTTGTAATACAGATCCTCCTGTCGCTCTTCTTGTGTAGTAATACAGATCCTCCTGTTGCTCTTCTTGTGTAGTAATACAGGTCCTCCTGTCGCTCTTCTTGTGTAGCAATACAGATCCTCCTGTCGCTCTTCTTGTGTAGTAATACAGATCCTCCTTTTGCTGTTCTTGTGTAGTAATACAGATCCTCCTGTCGCTTTTCTTGTATAGTAATACAGATCCTCCTGTCGCTCTTCTTGTGTAGTAATACAGATCCTCCTGTCGCTCTTCTTGTGTAGTAATACAGGTCCTCCTGTTGCTCTTCTTGTGTAGTAATACAGGTCCTCCTGTCGCTCTTCTTGTGTAGTAATACAGGTCCTCCTGTTGCTCTTGTTGTGTAGTGAAATAAATCATCTTGTTGCTTTTCTCATGTACTCATACAGATCCTCCTGTCGCTCTTCTTGTTTAGTAATACAGATCCTCCTGTCGCTCTTCTTGTGTAGTAATACAGATCCTCCTGTCGCTCTTCTTGTTTAGTAATACAGATCCTCCTGTTGCTCTTCTTGTGTTATTATAGAGATCCTCCTGTTGTAGTTTTTGTGTAGAGATACAGGTCTCTTTCTCTCTCTTTTTTTTGTGTAGTGATATAGATCCTCCTGTCGCTCTTCTTGTGTAGTAATATAGATCCTCCTGTCGCTCTTCTTGTGTAGTAATACAGATTTCCTGTCGCTCTTCTGTAGTAATACAGATCCTCCTGTCACTCTTCTTGTGTAGTATTATGGAATCTCCGGTCGCTCTTCCTGTGTAGTAATACAGATCCTCCTGTCGCTTTTCTTGTATAGTAATACAGATCCTCCTGTCGCTTTTCTTGTATAGTAATACAGATCCTCCTGTCGCTTTTCTTGTGTAGTAATACAGATCCTCCTGTCGCTTTTCTTGTGTAGTATTATGGAATCTCCTGTCGCTCTTCCTGTATAGTAATACAGATCCTCCTGTCGCTCTTCTTGTTTAGTAATACAGATCCTCCTGTCGCTCTTCTTGTTTAGTAATACAGATCCTCCTGTTGCTCTTCTTGTGTTATTATAGAGATCCTCCTGTTGTAGTTTTTGTGTAGAGATACAGGTCTCTTTCTCTCTCTTTTTTTTGTGTAGTGATATAGATCCTCCTGTCGCTCTTCTTGTGTAGTAATACAGATTTCCTGTCGCTCTTCTGTAGTAATACAGATCCTCCTGTCACTCTTCTTGTGTAGTATTATGGAATCTCCTGTCGCTCTTCCTGTGTAGTAATACAGATCCTCCTGTCGCTTTTCTTGTATAGTAATACAGATCCTCCTGTCGCTTTTCTTGTGTAGTAATACAGATCCTCCTGTCGCTTTTATTGTGTAGTATTATGGAATCTCCTGTCGCTCTTCCTGTATAGTAATACAGATCCTCCTGTCGCTTTTCTTGTATAGTAATACAGATCCTCCTGTCGTTGTTTTTGTGTAGTAATACAGATCCTCCTGTGGCTTTTCTTGTATAGTAATACAGATCCTTCTGTCGTTGTTTTTGTGTAGTAATACAGATCCTCCTGTCGTTGTTTTTGTGTAGTAATACAGATCCTCCTGTCATTGTTTTTGTGTAGGGATACAGGTCTTCCTCTCTTTTTTTTTGTGTAGTGATATTGATTATTTTTCAGTATTGATATAAGTCCTCCTGTTGCTCTTTCTGTATAGCGATATAGATCCTCCTGTCACTCTTCTTATGAAGTGACACAGATCCTCCTTTTGCTCTTCTTGTGTAGTGATACAGTTCCTCCTGTCGCTCTTCTTGTGTAGTAATACAGATCCTCCTGTCGCTCTTCTTGTGTAGGGATACAGATCCTCCTGTCGCTCTTCTTGTGTAGTGATACAGAACCTCCCTTCGCTCTTCTTGTGTATTGATATAGATCCTCCTATCGCTCTTTCGGTGTAGTGATATAGATCCTTCTGTCGCTATTTTTATGAAGTGATACAGATCCTCATGTTGCTCTTCCTGTGTAGTGATATAAGTCCTCCTGTCGATCGTTTAGTGTAGCAATATAGATCCTTCTGCTGCTCTTTTTATAAAGTGATGTAGGTCCTCCCGTTGCTCTTCTTGTGTAGTAATACAGATCCTCCTGTCGCTCTTCTTGTGTAGGGATACAGATCCTCCTGTCGCTCTTCTTGTGTAGGGATACAGATCCTCCTGTCGCTCTTCTTGTGTAGCAATACAGATTTTACTGTTGCTCTTCTTATGAAGTGATATAGGTCTTCCTGTGTAGTGATACAGATCCTCCTGTCACTCTTCTTGTGTAGTGATACAATTTTTTTTTGTCTTTTTTTGTGTATGGATACCTATATGATGGTTGCTCCTTTTTTGTAGTGTTTGCTTATGCCTTTAAGTGCTACTCTTTGTGGATATTGAGAAGGTTTTTCTTTGTGATTGGCAACGGTTTGGCTCTGTTGGAAAGTTTGTATTTCCAGAATGACTTTGTGTACATACATATTGTGAAAGTGTAAAGACTCTGAATAACGGCTTCTGGGTCCCACAGCCAACAAACAAAGTATCATTTGTTTTGCGGCATGCTGAGTTACCTCACTTGGATTGCTTCCCATGTGACTTTCCTTATAGCAATCCATCTCAAGTGGTTGTCTATAAAGGCTGTTTTTTTGGATTCAGGGTTACTTCGAAGGTGGCTGATCATCTTTGTAGCGACTTCCAAGATTCTTTTCGCTCCCTTGTAACCTGCAGCACAAGGTTGGTAAAAGTAATCAATAGGTGTTCACCACTTAGCTTTCCTGGCTGTATAGCAGAGCTCAGCGTGGGAGGAACAGCAGAGTACAGTTCGCAGCAGTACATCATTTTCTCACTTCTGAGCAGCAAACGCTTTTTAGGGCTATTTTGCAGTAGATTTAGAGGCTGTGATTGGACTTGCTTACTCATACATTTCCTATGACTTGTGTTGCTTTTCTATTGAACTGTCTGACAATCCTACACTCATTTCTAGCCTTTAGAAGTCAGATACCAGTAAAGACATTGACTTCAATCTATGGGTCAGATTGCACTGGTGTGAAGATTACGCTGGCATGAAGAACAACAAATGTATGAAGAGTTGCAAGCCTTAAGCCCCCTACAGTTTAGGAGGAGCTCTGTTTATTCTGCAAGAAAAGGACATTACAGTTTTGGACGAACAGAATTTGTGCTACTTTAAATGGCTGTAGCTCCGGTTCTATCAGGGCTACTGATCTATTTTTGTATCATACAATTCTTGGCTTTAAAATCACACCAAAAGCACTATGGTAGCCCTAATAGAACCGGAGCTACAGCCGTTTGAAGTGGGGTCAGGAATACTGAATTTACAGCTGCCATTTCAGTCAGCGTGTGCAGAGGGAGAAGAGACCACCAGCAGCAGATAAGATCTGTGATTCTGCTGTATATCTTCCCACATCCCGGGGAAGGGAGACATGAACTTTTGTTCAACTTATCAGCCCCCCCAATCAATCACAGAGCATATTTATCACATATCGGGTTTTTGACTGAAAGGGAGTGAAATGAATAATCACTGCGTTACACCATTTAAATCTAAAGATGTTGCTGTCATTGTTGACTGTGGCATCTAAACGACCTTACAGGAAGAAAACTAAAACTTTTTACCCCCCCCCCCCCCCCCCACACGGGTGTATATATTGAGAAAATAAAAAAAGCACAAAAAAAAACTACACATAATTGATATCACCACATCCGTAACAACTCGTAATCTAAAATATTACATCAGTACAGGAAAAGTCGTAAAAAAAAGACAAAAGAGCAGTTTTCTAATCATCTTGCTTCCACAAAACAAAAATAAAAAGTAATTAAAAAATCGTATATACCTCAAAATGGCAACAATAAAGACTACAGGTTGTTCCACAAAAAAGACCTCATACGGCTCTGTTATATGAAAAATATAAGTGCTCTGGTTCTGGAATGTGGTGCTATGCTAATTTTTTTTTTAAGTTTATATTGTGCAAAAGTGGTAAAACATAATAAAACCTCTATAAATTTGGTGATGTCATAATGACACTGACCCATAGAATACAGGAAACAGAATATTTATTCCACACTGTGAACGTGATAAAAATGAATCCCGAAAAACAATGGTAAAATAGCTTTTTTCCTACCAGCAAACAAAAAATTATTAGTTTGTCAATACATTATATGTTCCATGAAATTGGTTCCTTTAAAAACTAGAACTCGTCCCGCAAAATACAGGTAGAGCAATGAAGAAACAGAAAGTTATGACCGCTGGAACACAAAACGGGAAATGCTTTACTGGCTCTTAAAGGGTAAAGTTATGTCACTAAAGGGTTAAAAATACACTTAAGGCGACTGATTTCTGCATCAAAGGTATTTACATGACACATGACAAAATCTACAATAAAAAAGTGATATTTTTTTGGGATGGTTTTTCCTATTTTAACGTGACTGCTAGGGGGGTTAATACAGTTGGCGCACCTTCAGGCAATCCATGTGCCAAATCTATGCCAGCCAGGGGCTGATGTCAATGCCAGCTATTATTTATTCCAGTTGGTGGCGTAAATTACAAGAAATTTGAGGGGCTGCAAGTGATCGTGCGCTATAGTGCTAAACCATGTTTACTTTTTTTTAACCTTTTCCAAATCCACTGTCTGACGTCTGAAAACATTCTGCTTGAAGGCTGTACAGCTCCGATGTCGGAAGACGTCCGGCAGGGTATTCTTACTGTATATTACTGGCCGCTCTGTTGTCGGGGGCCTCTCTAGCATGTCCCATACCGCAGTACTGGCTCTAGCCAGCAGACGGCGCCATTGTATAATTGCAGAAAGAGAAAGCCCCCAGGAAACCGTGAATCCAAAATTGGATTACAAAGGGTTAATAGTGTAGTGAAAGAGCAAAAGGTTGCACAAGATGGCAGGCATTAAAATGGTCAACTTTGTTTCTATGCCAGAAACCTGGCATAAAGAGCTTAATAAATGTCCACTTTTTATTTCTGCTTATGCTCCACCTTCTGAAAACTCTAACCAAAGTGTCTCTCCAAGTCCACCTGGCTAGATGATCTGCTTTCTTCTTTTTGTGGAACTACACAAATCATCCTCATGCTAGCTCTATCTTCTCCCTTCTGATGTTCTGGGATGCTGCTAAAAGCCCATCACATCCCTGCAACACAGTCACTTAATTCTGCTACTGTATTTATGTACTTAGCTTGGTTCTGAAGCTGTTATAAGCTTGATTCTGTTGCTGTATCTATGTACTAAGTTTGGTTCTGGTATTGTATTTATGTTACGAGCTTGGTTCTGGTACTACATCTGTGTTTATAAGCTTGGTTCTGGTGCTGTATTTATGTTCTTAGTTTAGTTCTGGTATTGTATTTATGTTATATGCTTAGTTCTAGTACTGAATTTATGTACTGAGCTTGGTTCTGTATTAATGTTATAAGCTCAGTTCTGGTTCAGTATTTATTGACACATTATATATTGATACACACACTCATTTTCAAAAAAATCAAATATAGAAGTAGTTGTTGTTTTGCTGCAAAACTCGGCACGCACTTACATCTCAGGCAGATATACAAATGCTTAGAGTTGTGGGGTGATTAGCCCCTTAGTGACGACCCAATAGTCTTTTTACGTCCTGCCATTGCAGGACGTGTATGGAGGGAGAAAGCGCCGCCATCTCCCTCCATACATTGCGGGCGTCAGCTGTTTATTACAGCTGACACCCGCAGGCAATAGCTGCAATTGGCCACACAGCCGATCGCGGCTATTAACCCTTTAAATGCCCCAACCAATGTTTGGGGGTCCCGTACGCCCCCCCCCCCGCGCGCGCGGTGAGATCGGGGAAGCCGTGCAGGTGTCATGGCAGCCAGGGACCTTCTGAAAGGCCCCATGACTGTCTTGGCAGACTGCTTATCAAGCCGTCCCCCTGGGGTGTCTTGGTAGGCTGCCTGTCAGAATGCAGTATGATGTAATGCTACGGCATTGCATCATACTGCAGGAGCGATCAAAGCATCGCTGGTTGTGGTCCCCCCTGGGGACTAAAAGAAAGTGTAAAAATAAAAACAATAAAGTTTTATTAAATATTTTAAAAAAGTAATAAAAGTAAAAGACAAACCTTTTGCCATATTTGCAATAAAAAATTCTAAATTATAAAAACAAAAATATGTGTTTGGTATCGCTATGTCCGTAAAAGTCTGATCTATCAAAGTAATGCATTATTTACGGTGAACGACGTACGCAAAAAAAAATTAATGCGCTTTTTTGGTCACCTTATCTCTAAGAAAAAAATGTAATAATAAGCGATCAAAAAGTTGTTTGTATTCAAAAATGGAAACGACAGGACGTACCGCAGAAAATGAGTTGTCACATAACTACCGTATGTCGACAGAAAAATAAAAAAGTGATTGTGCGCAGAAAATGGAGACAGAAAATAATTTTAAAAAATTAAATTAAAAAAAATAAAAATACAAGTAGTACAGCGAAAAAAACGTATATAAGTTTGGTATCGTAGTAATCATACTGACCCATAGAATAAAGTTATCGGGTCATTTTTGTTGCAGTTGTGTGCCGTGGAAACAGGATGCACCGAAAAATGGTGGAATGTCGTTTTTTTCCATTTCTCTCCACTTAGAATTTTGAAAAAGTTTTCCAGTACATTATAAGGTACAATAAATAGTACCATTGAAAAATACAACTCATCCCGCAAAAAACAAGCCCTCATACAGCGACGTTGATGAATAAATAAAGGAGTTACAAAGAGGAAAAAACGTAAATGAAAAAAAGCAACAAAAGCTCCGTCACTAAGGGGTTAGTTGATCGGTCTTGTCACCTGAGACCCTAAAAGTGGTCATCCCCCCCCTTGGCCTATAAGAGGCTCTCAGAGGCTCCTTGTGTGTAGTGACCTCTTCTTCCGCTTGTGTGGAGCTTGTTGACCACTAGACGCCTCTACGACGCAGAGAAGAGATGTCACCCCGTTACCGGAGTCTGAGAGGGGCGCATTATTGGGATGTGAGAAGCTGGATGGTCGTATCGATGAATTGCCGCCACCGGGCCGTTCTGACTAGACTGTTAGGGGGTGTTGGGGACCAGCTCAGGGCGCCCTCAACAGACCACCAGTAGAGAGAATCATCTGATTGTTTGACAAGCACGAGCGGCTCCAACTCTTTCATTGTCCACCATCCAGAGACAGGTGGCGCCATCGTTACAATCCCTGTGTCTGGCATAACCATTTCCAGGCGCTTGGCTGATGGATATTTGGTCTCATGGCGCCTATTACATGTACTGCCTTTTACACCCACCCTCGCCTCAGTTTGCAGTGGGGTTGTGAAACTGAACTTCTACGGAGTGGAATTGGGGTGTCTTCTAACCTAAGGCCAGCACTAACTGTAGCAATGGCTTTTGGTGTATTTGCTGAGTGTATGTTTGCTGCTTATGTGTGAGACCACCCCAACCTAAGGAATCTCTTTGTATCCCACTATATTCACCCCAACCTGAGGAATCTCCTTGTATCCCACTATATTCACCTCAACCTGAGGAATCTCCTTGTATCCCACTATATTCACCCCAACCTGAGGAATCTCCTTGTATCCCACTATATTCACCCCAACCTGAGGAATCTCCTTGTATCCCACTATATTCACCCCAACCTGAGGAATCTCCTTGTATCCCACTATATTCACCCCAACCTGAGGAATCTCCTTGTATCCCACTATATTCACCTCAACCTGAGGAATCTCTTTGTATCCCAGTATATTCACCTCAACCTGAGGAATCTCCTTGTATCCCACTATATTCACCCCAACTTGAGGAATCTCCTTGTATCCCACTATATTCACCCCAACCTGAGGAATCTCCTTGTATCCCAGTATATTCACCCCAACCTGAGGAACCTCCTTGTATCCCAGTATATTCACCCCAACCTGAGGAACCTCCTTGTATCCCAGTATATTCACCCCAACCTGAGGAATCTCTTTGTATCCCACTATATTCACCCCAACTTGAGGAATCTCCTTGTATCCCACTATATTCACCCCAACCTGAGGAATCTCCTTGTATCCCACTATATTCACCCCAACCTGAGGAATCTCCTTGTATCCCACTATATTCACCCCAACCTGAGGAATCTCCTTGTATCCCACTATATTCACCCCAACTTGAGGAATCTCCTTGTATCCCACTATATTTACCCCAACCTGAGGAATCTCCTTGTATCCCACTATATTCACCCCAACCTGAGGAATCTCCTTGTATCCCACTATATTCACCCCAACTTGAGGAATCTCCTTGTATCCCACTATATTTACCCCAACCTGAGGAATCTCCTTGTATCCCACTATATTCACCCCAACCTGAGGAATCTCCTTGTATCCCACTATATTCACCCCAACTTGAGGAATCTCCTTGTATCCCACTATATTCACCCCAACCTGAGGAATCTCCTTGTATCCCACTATATTAAACACTCAGCTACATCGTAAAGTACTCTTATGATGGTGAAATTGGTTTCCCAGCTCATAACACAGATCTGTATACATAGGATCACAGTTGGGGGGTGAACTGCTGCCCCCCTGCTCCGGGCTGGTGTTGGGTGTGACGACAAGTTCTCGAGTATTTGGCGTGGCTCATAGTTCTTCCTCTTTACTTTTATCATCCTGTGTGGCTGGTCTTAGATTTCCAGCCTGGCGTTCTGACAAAGCAGATCTGGTCTGTGATGTGTAACCCAGGACTGTATGCTGCCATCACTATGCGGGTAAAGGCGGGTAAAGTTGTCGTTCTTGTCTTATCTTCCCACATTTGTATTTTGATGAATTATCGCTAAACTACTTGGGTAATGGGCAATTATTAGGCCAGAGATTTATGGAGGGACAGGTTGTATATAGAAGAGTACATGTGGGGAGGTGTCAGGATATTAGGTCAGAGATGCACAGTACAGTGCAGATGTTTAAGGCCGGCTGCATATGAACTGGTCGGATTCTGTATGCGGGAGCCCGCAGCTGCACCTGATCCCTGTGCCCGGTCGGCGTCCGCATGTACCTCTCATTTCTTCTTCTGCATGGTGAAGAGTGGTATAATAATGAGTGTCTGCAGGCAGTAGTGAAGCATGGTGGATAGCGCTACAATAATGAGTGTCTGCAGGCAGCAGTGAAGCATGGTGGAGAGAGGTACAATAATGAGTGTCTGCAGGCAGCAGTGAAGCATCGTGCAAAGCGATACAATAATAAGTTTCTGCAGGCAGCAGTGAAGCATGGTGGAGAGAGGTACAATAATGAGTGTCTGCAGGCAGCAGTGAAGCATCGTGCAGAGCGATACAATAATGAGTGTCTGCAGGCAGCAGTGAAGCATCGTGCAGAGCGATACAATAATGAATGTCTGCAAGCAGCAGTAAAGCATGGTGGAGAGCAGTACAATAATGAGTGTCTGCAGGCAGCAGTGAAGCATTCTGGAGAGCAGTACAATAATGAATGTCTACAGGCAGCAGTGAAGCATGCTGGAGAGCAGTACTATAATAAATCTGCAAGCAGCAGTGAAGCATGGTGGAGAGCGGTACAATAATGAGTGTCTGCAGGCAGCAGTGAAGCATGGTGGAGAGCAGTGCAATAATAAGTCTGCAAGCAGCAGTGAAGCATGGTGGAGACCGGTACAATAATGAGTGTCTGCAAGCAGCAGTGAAGCATGGTGGAAAGCGGTACAATAATGAGTGTCTACAGGCAGCAGTGAAGCATGATGGAGGGTGGTACATAATGAGCATCTGCAGGCAGCAGTGAAGCATTGTGGAGGCTGCCTACAAATTTGGAGCTGGATTTCAGCAAATAGAGTTGGGGATTTGGTCAGGATTAATGGTGTCTTCAATGCTGAGAAATACAGGCAGACACGTATCCATCATGTAATACCATCAGGGAGACGTCTGATTGGCTACCAATTTATTCTGCAGCAGGACAACAACCCCAAACATCCAGCCAATGTCATTAAGAACTGTCTTCAGTGTAAGGAAGTACAAGGAGTCATGGAAGTAATAATATGGCCTCAACAGAACCCTGATCTCAGCATCATCCAGTCTGGATTACATAAAGAGACAGAAGGATTTGAGCAAGCCAACATACACAGAAGATCTGTGGTTAGTTCTCCAAGATGTCTGGAACAACATCTCGGTTGAGTTCCTTCAAAAATTGCGTGCAAGTGTATCGGAAAGAATTGATGCTGTTGTGAAGGTAGATGACTGTCACACCAAATACTAATGGGATTTAGATTTCTCTTTTGTTCAGTCACTTTGCATTTTGTTAATCATTATAAATAAACTCTTAACACTTCTATTATTAACCATTCAGATATAATGGAAGGCCTCAGAGACATAAAGTATCAGGTGCAGATATAATGGGAGGCCTCGGGGATATCCGGTATTGGATGCAGATATAATGGGAGGCCTCAGGGATATTACGTATTGAGTGCAGATATAATGAGAGGCCTTGGGAACATCCAGTATTGCGCGCAGATATAGTGGGAAGCCTTGGCGACATCCAGTATTAGATGCAGATATAATGGGAAGCCTTAGGGATGTTACGTATTTTGTGCAGATATAATAGAACACCTTGGGGACAACCAGTAAGGGGTGCAGATGTAGTGGGAGGCCTCGGAGATATCCAATATTGGGTGCAAATATAATAGGAAGCCTCAGGGATGTTACGTATTGTGTGCAGATATAATAGAAGGCCTTGGAGACATCCAGTATTGCGTGCAGATATAATGTATAATGGGAGGTCTCTGGGACATCCATTATTGGGTGCAGATATAATAGAAGGCCTTGGGGACATCCAGTATTGGGTGCAGATATAATGGAAAGCCCAGGAACATCCAGTATTGGGTGAAAATATAATGGGAAGCCTCCGGGATGTTACGTATTGTGTGCAGATATAATAGAAGGCCTTGGAGACATCCAGTATTGGGTGCAGATATAATGTATAATGGGAGGTCTCTGAGACATCTATTTTTGAGTGCAGATGTAATAGAAGTCCTTGGGGACATGCAGTATTGGGTGCAGATATAATGGGAAGCCTGGGGACATCCAGAATTGGGTGCAAATATAATGGGAAGCCTCAGAGATGTTACTTAATGTGTGCAGATATAATAGAAGGCCTTGGAGACATCCAGTATTGGTTGCAGATATAATGGGAGGTCTCTGGGACATCCATTATTGGGTGCAGATATAATAGAAGGCCTTAGGGACATCCAGTATTGGGTGCAGATATAACGGGAAGCCCCGGAACATCTAGTATCGGGTGCAGATATAATGGAAGGCCCCGGGGACATCCAGTATTGGGTGCAGATATAATAAGAGGCCTTGGGGACATTAAGTACCGGGTGCAGATATAATGGAAGGCCTCGGGGACATCCAGTAATTGGTGCGGCTATAATGGGAGGCTTAGGGGATATCTAGTATTGGATGCAGATATAATAGGAGGCCTCAGGGACATTATCAGGTGCCTATATAATGGGAGGCCTTGGGGACATCCAGTAGTGGATGAAGATATAATAGGAGGCCTCGGGGACATCCAGTATTGGGTGCAGATATAATAGGAGGTCTCGGGAACGTTACGTATTGGGTGCAGGTTGCAGTGGATTCTCATCTCACTGAATTGAGCTGCCTCTTATGCTGTGGTTAGCTTCTGTGTATACAGCACCCGTCTTCAGTCATTATCAGTAGGAAGTCTTGGATTCCCTATCTGGGTGGACTAATGTCAGCGATGACACATAATACATATCACCGGCATCTCATCCTCTTGCTGCACAGAGCAGCTGTTTCTGGAGAGTTGGTGCAAAAGGTCAAAGTAGAAACCCCAGCTCTCCTTAGTACAGGTAATTATCCATCAGGAGACGGTGCTGCTGCTGCCCGACTGGAGCCAAGACTGGGCAACAGGCACAGGTCAGGTCCGTGCAGCAGATGTGTCCTCTCACTATCTGAATACCGCATCTTATGTATTTTGCCTAATGGTGAATAAGAGCCCCAAAGATCCACAACAACCTCCCAATGGAAAGCTGTCGCAACCTGTGGAGATAACATTCAAGGTTATGAAGAAGGTCAGAGTTATCCCTTTCAATAGCCCCAGTACATAGGTGGGATACACCAAAGGGGATCTGGATCTGGCATTACTGTTATTGTATTTGGAGTACGACCATCAATGTCCCAGTATACACATACATAAACCACCAGGAAGAAAAAAGGTCTCAATAGAAATATAGCCATCCACCATAATATGCTTCAAAATGACAAGGTCCTGAACAAAGTGACAAAAAATAAATAAAATTACTGAAACCCTGGAAAGTCTCCAAATAGAGACCGGTCAATCCAAAAGCAAAGATAAGATAAATGCAGCAGAAGAATAGTTTTTCAAGTTATCAGACCCCATGAGTATGCTTATACTGCAGTTACCTTATTTGCAACTGCAGCAAATATGAACTTGACACTTAATGGGTTAAATTCACAGTTTCAGCAAACTTTGAATTGACACGTAAAGTGTTACTTAGTAATATCAAGTTATCGTCCATCCACAGCTCCTGACACCAGGAACAGATCTGGAGCTGGAACCATGATCATGGGCACCTGGGGCAGAACTAGAAACATGGACACCAGGTGCATGGTCAGGAGCTGAAACCATGATAACAGATATCGGGGGCATAACCAGGAGCACGGACACCAGATGCACGGTCAGGAGCTGAAGCCAGGATTATGTACACTGGGGGCACAACCAGGAGCACGGACACAAGTGCATGGTCAGGAGTTGAAACCAGAATAGTGGATACCGGGGTTCAGAACCAAGAGCATAGACACAGGTGTATTGTCAGGAGTTGAAACCAGGATCATAAGCACCTGGGACAGAACCAGGAGCATGGACACCAGGTGCATGGTCAGGAGCTGGAACCAGGATAACGGACACTGGGTGTGCAACCATATGCATGTTCTGGAGCTGGAACCAGGATAATGGACAGTGGGAGCATAACCAGGAGCATGGACACAGTTGCATGGTCAGTAGCTGGAACCAGAAGCACAAACACCAGGTGTGTGGTCAGGAACAGGAACCAGGATAAAAGATGCCACAGCGTGCTGTCCCTGCTATTGGCTCTCCAGCCGAAGGATGGATTTTATGCTTATCTAAAAATCATCGGCGAAAAGCAAACAATGGTAGGATTTCCAACCAAAATACATAGTTTGAGCGAATTTTGAGCGATAATTGTTTGCATAAATAGGCCTTTAGTGTAAACAGGTGAATTGGATGAATGATTAGTAATACAATGCTGGATGATGGTGTGAATAATCCTTTATGTGAAGTCGAATCACAGAAGTCAAAGTAGTTTAGAGTTAGGTAGGAGTCAAAACCAGAATTGACACAAATAGGAGCTTTGTCACAATGGCTATCATTGATCGATTGTATAGGCAACGTCTATGGGGAGAGGGTGCTTAATATAGGAAGAAATGGCTGAATTTGGTGGAGGACCTAATCGGAGCACACACTGTCCCCTAAGACTGCCTGCACATGGGCGGGTTGGATTCCGTATGCGGAATCCGGTCCTTGCAGGCGTTCCTGCTTTCTTTTACTCTAATCTGTACTGCAGATGGTCCACTTGACTCGCCACCAGACATGCGCAGTAAAGATTTTTTTTAAATGCCTGCTTTTCCCGTGGAATCTGCGGCCCGCGAGCCTTGGGACGCATGGCTTCCAAGTAAGTTGTCCTTCATATGCCCTGAGAGACCTTCACAGAGTAAAGACATGAGAGTCTAAGTATTGCCATTTTAAGGTCTATTTACATGGAGCGATGATTGCTCAAACGACAGTTTGAGTGACAGCTTTGAGCGATCATTTTGCATAAACTATTAAGTAGCTACTCAGCTACTTAATAGCTTATTAGCATGCAAATGAAGCCTTTAGCTGAATGCTGTTAATAGCTGGAGGTCTGTTATCTGCATTCAGCTTCTTTGTTCTCCGACATGTTAAATAGCTGAAACAATGCTATCAGCACTACCGCGAAGAATCAGTGTGTGGTCCTGATAAGACCGCACAATGATTTTTAGGCTGGCTTAAATTTAACGATCAACGAGCAGTGCACGAAAAGTGCACGATGGCCACGCGTTTAGATGCAACGATTATCGCTCAAAAGATCGCTTTTGAGCAATTTTTGAGCGATCATCGCTCTGTGTAAATGGGCCTTAACTCATATGTCAGACTACAGAATTTAATAGCGTATAGGCCCACCGTAGAGGTACCTTTAGGTAGCCAAAGCATGGAGGAGGCCTGTCCAAGTTAACGGACCCTTGGAAAGTTGTTAGGGGTGGTTGGAAATTTGGCACTACATCAGACAGTAAAGAAATGATGCTCGCTTTAAATAAATGTTTGTGGACCAGGATGGCAAAATAGATAGGGTGCTGGTTGAGAAACTTCCTGCATTCCTTCACATTGACAACATATCATGTAGGTGTAAACAGTTGAAGGATCAGACTGCTGGGAACTGGTTAGAGAGGCACAAGCTGACATACTGGGGCAGCAGCAACAGGAAGTGACAAGTCAGAGGGCCATCAGCGGAATCCATGGCCTAAGCAAACTAACAAGGCCAACTGGAAATGTGGACCCACTAGGTCAGGAACAGATCTGGCTTAGGGTTAAACCAGGGAGTGGAGTCTAAGGGATTGTGAGTTCTCCATTATTAACCCCCACAATGAGTACAGGCACAGAGAATCCCATAGTTACGAACCATGGGGTACTCTCCATTAGCATTGGCTATTGTGTAGATGGACTCAAGACACCAAGACATGGTAGCAAGACCGCAGGCAGACATTGTAGTCAAGGAAGGCCAAGTTTGGTTGTAAGCGGTAGACAGGCAGAGGTCAGGACAGGGTGCAGACAAGAAAATGTGGTCACGTATACAAGTTGGGTTGATGCCAAATGAAACAGCAACACCACACACCTTGGCAAACCTAAGGAACCAAAAGAACCTTATTGTTGAGGTACTGAGTGATTGCTGCTCTTTAAGAAGCCTGAGACACTTGGCCATTGGCAGAAGTCAGGGATAAATGGCAGACACTGACCATTTAAGGGGGTTGTCCAGTTGCAAAATATTGATGGCCAATGTTCAGAATAGGTCTATCGCCTGAGACCCCCACCGATCAGCTGTTCGATGTGCTTATTTACTGAGTTAATTTCTGCAGGAAGTAGACAGATCCATTCCCACTGCAGTGGCCAGACTTGGCATTGCAGGCCCAGCTCACATTGAAGTGAGTGAGAACTTGATCTGCAATATCAAGCCTGGCCACTGTAGTGGGAACAGAGCTGTGTGCTTCTTGCAGAAATCAGCTCATTGTTTGAACACACCGACCTAGCAAACAGCAAATGGGTTGGAATCCCACCTTAGGGCTAATGCCCACGGACGGATTTCTGCTGCGTTTCCCGCAGCGAAAATCTACAGCTATTAGGTTCTATTGAGCCTAAGGCTGCCTGTCCATGGGCGTATTTCATTGCGTTCCCCGCAGCAATAATCCGACCGCGGATTATAGGTCATATGCTGGGGATGAAGCTGATAAATGACATATTTCTATAGGGCAGATACTGATAGGATGAAGCTAAGAAGTTATAGATTTCTATAGGACAGATTCTGATAGGATGAAGCAGATACATGACATGTCTATAGGGCAGATAGGATGAAGTGGATAAGTGATAAATGCTTATGGGTTACTGATAGAGATGAGCGAGCATACTCGCTAAGGACAATTACTCGATCGAGCATTGTCCTTAGCGAGTACCTGCCTGCGCGGAAGAAAAGGTTAAGTCAGCGCGGGTGAGAGGTGAGTTGCGGCAGTGAGCAGGGGGAAAAGAGGGAGAGATCTCCCCTCTGTTCCTCCCCGCCCGCCGCCGGCAGCTGAACCTTTTCTTCGGAGCGGGCAGGTACTCGCTAAGGGCAATGCTCGATCGAGTAATTGCCCTTAGCGAGTATGCTCACTCATCTCTAGTTACTGATATAAAGACACCAGTAGTATTTACTGCAGGTACAGATTGTATGGGGTAGGAGAGTTGCTGGTACAGATTGTACAAGGTAGGAGGGAACCGCAGATGCAGATTGTACAGGTTAGAAGAGAGCCGCAGGTACAGATTGGAGAAGAAGGAAGCCATACATATACATTATACGGAGTAGGAGGGGCTATTTTTGTAGAAGTGATGGTGTTGCCCCAAAGTATAAGAGGTAACACTTGACTGCTCTTCTGTTATCTCCGGGAATCCAAGACCTTCCTGGGACATATAGCAGTGCATGGTGAGCTCACTCACAGCTCTGTAGGATGAGAAACCTGAGCACAGATCCTCCATGATACATCTTACGTCTTTACATGGGAAAGTGCAATATACATCCGAGAAAATTGGATCTGTGATTTTCAGGCTTTTGCAATGCATTTCCATGTTAAAAGCATCTAATTTGCATCACTGTACTATGTGTTTTTCAAATCCCTTATTTGCATATTACCCAGAGAAGCATGAATGGCCTTATAAGTTTCCTCACACACTCATTTTCTAGGTGCTCTTCCTAAGGAGCAAAGATAGCTTTCCTGACCCATGTGTTTTTCACTCGCGTGCAAAAAAAAAGTTAAAAAAAAAAAATCACAATTTGTTCCAATAGTTGAAATGGGAAATAATGCACCTCACTTGCATACAAATCACAGGGCATGTGAATGCAATGCAATTTTTTTTTCACACTCCATATGAAAGAATGGGTAATTTTTGCAGTGGAATCACCCAAAAATAGTTCATGCTGTGATTTTTCGATCTCGTGCTGTCTCGATGTGAGCAAAAAATCACCTATGTTGATTAAAAATGGGCTACTTCAATGCATGAGTTCTATACGTCTTGCAATTGCACAGAACTCTTGCGTTATTATTGCACATGTAAATATAGCCTAACAGACGTGGGTTCCGAATTTCTGGACAAGTGTATGCAATCGTACAAGTATTCATTGTTTACCTTCAGAGGCTAATAAGCCATCCTCACCCATCCTACTCACACAGCTGAGGGTTTGTTGTAATGTTACAGTGTAGGTAATAGCTATCAACCTGGAGTTAAGGACAGGAGAGAACCTGCAGAGTGGTACATTGTAACAAGTGCTCAGCTGAGTAAGCAGGTTTGTGACATGCTGTATACATGCTTTGTCAAAACACAATCCACCATCTAGAGGCGGTACAACAGGGTACTAGAGCCTCCATGCCCGCCCGTATCACATCTTGTATCTAAGCTAGAGGCGGTACAACAGGGTACTAGAGCCTCCATGCCCGCCCGTATCACATCTTGTATCCAAGCTAGAGGTGGTACAACAGGGTGCTGGAGCCTCCATGCCCACCTGTATCACATCTTGTATCTAAGCTAGAGGCGGTACAACAGGGTACTAGAGCCTCCATGCCTGCCCGTATCACATCTTGTATCCAAGCTAGAGGCGGTACAACAGGGTACTAGAGCCTCCATGCCTGCCCGTATCACATCTTGTATCCAAGCTAGAGGCGGTACAACAGGGTGCTGGAGCCTCCGTGCCCACCTGTATCAAAATCTTGTATCCAAGCTAGAGGCGGTACAACAAGGTGCTGGAGCCTCCGTGCCCACCTGTATCACATCTTGTATCTAAGCTAGAGGCGGTACAACAGGGTACTAGAGCCTCCATGCCTGCCCGTATCACATCTTGTATCCAAGCTAGAGGCGGTACAACAGGGTACTAGAGCCTCCATGCCTGCCCGTATCACATCTTGTATCCAAGCTAGAGGCGGTACAACAGGGTGCTGGAGCCTCCGTGCCCACCTGTATCAAAATCTTGTATCCAAGCTAGAGGCGGTACAACAAGGTGCTGGAGCCTCCGTGCCCACCTGTATCACATCTTGTATCCAAGCTAGAGGCGGTACAACAAGGTGCTGGAGCCTCCGTGCCCACCTGTATCACATCTTGTATCCAAGCTAGAGGCGGTACAACAGGGTACTAGAGCCTCCATGCCCGCCTGTATCACATCTTGTATCCAAGCTAGAGGCGGTACAACAGGGTGCTGGAGCCTCCGTGCCCACCTGTATCACATCTTGTATCCAAGCTAGAGGCGGTACAACAAGGTGCTGGAGCCTCCATGCCCACCTGTATCACATCTTGTATCCAACCTAGAGGCAGTACAACAGGGTACTAGCGCCTTCCACTAAGGGGTCAGTTTTCCACAATAAATTCTCCTTTTGCTCCGATATTGTAATAGAATTACAGCGTATAATATATAATAATCAGTGTTACAATCAGACAGAGAAAGTTTCATTCCATTCCAACAACTTCTGGTGAGGGATTGGTTTTTGACAATGAGTGTATATGGATCAAATACTATGTATATATACACTGCATGTATTCTCTGGCTCTTCCAGTATGATATCACTAGTGGTCAGTATAGGTCTTTGCTCTGACATTGCGGATGTCGTTCAGCTTATTACATGCTTGTTTACACATCATAAGGATTAAGTGGGTGCAGTTGTCACTGTTGCCTATGACAAAACACAGCTGTGGAGGATTACTACACAGGCGTCCTCACTTCTGGTTCTTCACCTGCTTCAGGCCATTGTACTGTTTTCTCAGTTAGCAGTCCAGAACTCCATGTTTATTGTATGAGGTTCCTTCCACAGATTAAAGACCAGAGTCTTCTGCCCAGGCGAGGTACGGTGCAACTGAGGTGGCACATGGGACAGAAAGCAGGATAAAATCTTGTGTGTGGCTTCTTATTCTTCTCCAGGCAATGCATTTACTACATAACAGTCCATGTCTGGAAACCACTAAGAGACTGTACTAGGACAGGTGTGCTGGGGCTGGTATACTTGGGGCAGATATGCTAAGGCAGCTGTACTGGATATGTGTGCTAGAGCAGGTCTGTTGAGGCCAGTATACTGGGACAGGTGTACTGGGACAGGTGTGCTGGGGCTGGTATACTGGGGCAGATATGCTAAGGCAGCTATACTGGATATGTGTGTGATAGAGCAGGTGTGAGAAGCCAGTATACTGGGGTAGGTGTGCTGAGGCCACTATATTTGAGCTAGAGCAGCTCTACTGTACGGGTGTGCTAAGGCAGTTGGGCTGAGACTGATATACTGGGCCAGGTATATTAAGACAGCTGTACTGAACAGGTGTGCTGGGGCAGGTGAACTGGAGCAGTTTACTGGACAGGTGTGTTGGGGCAGGTGTTCGAAGGCTTTGTTCTGTTATGAGCTATAAGCTATAGAAATATAGGTGTAGTGGACCAGGAGGCAGCATCTGCACTCTCTATGCTATTTCATGCACATGAGATTGCTCTGGCCAAAGATTCAGGAGAATTGCAGTGTCCTTATTCTGATTCAAGATGGCTACTAACAAGATTTCCTTTGACAATCATAAAATGTTCACCTTGTTGCAGTCATGAAAATACTGTGCTTGCTCTGGGATTCCCATGGTGGTATCTTGTCATAAGACATTGGCTTACAGAATGCAGGAAGTCTATGTCACATGGTAGGACGCTCCTATAGAGCGCTGACACTGTCATGTCAAGCCTAATATTGTCAGGTGTGCAGCAGCGAGGAAATCAGGTGAAGAGGATTAGAAAATGCCTGTCTGCAGGGGGATGGGGAATCATGGGTCACGGTTTGAGAAGTAAAAGTGGAGCGTGAGGAGGCTGTAGCAATATAGGCTGTTCTCTCATATTACAGATATAGGTTGTTCTCTTTTATATTACATAGTGAGGATGCTGTACAGATATGCACTGTTCTCTCTTATATTACATAGTGAGAAGGCTTAAGAGTTATAGGCTGTGTTTCTATTATATTACATAACGAGGATGCTGTACAGATATAGCCTGTTCTCTCTTTGATTACATAGGAGGCTGTATGGATATAGGCTGTTCTGTCATATAGTACATAGTGAGGAGGCTGTAGGGATATAGGTTGTTTTCTCTTATATTACATAGGAGGCTGTAGAGATATAGCTGCTCTCTTATATTACATAGTGAGGAAACTAGGCATATAGGCTGTTTTTTCATATAGTACTTAGTGAGGAGGCTATAGAGATATAGGCTGTGTTCTCTTATATTACATAGTGAGGATGCTGTATGGATATGGGTTGTTCTCTCTTATATTACATAGTGCAGAGGCTGTAGGGATATATAGGTTGTTCTCTCTTATATTACATAGTGAGGAGTCTGTAGGGATATAGGCTGTGTTCTCTCATATTACATAGAAGGCTGGAGGGATATTGGCTGTGTTTCTTATATAACATAGTGAGGAGGCTGAAGGGATATAGGCTGTTCTTTCACATAGTACGTAGCAAGGAGGCTTTAGGGATATAGGCTGTGAGGAGGCTGTAGCGTTATAGTCTGTGTTTTGTCTTATATTATATAACGAGGAGGACATAGGGATGTAGGCTGTGTTCTGTCTAATATTGCACATTGAGGAGTCTGTAGGAATGTAGGCTGTTCTGTCTCATATTACATAGTGAGGAGGCTGTAGGAATATAGGTTGCGTTCTTTATATATTACATAGGAAGCTGTAGGGTTGTAGGCTGTATTCTCTCTTCTATTACATGCTGTATGGATATGGACTGTTCTCTCTTATATTGCATAGTGAGGAGACTGTTGTCATATAGGCTGTGCTCTGTCATATATTACACACTGAGCCTGTAGGCATATACATTTTTCTGTCATATATTACATAGTGAGGAGGTTGTGGTAATATAGAATGTCTTCTGTCATATTACATAGTGAGGAGATGGTAGAGATATATGCTGTTCTGTCATATATTACATAATGAGGCAGCTGTAGGGATTTAGGCTGTACTGCCATATGCCATAGGGAGGAGGCTGTAGATATATAGGCTATGTTCTGTATTATATTACATAGTGAGGAGGCTGAAGAGATATAGGCTGTCTTCTCTTCTATATTACATAGTGCGAAGGCTGTAGGGATATAGGCTACTTTCTCTTATGTGACATAGTGAGTAGGCTGTAGGAATATAGGCTGTTCTCTCTTATATTACATAGTGTGGAGGCTATAAGGATATAAGCCATGTTTTCCTATATTACATAGTGAGGAATCCGTAGGGATATAGGCTGTTCTCTTTTATATTAAATAGTGCCAAGGCTGTGAGGATTATAGGCTGTTCTCTCTTACATTACATAGTATAGAGGCTGTAGGGATATAGGCTAGTCTTTTATATAGTGCAGAGCTTTTAGGGATATAGGCTGTTCTTTGTAATAATACATAGTGCGTAGGCTATAGGGATATAAGTTGTTCTCTCTTATATTATATAGTGAAGATTCTGTAGGGATATGGGCTGTTCTCTCTTATATTACATAGTGAGGAGGCTATCGGGATATAGGCTATTCTCTCTTATAGTACATATTGCGGCAGCTGTAGGGATATAGGTTGTTCTCTCTTATATTACATAGTGAAGATTCTGTAGAGATATAGGTTGGTCTCTTACATTACATAGTGTGGAGGCTGTAGCGATGTAGGCTGTGTTCTCTTATATTATGTAACAAGGATGCTGTACAGATATAGGCTGTTCTCTCTAATATTACATAGTGCAGATGCTGTAAGGATATAGGCTGTTCTCTCTAATATTAAATAGTGCGGAGGCTGTTGGGATATATATTCTATCTTATATTACTTAGGGAGGATTCTGTAGGGATATAGGCTATGTTCCCTTACATGACATAGTGTGGAGGCTGTAGGGATATGGGCTATGCTCTTTTCCATTACATAGTGTGGAGGCTGTAGGGATATGGGCTGTTCTCTTTTACGTTACATAGTGTGGAGGCTGTAGGGATATAGGCTGTGTTCTTTTATATTACATAGTGCGGAGGCTGTGGGGATATAGGCTGTGTTCTCTTACATTACATAGTGTGGAGGCTGTAGGAATATGGGCTGTGTTCTTTTACATTACATAGTGCGGAGGCTGTAGTCATATAGGTTCTTCTGTCTTATATTACATAGTGAGGGGGATTTGGGGTCTCTCTTGAGGTATTGTGTTTGGTCTCTGTCGCTGTTGGGCTTTCTGAAAGCTCTTTTGAGGTCAGTATCGTGTGTGGTGCAGCCATGGTAACTCTTTGTTTTCACAGCTCGGGTTCACTGTGGGAATGCTCAGGTTGCACGCAGTGGTAAATATATTCTGGGCAACGTGAAAGAGTAGATCCTGTGAGAAGGTCATCACAGCATCAGTGTTACCGCTACGCTCATGTACAATTCAATAGATTTCCATCTTCGTCTCCTCAGCAGCGTGCGCTCCACACTATTTGTAGGCTTTACCCCACCCACCGGTTGATTGTTCAGCCTGGAGGGGATGATAGAAGGAGAACATTACTTCACACGTGCTTGGTACATGCCATACTCTGAGGAGCACAGCTGCCCCCATAGCACAGTGGTATCATGGCGGTATCATTGATAAGTGAGAAACCATTAAATACTGTTCAGACTTTGTTACCAGATGTGACAGACGGTTACCAGTCCAGACATGGTCACTGTGGTGCGCAAGTGTCCTGGGAAGAGTCCCAGTAAGAGAAGTGAGTGACGCTGAGTACCTGCTTGATGATGATGATGGAGCTCAGCAGGGTCTGGAGAGGCCTTCTCATATGGCCCTTCTGTATTTTTAGCTCTCAATTCCTAGGGGAGACTTGTTTTTCTTTTGTCGCGTCCTTCTGGGAATTGCTAGTTCCGCCGTTGTGCAGAAAGTGACAGCTGTGGATGGAACATTCGGCCTGCGCTTGTTTTTCCAGTAACAGATCTGAGACAGTGTGAAGGTGTCCCCAGGTAGCCTGATGATCACAATCATCTTCCAGCAATTGTGCTCCAAGAACTCACATCTGAGACCACAGGGAGAAGGAGCTGCAGGCCTTATAATGCATTGACCAGCACCGTGCAATGTCTGCAAGACCGCTTTGCTCGTAACAGTAGGCGTTATACTATCCATGAGGGGAGTTGTGATATTTACACATTGCATTAGACCAGGGATGCCAAAGTCCTTTTCACCGAGGGCAACATCATCATTATGGTTGCCTCCAAAGGGCCGTTTATAAGGGCTCATTCACACGGGAGTATTTGTACTCAGTATTACATGTGTATTTTTTACACGCATAATACACTCATTGTCAAAACCAATCCCTCCCCTAGAAGTTGTCGGAATGGGATGAAACTTTCTCTGTGTGATTGTAATGTTGATATAAGTAAGTGATTACAATGTCAGAGCAAAAGGATGTTTATTGCAGAAAACTCACCCCTTTGAAGAGAGGCTCTAGTACCCTGTTGGGCCGCCCTTTAGCTTAGATACAGGATGTGATAAAGGCGAACATGGAGGCTCTAGTACCCTGTTGTACCGCTTCTAGCTGGGATACAAGATGTGATACGGGCGGGCATGGAGGCATACATTTGCTGTAACTGAGCTCCTGGATCATGCAAACACGTAGGCTATCGAAGTTGGTGTCCCAGACAGTCCCTTACTTGTTCTATTGGTGATAAATCTGTTGACCGGGCAGCCACGGAAGTGTGACAATGTTGTGGAGACATTTCTGTTACCCTCTTGTGTGCGGCCGACCATTATCTATGTGGCTGCAGGATGTCCTGAACATATCGCTGAGCTGTCATTGCCCCTCGTACCCCTGCTAGGGGGGACCGACTGTTGTATGCGATGCCCCCAAGACCATCACACCAGTAGTGGAGGCAGTGTGTCGCTCCACAGCAAAAGCAGTATTGAGGTGCTGACCCTGAGGTCTCCAGACAAACACTTCCGTCGTCAGTGTAAAAACTAAATCTGTATTTAGTCACTAAAGACAACCCGGCTCCACTCCGTAACAGTTTTATCGTTCACGACTCCATTGCAAACGGAGGTGGTGGTGGGTGGATGACAAATGCAGTAAATGTAATGGGCGCCATGAGACTAAATGTCCTACAGCCAAGTACCTTTAAATGGTTTGGACGGACACAGGGGTGTAACAATGGCGCCTCCTGTCTCTGGATGGCGGACAGTAGAAAAGTTGGAGCTGCTCGTGCTTTTCAGACAATCCTCTGAAAAATCCCATACTGCTGAATGATGCGAAGAGGTTCTGAGTGGGAAGAGGGGTAAATGGAGAAGAGTTACATTAGGGGATGTGATCAGTCTCCCTAAAGAGATGTTTTTAGAGTTCACTTAAAACTAGATATTGTGATGATAACCTGATTGTCTGGGGTAGTGCAATCCAGGGAATTGGTGCAGCTTGGTAGAAGTCATGGATACAAGAAAATGGAAGGTTCAGATTATGGGGGGTATAAGGCCCCATACACTCAAGCATATGTGCTGGCCGATATCCACGTGGAGTGGACATTGCATGTCCAGTTCTAGTCTGTGATACTGCCCAGAATAGGACATGTTGTGATTTTTTTTTCACACGGTCCATCGTTCCTTGTAAAAAAAATACCCGTGTGAATAGCCTAATTGTCTATAATAGGGTAATGTGCTGTCCCATGTAAAAGGGGCTTAAGATTTGGTGGCAGCAGACACTGAGGTTTCCATTTGCAAACTAAGTGTATGTTCATATAACTGATCTTGGCATGGATTCTGGGGCAAAATTTACACCAAATCTACATCTCATTCATTTAAATTCATTTTTTGGACCACTGTCTTGACTTAACTATATGTCTAACATGCACTCAAACGTCACAGTCAACCCCGATATTTGATATGTTTTATATCAAGCACACCTGATGCAACTAATGAAACCAAGCCCTTGATTAGCTGCATCAGGTGCGCTTGAGACAACACCTAATTTGTAAATGTGTGCTCTTATGAGGGATTGTGTTCATGGTGTGAATCATTCTGAGACTGCAGTAGTCAGTAAAAGTGGCATGTTGTGGTGAATTTGGAAGAAAAACACTTGTTACATTAGTTGTGTTGAGCTACTTAAATTGTTATTGTTTGATTTTTTTTCAAACAGCTTATAATATTAAGTTTATAAATCCGGCAAATAAATGGACTTTCACACTTAGCGTTTTTATTTCCCTTTTGCAGCCCATAAAAAAATGTATTGAAGTTGAAGACCATCGGTTTCAATCCGTTTCAGTATTTTTTGCCTTTTTCACACCGGAACAAAAGCGCAGACTGTTGCGCTTTTGTTTCTAATTACAAAAACAGAATATATACAAGTCCATTTTTTATTGCATTGTAGTCAATAGGAGACAGACGAAACTAAAAAGCAATTCGTTTTTCATTTCTAGCCCACCACGGGAAGTTTTTGTGCTCTCCATAGGACACTGTGGTGATGGTTCTTTAATCGATGTGGCTCAGTGGTGAGCAGTGTTGCCTTGCAGTGCTGGGATCCTAGGTTCAAATGTCACCATGGACAACATCTGCAAGGACTTCGATAAAACCCTCTGAAGAAGGAAGAATGAGCATGGTGGCTCAGCGGCTAGCACTGTTGGCTTGCTGCACTGGGGTTCAAATCTGACCAATGACAACATCTGTTTGGAGTTTTTCAAAGTCCTTGTAGATGTTTTCCTTGGTGAGATCTGAAATTAGGACCCTAGCCAAAAAACGGAAGGAATGCTTTCCATTTCACTTCCATTTTGTTGATTCCCATTTTTAGTAAAACTGTATCTGTCGACAAAATGCTAGTGTGACTGTAGCTGAACCTATTTTGCAGTGGGAGATGAATAATTTTGATTGCAATTGAACCTCTATACAATGTGGTCACCATATACTAGTTAGAGGTATTAGTGTTTCTTGACGCCACCGGAAGGTAGGGATTTGACAGGAGTTAAGCCCCTGTCACACCCCTAGCTCCCGATAGCGTTAACGTAGTAAGGTCCTAGCAGCACAGTGTGGATTGATTTCTGCGTGCAGGACACGCACAAATCAATGCACAGTGTACTGCTGCCTGTGTGTGCTGTGGGCAGGCCGTCAATTCAGGCATGCTTAGCCCCCGGGCGGCAGCTGAAGGCACCCTGCTGTCCGTCCTCTGACTCCTCCGTACGGGCCGACGGCTGCATGCTCCCTGCAGGGGGCCGACGGACTGCAGTGTCTTGCGCTTGGCCGTCTCTATGCTGGGTGACGGCCGCTCCCTCGGTGGCACATGAGAATACTGCGGTCACCTCTCTGCTGGGGCCCGACCAACAGCTGTGTCTGGCGGCTGGCGGTTCTCTCTTCTGCCTCACGGAAGCTCCCCCGGCGACACCTCACTATACCGGGGCCACATCTCTTGTGGGATAAGGGCGGACGCCACTGTGAGCCCAGACGCCCACTGCACTGACGACACATCCGAAGACGACGGCCGCCTCTGTGATATGTCACGATGGCCGCGTCAGTGAGCCCTTATGCCCGCTCCCCTCCTGCCAGCTGGGAAGCTAAGTGCTATCCCTTCAGTGGGCCAGCCGAAGAACGCACTTGCACAATGGGCTGCTCTGAATTTTAGTGTCCTTGCAGGACCTGAATACTAACAACCACTGCAGCCAATCATGTTGAGGGCGCGTCACCCCCCTGTCAATCTTGATTCCACCAGGAATTCCTGGTGGCGTCAACATACACTAATACCCTAGTCAGATACCAGCTCCATCCAGTGATAGTGATTATAGTCCAGTGATCATAGGTGACGCTTTCTCTGATTGGTGTTGTCCATTTTCTTCTCTATACGGGCCCAGGCTACCATGAAGATGTCAAATACAGGAATCTACAGCGCATGAAGAAATTCTTGCAAAGGTTATTCAGTACTTATTTATCACGTTTCAGATTGTCATATGTTAAATAAGTATTGACTAATCTTTACAAGAATTTGTGGATTGCTTCTAAGTCTCCCACAAACACTGATAGTGTTGAACAAAACATTGATTTGCTAGGAAGACTTCTAGCTACGACTCATCTCTGCACTCTCCTTGCCCTGCAGCTGTCCCAAATGCTCCTCTTAATTTCCCCTCACATAATACCAGTGGCACCATAAAGTAATAGTGACCCCCTGTGGCCCTATAAAGTAATAGTGACCCTACAAAGTGATATTGCCCCCTTTGTGACTCTACAAATGACTAGTGTTCCATCTATGGTGGCTAAAAGTTTATATGCCCCCACAAAGTATAGTGCCCCGTCTGCAGCCCTAACCGTCAACAATTCCCCCCCTCAACACTCAGCACAGCCTGACTCCTCTTCCGTCTCCTGCTCCCTGGCAATTACTGTAGGGAAACCAGGAGACAGGGGGATGGAATTGGGTGATGTCTAGCAGCATTGTGAGTTAAAGGGGAAGGTGGACAGAAGAGTTATCTGGTGGGGTGGACCATACACCTGCAGGCCTCCCAATCCCACGGGCCCCACAGCAGAGATATGGTCCGCCCCATTGGCCGCACACCACAAAGCAGGGAGAGGAGGAAAATGGCCAATAAATGGAGAGAGAGGCATTTTCTGTAATAAAACTTATTACAAAGTTTCTCATTTGCACTTGTACTATTGATATATGAAAAAAATATAAACTTTAGTTACTCTTTAAGGGATTTACAGTATCAAACATTGCAGAAAGATCCAGAAGAATCAGTAGAGTGTTTATATTATTATTAACTGTTTAGTCGTTCATGACCCTCGGCGCCCCTTCAGGCGAGCTCCCTCCATGTTTTTCGGATTTGCACTGCTTCTTTTAGTTGTGTGATATCCATGCCAGTATCATCTCTGACAGTATCAGCCATCGTGTTCTTTGGCGGACGGGTCTTCTTTTGTCACTGACGTGTCCATTCATTATAGCAGTAGAGTGTAGTCACTGTTAAATTTCGCTGTCACAAAATCATTCGACTCTGTAGCAGGAGCGATATCTGCAGAATGCAGAGTAAGGAAACCAGATTGTAAGGGATTGAGAAGAGAGTTATCAGAGACATAGCTGGTTGGATGAGAGTAGACCAGACGTTCCAGGAGTTTGGAGATAAAGTGGAGATTAGAGTCAAGAGATGCATTTTTTATAGTAAGAAGGATATGACTGCATGTTTAATGGAAGATGGAAAGACAGAAGAAGAAAGAGAGGGGTTAAATGTTGTAAGAAGGTGACTAATGATAGCCGGAGAGACTGGACAAGATGTGATGGAATGGGGTCACTAATGCAGGTAGGAGGGTGAGAAGAAGAGAAGAGTCTGGAGACTTCTGTTATTAAGTTAAATGCTGAGAGTGAAGATGAGGAGGTGTTAAAAGGGAAGAGGATCAAAGGAAAAGGGGACCAGAGGAGGTGCGGGAGGGAAGGGGAGCAGAGGTGGTGCAGGAGGGAGGGGCATTAAAGCGAAAGGGGACCAGAGTAGGTGTGGGAGGGAAGGGAATTAAAGTGGAAGGGGAGCAAAAGAGGTGCAGGAGGGAGGGTGATTAAAGGGTAATGGGACCAGAGGAGATGCAGGAGGGAAGGGGATCAAAGGGGGACAGAGACCAGAGGAGGAGCGGGAGGTAAGGGGATCAAAGTGAAGGGGACCAAAGGGGGTACAGTAGGGAGGAGGATCAAAGAGAAGGGGACCAGAGAGGGTACATGAGGGAAGAGCATCAAAGGCAAGGCGACAGGAGGGAGTATGGGAGGGAAAAGGACCAAAGGGGAAGGGGACCAGGCGGGTCACGATAGGGAAAAGGATCACAGGGGAAGAGGACTAGGGGGGGATGCAGGATTAAAGAGGATCAAAGGTGGAAGGAGAGCAAAGTAGGTTTGAGAGGGAATGTAATTAAAGAGGGAAGGAGACTAGATGAGGTGCAAGAAGGAGGGAATTCAAAGGGGAAAGGGGACCAGAGGAGGTATTTGAGGGAAGGGGATAAAAGGGAGGAGGAGATCAGAGGAGGTGTGGGAGGGAAGGGGATCAAAGCTAAGTCCCTTGTCAATTTTTATTTGGAATGTAAGAGGGTTGGAAACTGATGTGGTGTCAGTACACCATCCGCCCACCGCTATATCCTTGAACTGTGAATAGCTGACTGTTAGAACGACCTCCATTATCACGTGTTGCACTGCTATATATATTACCGTGTTGGTAATGTCCTTGCTCTGCCAACCTGCATTTTGCTTACAAAGGTGTGATAATGATGATCATTTACACATTGTGTGAGCATCCTGACTGGCTATTTCGTTGCAGATACACTAAGATTTTTACTGCACAGCCCATGTGACTAGGAGTATGTTATGCAATATAATATTGCTTACAGCACCTCTTGGCAGTAAATTGAGGGGAGGGGAGAGAGTAGCACTTATCATAAAGGTGCACCACCTGAGGGACAAATAGTGCATGAAAAAGGGCTGTAGCACCCTAGATCAGGGGCGTAACTATAGAGGGTGCAGGGGATGCGGTTGCACCTGGGCCCAGAAGCCTTAGGGGGCCCATAAGGCCTAACTTCTCCATATAGTAAGCCTAGTAGTATGAATAAAGCTTTATAGTTGGGGGCCCTGTTACAGCTTTTGCATTGGGGCCCAGAAGCTTCAAGTTACGCCTCTGCCCTAGATACATTACAGTGATATGTACAAAAAAGCTCTGAGACTTTAAAAGAATTGGGCCTGTGGTACTCCTGGCAGAGCAGAGCTAGAGATGGTGACTGGTGACAGACCAAGTTCTAAGGCTGGGTTCACACGGGACAGATTTCCAGCTGGATTCTTGCGGATTGGCTGCACCAAAAATCTGTGAGAATTACATTGGAATACTGCAGCTGCGGGTTTTAAAGCAGCAAGCGCCGCTTGCATTTCCACTGCAGCCATCTCTCCCCATAGAGAGGAGTGAGGCCGCTGTGTAAAAAAAAGAAATGACATGCTGTGTCTTTATTTTCCGCACGCTTTGGCCGCAACGGATTGGCTGCAGCGTGTGGACAACATTTTTGAAAAAACTTGGCCACTTTACTGGCCAATCCCGGGATTAGGAGCCGCATGCGGAATTTTTCTGCGGGCAATCTTCACGGAAATTCCGCAGCAAATCTGTCCAGTGTGAACCCAGCCTTACAGTGACAGTGAATAAGCCATGCCCAAATGAAACTTGCAAGTGGTTGTGGACCATTGCCAAAAAAGTCTTCGGGTCATCTACAAAAGACATCCTTGTGCTGACCAGCCAGTTTGCTGCTTCTGCGCATAGATGCCCAGAACAAGAGTGTACTGTGAGGTGTGTTCTGAGGACTGCTGGTGTGCGCCAAGTTGCAGTGAAGACTAGAGGCAAAAGCCAGTCTGGCAAATTAGAGAATCACCTGACATGCCTATGATAAAAAAAAGACTGCAGAGTGAGGCTAAAACTGCACCAAAGTGCAAGCTTGTATTTCCCTCCATTTATTCTGTATACGACTGGCAAGTTCTCTCAAAGAAGATGCATCGGCCCTCTACAGCGCTGCAAGGAGCATCATCATTGGACAAATGAGTAACAGAAGAACATTCTATGGAGTGACAAAAAACTGTACTCCATCTTCAGATCAGATGGAGGTACCTGGGTGTGGAGGACTCCTGGGGAACGACTTCTGTTTGAGTGTGTTGTGCCAACAGGTAAGTACGGCGAAGGTTCCGTTATGGTCTGGGGATGTATTATGTGGCACGGTCTCGGTCTGTTGGTTGTAGTGCCAAGAACCATGAACACAGAGGTGTACCCTGACATCCTAGACAATAATGTGCTGCCAGCAATGTGGCAATACTCTGGGAATGGTCAGCCATACTTCCAATAAGACAACGCGCCTTGTCACAAACCCAACATTTTTTTACATTGGTGTGAAGATATGGATGTTCCACAGTTGAACTGGCTGCACAGAGTCCTGACCTGAACCCTATGGAACATCTCTGTGACAAACTGGAACATTAGGTCAGGAAATATGAACACTGTCTATCTTATATAAGAGAATTCTCAAGACATTTGCAGGATGAATGGAGAGAAATACCAGCTGAAGAGTATCAGACGTTAGTAAAAAGTATGTGGCGGAGAGTATCCAATGTCTCGCACATCTCCCGTTCATGTTACCGTCTTGCACATCTTCCCTACAAGTTTTTGTCTCGCACATCTCCCCTACATGTTACTGTTTCGCATATGTCTCATTCATGTTACCATCTCACACATCTCCCCTACAAGTTACCATCTCGCTCATCTCCCCTACAAGTTACCATCTCACTCATCTCCCCTACAAGTTACTGTTTTGAACATCTCCCATACATGTTACCATTACGCACATCTTCTCTACAAGTTACCATCTTGATTCTGCCATGTGAACATATGCTAAGAATTCCTATTGTGTTTCCCCTGAAAATAAGACCTACACCGAAAATAAGCCTTACCCTGATTTTTTTGGAATTAGGCAGCTAGCCAATACATAAATCCTGCCTCTACAACGCAATGGCTGTTGATTGGTCCCTTGAGCGCCGCGGCTCAGCCAATCAATGCAGCGCTCGAGAACCAATGCGATGGCTGTGATTGGTTTATCAAGCGCTGCATTTATTGGCTTAGCATGGTGCTCGAGAACCAATCACAGGCATTACTTCCTGGAGGCGGGATTTCTGAATCCCTTAACCAGGAAGTGATGATGTATGAGCGGCTAGAACCGAAGAACAGTGCAGACCTCCAGAGATCGTCGTGATGGACGTGCTTGCTAGGTTAGTAAAATAAGACCACCCTGAAAATAAGACCTAGTGCCTCCTTTGGGTCAAAATTAATATACGACAGGGTTTTATTTTTGGGGAAAAATGACATTCAGAATTCTTGCCAACATAGCAGATCTCCTCCTTACCCCAATAGGGATGCATTGAGGTCACAAAAAAGTGGTGGTAACCCCAATTATACTGCAACCATCACATGCCAATAAGTCTCCATGTAAAAAAGGAAGAGATGCAATCAAGAGTAACAGTAATACAAACAAAACCGGTGATGATGAGTAGTGTGAGTCTCGCAAAGCACAAAACACGCACAATAAAATCGCCCAAAAAAATAGAGCCTTATAGAGTGCAGTAGTGTTGGGCAGTTGTGCCATTCTTGCCCCTTGTATACAGTGATAATGTACCAATGTACACAATTTATCACTGGGGAGTGCTGAGGTACAGAGGTATCACTAGAGAGCTGAGGTACAGAGGTATAGCTAGAGAGCTGAGGTACAGAGGTATCACTGGAGAGCTGAGGTACAGAAGTATCGCTGGAGAGCTGAGGTACAGAGGTATCACTAGAGAGCTGAGGTACAGAGGTATCACTAGAGAGCTGAGGTACAGAGGTATCACTAGAGAGCTGAGGTACAGAGGTATAGCTAGAGAGCTGAGGTACAGAGGTATAGCTAGAGAGCTGAGGTACAGAGGTATCACTGGAGAGCTGAGGTACAGAGGTATCACTGGAGAGCTGAGGTACAGAGGTATCACTGGAGAGCTGAGGTACAGAGGTATCACTTGGGAGCAGAGATATCACTGGAGAGCTGAGATACAAAAGAATCACTGGAGAGCTGAGGTACAGAGGTATCACTATGAAGCTGAGGTACAGAGGTATCATTGGAGAGCTGAGGTACAGAGGTCTCACTGGGGAGCTGAGATATCACTGGAGAGCTGAGGTACAGAGGTATCATTGGAGAGCTGAGGTACAGAGGTCTCACTGGGGAGCTGAGGTACAGAGGTCTAACTGGGGAGCTGAGGTACAGAGGTATCACTGGGGAATACTAAGGTACACAGGTATCACTGGGGAGCTGAGGTACAGAGATATCACCGGGGAGAGCTGAGGTACAGAGGTATTACTGGGGAGTGCTGAGATACAGAGATATCACTGGGGAGTGCTGAGATACAGAGATATCACTGGGGAGTGCTGAGATACAGAGATATCACTGGGGAGTGCTGAGATACAGAGATATCACTGGGGAGTGCTGAGATACATAGGTATCACTGGGAAGCTGAGATACAGAGACATCACTGGGGAATGCTAAGATACAGAGACATCACTAGGGAAAGCTGAGGTACAGAGGTATCACTGGGAAGCTGAGATACAGAGATATCACTGGGGAGAGCTGAAATACAGACATATCACTGGGGAACGCTAAGGTACACAGATATAACTGGGAAGCTGAGATACAGACATATCACTGAGGAGAGCTGAGGCACAGAGGTATCTCTGGAGAGCTGAAGTACAGCGGTATCACTGGTGAGAGCTGAGGCACAGACGTCTAACTGGGGAGTTGAGGTACAGACGTATCACTGGAGAGCTGAGGTATAGAGGTATCACTGTGGTGCTGACATACAGACGTACCACTGGAGAGCTTAGATACAGAGGTATCACTGAGGAACGCTAAGGTGCAGAGGTATTACTGGGGAGCTGAGGTACAGAGGTATCACTAGGGAGAGCTAAGGTACAGAGGTATTACTGGGGAGCTGAGGTACAGATATATCACTGCAGAGCTGAGGTACAGAGATATCACTGGACAGCTTAGGTACAGGCGTATCACTGGGGAGCTGAGTTACAGAGGTATCACTGGTGAGAGCTGATGTACAGAGGTATCACTGGAGTGCTGACATACAGACGTACCACTGGGGAGCTTAGATACAGAGGTATCACTGAGGAACGCTAAGGTGCAGAGGTATTACTGGGGAGCTGAGGTACAGAGGTATCACTAGGGAGAGCTAAGGTACAGAGGTATTACTGGGGAGCTGAGGTACAGATATATCACTGCAGAGCTGAGGTACAGAGATATCACTGGACAGCTTAGGTACAGGCGTATCACTGGGGAGCTGAGTTACAGAGGTATCACTGGTGAGAGCTGATGTACAGAGGTATCACTGGGGTGCTGACATACAGACGTACCACTGGGGAGCTTAGATACAAAGGTATTACTGGGAGCGTTGAGGCACAGATGTGTCACTGGGGAGCTGAGGTACAGAAGTATCACTGGGGAACGCTAAGGTGCAGAGGTATTACTAGTGAGAGTTGATGTACAGAGCTATTACTAGGGACCTGAGGTACAGAGGTATCACTGGGGTGCTGACATACAGATGTATCACGGGGGAGCTTAGATACAGAGGTATCACTGGGAAGCATTAAGGGACAGAGGTATCACTGGGGAGCTGAGGTACAGAGGTATCACTGGAGAGCTGAGTTACAGAGGTATCACTGTGGTGCTGACATACAGAGGTATCACTGGGAAGCTGAAATACAGAGGTATCACTGGGGAGAGCTAAGATACAGAGATATCACTGGGAGCAGAGATACAGAAGTATCACTGGAGAGCTGAGATACAGAAGTATCACTGGAGAGCTGAGGTACAGAGGTATTACTGGGGAGCTGAGGTATCACTGGTAAGCTGACATACAGAGGTATCACTGAAGAGTTGAGGTACATCTGCTGACAGGACACTTGCTGACATACTTGTGATGTATGTTATGGGGCAGTTGTGCTGTTCCTGCATCTTGTATACAGTGATATACAATGTATCACTAGAGAGCTGAGGTACATACGTATAACTGAAGAACTGAGGTACAGAGGTATCACTGGAGGGCTGAGGTACAAACGTATCACTGGAGAGCTGAGGTACAAACGTATCACTGGAGGGCTGAGGTACAGAGGTATCACTAGAGAGCTGAGGTACATACCTATAACTGAAGAGCTGAGATACAAACGCATCACTGGAGGGCTGAGATACAGAGGTATCACTGGAGAGCTGAGGTACAGAGGTATCATTGGAGAGCTGAGGTACAGAGGTATCACTGGAGAGCTGAGGTACAGAGGTATCACTGGAGAGCTGAGGTATCACTGGAGGGCTGAGGTACAGAGGTATCACTGGAGAGCTGAGGTACAGAGGTATCATTGGAAAGCTGAGGTACAGAGGTATCACTGGAGAGCTGAGGTACAGAGGTATCACACTAGTGCTCAGGTAGAGAAGTAACACTGGGGAGCTTAGATACAGAGGTATGAGTGCGGTGCTGAGAAACAGAAGTATCACTGGTGAACGCTGAGGTACAGATGTTTCACTAGGGAGCTGAGGTACAGAGGTATCGCTGGGCAGCTGAGGTACAAACATATCACTGGAGAGCTTTAGTACGGACGTAACACTGGGGAGCTTAGATACAGAGGTATTACTGGGGAGCTGAGCCACAGAGGTATCATTGGCGAGAGCTGAGGTATGGAGGTATCACTAGAGAACTGAGATACAAAGGTATCACTGGAAAGAGCTAAGATACATAGATATCACTGATGAGAGCTGAGGTCCAGGGTATCACTGGAGAACTGAGATACAGAGGTATCGCTGGACAGCTGAGGTACAGATGTATCACTAGGGAGAGCTAAGGTACAGAGGTACCTGTCTCTTGGTTGCCGTACTTGTGACATGGGGCAGTTGTATTACTCTTGCCCCTTGCTGACATACTTGTGATGTACTGTATGACTTGGGGCAGTTCTGCTGCTTTTGCCCTTGGTTGTTGTACTTGTGATATATGACATGGGGCGCTTGTGCTGCTCTTGCCCCTTGCTAAGCTTGTGATATCTGATGGGAGGCAGTTGCTCTGCTCTTGCTCCTTTTTACATCCTTGAGGTATATGACATGGAGCAGTTGTGTTGCTCTTTCCCTTTTGTACATATTTGAGAATGTATGTTTTGGGGTTGTTTTGCTGCTTTTGCCCTCGGTTATTGTACTTGTGATATATGACATTGGGCAGTTGTGCCGCTCTTGCTCATGGTTATTGTTCTTGTGATATATGACGTGGGGCAGTTGTGCTAATTTTACCCTTAGTTATTGTACTTGTGATATATGACAATGGGTGGTTGTGCCGCTCTTGCCCCTGGTTGATAAGCTTGTGAAATATGATATGGGGCAGTTATGCTGCTTTTGCCCCTTTTTACATACTTGTAATACATGACATAGAGTAATTGTGTTGCTTTTCCCCTCGTTGTTATATGTGTTATATATGACATGGGACAATTGTGCTGCTCCTCCCCTTTTTGACATATTTGTGATATATGTTGTGGGGCAGTTGTGCTTCTCTTGCCCCTTGTTAAGATTCTTGTGATATATGACATGGGGAGGTTGTGCCGCTCTTGCCCCTGGTTATTGTACTTGTGATATATAACACTGGGTAGTTGTGTTGCTCTTGCCCCTGGTTATTGTATTTTTGATATATGACATGGGGCAGTTGTGCCGCTCTTGCCCCTGTTTATTGTATTTGGGATATATGACATTGGGCAGTTGTGCCGCTCTTGTTCCTGGTTATTGTACTTGTGATATATGACATTGGGCAGTTGTGCCGCTCTTGCTTATTGTTATTGTTCTTGTGATATATGACGTGGGGCAGTTGTGCTAATTTTACCCTTAGTTATTGTACTTGTGATATATGACAGTGGGCGGTTGCGGCGCTCTTGCCCCTGATTGATAAGCTTGTGATGTATGATATAGGGAAGTTGTGCTGCTTTTGCCCCTTTTTACATACTTGTAATACATGACATGGGACAATTGTGCTGCTCTTCCCCTTTTTGACATATTTGTGATATATGACATTGGTCAGTTGTGCCGCTCCTGCCATTGGTTATTGTACTTGTGATATAAGACACTGGGCAGTTGTGCCGCTCTTGCCCCTGGTTATCGTATTTGTGATATATGATGTTGGGCAGTTGTGCTGCTCTTGCCCATGGTTATTGTATTTGTGATATATGCCGTGGGGCAGTTGTGCCACTCTTGCCCCTGGTTATTGTATTTGTGATATATGACGTGGGGCAGTTGTGCCACTCTTGCCCCTGGTTATTGTACTTGTGATATATGACGTGGGGCCGTTGTGCCGCTCTTGCCCCTGGTTATTGTATTTGTGATAATGACGTGGGGCAGTTGTGCCGCTCTTGCCCCTAGTTATTGTATTTGTGATATATGACGTGGGGCAGTTGTGTCGCTCTTGCCCCTGGTTATTGTATTTGTGATATATGACGTGGGGCAGTTGTGTCGCTCTTGCCCCTGGTTATTGTATTTGTGATATATGACGTGGGGCAGTTGTGTCGCTCTTGCCCCTGGTTATTGTATTTGTGATATATGACGTGGGGCAGTTGTGCCGCTCTTGCCCCTGGTTATTGTATTTGTGATATATGACGTGGGGCAGTTGTGCCGCTCTTGCCCCTGGTTATTGTATTTGTGATATATGACGTGGGGCAGTTGTGCCGCTCTTGCCCCTAGTTATTGTATTTGTGATATATGACGTGGGGCAGTTGTGTCGCTCTTGCCCCTGGTTATTGTATTTGTGATATATGACGTGGGGCAGTTGTGCCGCTCTTGCCCCTAGTTATTGTATTTGTGATATATGACGTGGGGCAGTTGTGTCGCTCTTGCCCCTGGTTATTGTATTTGTGATATATGACATGGGGCCGTTGTGCCACTCTTGCCCCTGGTTATCGTATTTGTGATATATGATGTTGGTCAGTTGTGCTGCTCTTGCCCCTGGTTATTGTATTTGTGATAATGACGTGGGGCAGTTGTGCCGCTCTTGCCCCTAGTTATTGTATTTGTGATATATGACGTGGGGCAGTTGTGTCGCTCTTGCCCCTGGTTATTGTATTTGTGATATATGACGTGGGGCAGTTGTGTCGCTCTTGCCCCTGGTTATTGTATTTGTGATATATGACGTGGGGCAGTTGTGCCGCTCTTGCCCCTGGCTGACAGGCTCCTGACATATGACATGTCGGAGTTTCTGCATTATTTATGTTTTTGCTTCTTTTTGCCTCATTCTGTGTCTCTGCTGAAATGAAAGATTGATGTGCAGTGTAAACTTGCCCACGTAATTCAGGCTGCGGGACGGATGTCTCCTTATTAATATACATGAGACATCTCATCTAGCTGAGAGCGCTGCTGAACACCGAGCATCAGCTCTGCACGCTGTAGTAGCGGAGACTCCGTAGAGCGATGGCTTCTCGGGGGGTTCGTGGCGACGTTTGCAGCTTCTGAATGTCGTTGTGTTTGTCTTTCAGCAGAGGAGATGACGTTGCATCGGGTGATGGTGGAGTCCAGCGCGATGGCATTCAGTAAATGGAAAGAAGTTTTTATGCTGCAGCCTTGAAAGTGTCCACGCAAGAAGGAGACGGTCACCTGGCGGGCACCTTGTGTTCTTCCACCCTGGTTTATGCCATCTGGCTGACCGTCACGCACTGAAAGCGCTAGGATTTCCATCTCTGACAATACTGCGGATATCTTGTCCCAGCTGCAAAACACAAGGTGATGGGTGACATGAGCAATAGTGATTTCTACTCCAAGAACCAAAGAAATGAGGCCAATCATGCAGCTGAATTCGGGTGCTCCCTCGAGGAACTGCGCTCTCTTATGGAGCTGCGGGGAACTGAGGCCGTGGTTAAGATTAAGGAATCTTTTGGGGACTCGGAAGGATTGTGCAGGCGATTAAAGACTTCTCCCACCGAAGGTAAGAGCCTTTCACCACCGCAGATGTTCATTGGCTGATAGCACAACCGCTCGAGAGGCCAACAGTGTCACTGACAGGTGCATCTCACTCCCTCCACCAAGGTGGCCTCTCTCCACACAGTGACAGCAGGTTTCTCTCTCTTTTTTCACGTTGGAATATCAGTCTCTCTCTCTCTTCACACTGGGTTACTTAGCTCTCTCTCCACTCTGGGATATCAGACTCTCTCTCTCTCTGCTGGGATATCTGACTCTCTCTTTCCCCCCCCCCCTCCTTCCCCCACTTGGATATCAGACTCTCCACACTGGGATAGCAGACTCACTCACTCTCCACATTGGGTTACTCAGCTCTCTCTCTCCACACTGGAATAACACTGGGCTCTGTCTCTCTCCCTCCACACTGGAATAACACTGGGCTCTGTCTCTCTCCCTCCACACTGGAATAACACTGGGCTCTGTCTCTCTCCCTCCACACTGGAATAACACTGGGCTCTGTCTCTCTCCCTCCACACTGGAATAACACTGGGCTCTGTCTCTCTCCCTCCACACTGGAATAACACTGGGCTCTGTCTCTCTCCCTCCACACTGGAATAACACTGGGCTCTGTCTCTCTCCACACTGGAATATTAAACTCTTTACCCACATTTGGATATCAGACCCCCCCCCCCTCTCTCTCTGTCTCTTCACACTGGGATATCAGACTCTCTCCACACTAATATATCAGACTCTCTTTCTCTCTCTTTTTCTCTCCGCACTGGGATATGTGACTCTCTCTCTCATTGGGATAGTAGGCCGCCTCTCTCTTTCTCTGCATACTGAAATAGAAATATCAGACTCTCTTTCCACAGTGGGATATCAGACTCTCTATCTCCACACCTGGATACAAGGCCCTCTGTCTCTTTCCACACCTGGATATCAGGCTCTCTCTTTCCACACTGGGATATCAGGCCCTTTCTTTCCACACTGGGATATCAGGCCCTCTCTTTCTCTGTCTCTCCACAATGCAATATTAGGCCTTCTCTCTTTTTCTCTGCATACTGAAATATCAAACTCCACATAGGATATCAGACTCTCTCTCTCTCAACGCTGGGATACAAGACTCTCTCTCCCTCCACAATGGAATAACACTGGGATATGATTCTATGATTTTCTATTCCCACATTGCGATATCAGGCTCTATCTCTCTTTCTCTCTCCACAATGTGATATTAGGCCGTCTCTCTCTCTTTCTCTGCATACTGAAATATTAGACTCTCCACACAGGAATATCAGACTCACTCTCTCCACACTGGAATATCAGACTTTCTTTCTCCACACTGGGATACCAGACTTTTTTTTACCTCCACATTGGAATAACAGGGTCCCACCTGTCTCTCTCTCTTTCTACATTAGAATATAAGACTCTCTCTCTCCACACTGGGATATCAGACACTCTATCTCTCTCCACAGTGATATATCAGACTCTCTCTCCACAGTGGGATATCAGACTCTCTGTCTCCACACTCGGATATCAGTCTCTCTCTGTACACACACTCACTCACTCTCCACACCTGGATATCAGACTCTTTCTGCACACATGGATATCAGACTCTCTCTCTCTCTGCACACCTGGATATCAAGCCATCTTTGTCTACACCTGGATATCAGACTCTCTCTCTGTCTCTCCACACCTGGATATCAGACTCTCTCTGCACACATGGATATCAGACTCTCTCTCTCTCTCTGCACACCTGGATATCAAGCCATCTTTGTCTATATCTTGATATCAGACTCTCCCTTTCCATACTGGGATATCAGACTCTTTCTATCCACGATGGGATATCAGGTCCTGTCTGTCTTTCCACAATGGGATATCAGGTCCTTTCTGTCTTTCTCTGCATACTAACAGACTCTGTCTCCACCCTAGGATATCAGACTGTCTCTCTCCACACTGGAATAGCAGACTTCCTCTCTTTCCACACTGGGATGGCAGACTTTCTCTCTCCACACTGGGATATAAGACTCTCTCTATCCACACTGGCATATAAGACTCTCTCTCCACACTGGGATATCAGTCTCTTTCTCCCTCCACACTAGAATATACGACTCCCTCTCTTCAAACTGGGATATCAAACTCTCTCTCTCTCCACACTGGATCATCAGACTCTCTCTCTTTCCAAACTGGGATATCAGACTTTTTCTGCACAGTAGGATATCATACTCTTTCTCTCCACACTGGGATACCAGACTCTCTCTCTCCACACTGGGTTACTTAGCTCTCTCCCCATACTGGGATACTAGACTCTGCCCTCTCTCTGTCTGTTCACAATGGGATATCAGACACTCTCTCCACACTAATATATCAGACTCTTTCTCTCTTTTTTCTCCACACTGGAATACCAGACAGTCTCTCCCCACAATGGAATAGCAGTCTCTCTCTCTCTCTCTCTCTCTTGACACTGGCATATGTGACTCTGTCTCTCTCCACACTGGGATATTGGGCTGCCTCTCTCTTTCTCTGCATACTGAAATATCAGACTCTCCACACAGGAATATCAGACTCACTCTCTCTCCACACTGGAATAGCAGACTCTCTTTCCACAGTGGGATATCAGACTCTCTCTCCACACCTGGATATCAGGCTTTCATTTTCCACACTGGGATATCAGGCCCTCTCTTTCTCTGACTCTCCACAATGCGATATTAGGCCTTCTCTGTTTTTTTCTTTTCTGCATACTGAAATATCACACTCCACACTAGGATATCAGACTGTGTCTCAGCATTAGTATATCAGACTCTCTCTGCAATGGAATAAATCTGAGATATGAATCTATGATTCTCTGTCCCCACATTGGGATATGAGGCCCTATCTCATTTTCCACAATGTGATATTAGGCCATCTCTCTCTCTTTCTCTGCATACTGAAATATCAGACTCTCCACACTGGAATATCAGACTCTTTTTCTCTCTCTACAATGGGATACCAGACTTTTTCTCCCTCCACATTGGAATAACAGGGTCCCCTCTCTCTCCACAATGATATATCAGACTCTCTCCCCACAGTTGGATATCAGACTCTCTGTCTCCACACTTGGATATCAGTCTCTGTACACACACTGGAATATCAGACTCGCTCTCCACACCTTGATATCAGACTCTCTCTCTGTCTCTCCACACCTGGATATCAGACGTTTTCGTTTTCCAAACTGGGATATCAAACTCTTTCTGCACAATAGAATATCATTCTCTCTCCACACTGAGATACCAGACTCTCTCTCTCTACACACTGGATTACTTAACTCTCTCGCTCTGCATACTGGGATACTAGACTCTGCCTCTCTCCCTCCGCAATGGAATAACAGGCCCCCCCCCCTCTCTCTTTCCGCACTGGCATACCAGACTTTCTCTTTCTGTCCACAATAGGATATTAAACTCTCTACCCACATTGGGTTATCAGACCCTCTCTCTGTCTCTCTACACTGGGATATCAGACTCTCTTACAACACTAATATATCAGACTCTCTCTCTCTTTCACTCCGCACTGGGATACCACAAAGGAATAACAGCTTCCCCCCCTCTCTCTGTCTCTCTCTCTCTCTCTCTCTCTCTCTCTCTCTCCACACTGGCATATCAGACTCTATCTTTCTGTCCACATTGGGATAGTAATCTCTCTACCCACATTGGGATATCAGACCCTCTCTCTGTCTCTCTACACTGGGATATCAGACTCTCTTTCAACACTAATATATCAGACTCTCTCTCTCTTTCACTCCGCACTGGGATACCACAAAGGAATAACAGCTTCCCCCCCCCCCTCTCTCTGTCTCTCTCTGTCTCTCTCTCCACACTGGCATATCAGACTCTCTCTTTCTGTCCACACTGGGATAGTAATCTCTCTACCCACATTGGGATATCAGACCCTCTCTCTTTCTCTTCACACTGGGATATCATACTCTCTCTCCACACTAATATATCAGACTCTCTCTCTTTTTCTCTCCACACTGAGATACCAGACTATCACTCTCCTCAATGGAATAACAGGCCCTCTCCCTCTCTCTCTCTCTCTCTCTCTCTCTCTCTCTCGACACTGGGATATGAGACTCTCTCTCCACACTGGGATATTAGGCAATCTCTCTCTTTCTCTGCATACTGAAATATCAGACTTTTCACACGGGCATATCAGACTCACTCTCTCTCAACATCTGGATATCAGACGCTCTCTGTCTATACTGGGATATCAGACTCTGTCTCAACACTAGTATATCAGACTCTCTTTCTCCACACGGGAATTCCATTGGCTTGAGAAAGGTGCCTGTGTGCACAGAAACGCGTTGCCTAGTATATCTTTCAGAATAAAGAAAACATTGAATTTATCTGACTCTGAGACATGGCTACCATCTGGACGACTTGAGGAGTCGACACTTCAAGGAGGGGACTTTTTGCTGGTCATACACCCCTCCTCCGGAGTAAGTGCCGTCCCTATTTCTTTCCACTAGATTGACAAAAAATAACCTGGGTTAATGCTTTGCATGTTCTAAGAGCACAGACTTTTTTCTTCTCTATTTACGGTCTGTTGTATTCACACGGGGATATCAGACTCACGCTCTCTTCACACGGGGATATCAGACTCACGCTCTCTCCACACAGGGGTATCAGACTCTCTCTCTCTCCAGACTGGGATACCAGACTTTCTCTCTCCCTCCACACTGGAATAACAGGGTTCCCCCCCTCGATCTCTTTCTCTCTCCCCACACTGGAATATTAGACTCTCTCCCCACACTGGGATATCAGACTCGCTCTTCACACCTGGATATCAGACTCTCTCTGTCTCTTCACACCTGGATATCAGACTCTCTCTACACACCTGGATATCAGACTCTCTCTTTCTCTGCACACCTGGATATCAAGCCCTCTCTATCTACACCTTATATATGAGACTCTCTTTTTTCCTACTGGGATTTGAGACTCTTTCTATCCACAATGGGATATCAGGTCCTCCCTGTCTTTTCACAATGTGATATTAGGCCTTCTGTCTTTTTCTCTGCATACTGCAATAACAAACTCTGTCTCCACACTAAGATATTAAACCCTCTCTTCAAACTGGGATATCAGACTCTCTATGCACAGTAGAATATCATATTCTCTCTCTCCACACTGGGATACTAGACTCTCTCTCTCCACACTGGGTTACTTAGCTCTTTCTCCATCCACACTGGGATACTAGACTCTGCCTCTCTCCATCCACAATGGAATAACAGGCCCCCTCTCTCTCTTTCACCACTGGCATACCAGATTTTGTCTTTTTGTCCACACTAGGATATTAAACTCTCTACCCACATTGGGATATCAGACCCTCTCTCTGTCTCTTCACACTGGGATATCAGACTCTCTCTCCACACTAAAAATATTAGACTCTCTTTCTCTTTTTCTTTCTACAGCGAGATACCAGACTCTCTCTCTTTCCACAATGGAATAACAGGCCCTCTCTCTTTCTCTCTCCACACTAGAATATCTGACTCCCACTCTCTAAACTGGTATATTAGACCCTCTCGCCACACTAGGATATCAGATTCTCTCTCTGTCTTTGTCTCTCTCTCGCTCTCTCCTGGCATACCAGGCTCTCTCTTTCTGTCCACACTGGGATATTGAACTCTCTACCCACATTGAGATATCAGGCCTGCCTCTCTCTCTTTTTACACTGGGATATCAGACTCTCTCCCAACACAAGATATCTGACTCTCTCTCTCTCTTGACACTGGGATATCAGACTTTCTCTCTCTCCACACTGGAATATTAAACTCTCTCCCCACATTGGGATATTAGGTCGTCTCTCTCTTTCTCTGCATACTGAAATATCAGACTCTACACTGGGATATCAAACTCTGTCTCAACTTTAGTATATCAGACTCTCTTTCTCCACACTGGGATTCTAGACTCTCTCTCCCTCCACAATGGAATAACACTGGGATATTAAACTCTCTTTCCACACTGGGATATCAGGCCCTCTCTTTCTTTCTTTCTCCACAATGTGACATTAGGCTGTCTCTCTCTGGGTACTGAAATATAAGACTCTTTCTCTCTACACACTGGGATAACAGACTTTCTCTCTCCCTCCACACTGGAATAACAGCGTCACCCCTCTCTCTCACACTCTCCACACTGGATTATCAGACTTTCTCTCAACACTGGCATAGCAGACTTTCTCTTTCCACATTGGCATAGCAGACTCTCTCTCCACACTGGGATATTTGGCTCTCTGTTTGTCTCTCCACAGGGGGATACTAGACTCTATCTTTCTCCCTCCACAATGGAATAATAGGCCTCCTCTCTCTCTCTTTCTCTCTCTCTCTCTCTTTCTCTCTCTCTCTCTCTTTCTTTCTCTCTCTCTCTTTATCTCTCCCCAAATTGGAATATTAGGTCATCTCTTTCTTTCTCTATATACTGAAATATCAGACTCCCCACATGGGCATACTGGGATATCAGACTCTGTCTCAACACTAGTATATCAGACTCTCTTTCTCCACACGGGGATTCCAGACTCTCTTTCTCCACAATGGAATAACACTGGGATATTAAACTCTTACCCCACATTGGGGTATCAGGCCCGATCTCTCTCTTTCTTTCTTTCTTTCGTGATATTGGGCCGTCTCTCTCTCTCTCTCTGCGTAGTGAAATATCAGGCTCTCCACAATGAAATATCAGACTCTCTTTCTCCCTCCACACTGGAATAACAGGGTCACCCCCCCCCCTCTCTCTCTTTCTCTCTCTCCACACTGGAATATCAGACTTTCCCTCTCCACACTGGGATAGCTGACTCTCTTTCTCTCTCCACAGTGAGCTATCAGATTTCCTGTCTCCCTCCACATTGGAATAACAGGGTCCCAGCTCTCTCTCTTTCTCTTTCTCTCCACACTGGGATAGCAGACTTTCTCTCGCCACACTGGGATAGCAGAAGCTCTATCTCCACAGTGATATATCAGACTCTCTCTCCACAGTGGGCTATCAGATTCTCTGTCTCCACACTAGAGTATCAGTCTCTTTCTCTACACACACTGAGATATCAGACCCCCCCTCCACACCTGGATATCAGACTCTCTCTGTCTCTCCACATCTGGATATCAGACTCTTTCTCTCTCTGCACACCCGGATATCAGGCCCTCTCTCCACACCTGGATATCAGACTCCCTCTTTCCATACTGGAATATCAGACTCTCTCTATCTAAACTGGCATATCAAGCCCTCTTTCTCTCTCTGTCTCTCCACAATGTGATATTGGACCTTCTCTCTCTTTTTCTGCATACTGAAATATCAGTCTCTCTCTCCACACTAGGATATCAGACTTTCTCTCTCCACACTGGGATAGCAGACTTTCTTAAGACTAGGATATAAGACTCTCTCCACACTGGCATATCAAACTCTCTCTCTCTCTCCACACTGAATATCAGGCTCTTTCTCTCTCTCTCCACTCTGGGATTTCAGATTCTTTCTCTCCACTTTGGCATATCAGACTCTCTCTCTCCACACTGGGATATTAGACTCTCTCTCTCCACACTGGAATATCAGACTCTCTCCACTCTGGGATTTTAGAATATCCTTTTCGCTCTGGCATATCAGGCCATCTCTTTCTCCACACAGTGCGATATCAAGCTCTCTCTCTGTCTGCCTCTCTTCCATGGATATATTGAGGCCTCCACTATCTGTTCACCTGGTGCCCCCACTATTCCTGGAGCACATTCCTCAGATATGGTAATGTGACATAAAACCTTGGACAGATTCAGTCCTTTATTAAATGGTTTGTGTGTGAGCCAACTTTTTAAAAACTGAGTTAAATCTGCTAAAACAATAAAGCAGAGGTACGTACCCATCCTCTCTTGGTGATCCAGCACTGCAGCCCCACAGTCCTCCCCATCATTGTTTAGGAACGGCTATCACCTGCGCACTGCAGCCAATCAGAGGCTGCTGTTGTCATGTGCCTTTTTTCTCGCACCACTGCTCAGATGCTGGGATATGTGATTCCAGGAGAACAGCACATGACCGCTGCGGCCTCTGATTAGGTGATAGCTGTTCCTAAATAAAGACCAGTAGGACCACAGGGCTGCAGTGCTGGATCACCAAGGGAGAGGACGGGTAAGTGCCTCTGCTTTATTGTGTTAAGAAGTTTAACTCTGTTTAAAAAGTTGGCTCACATCCGGACACCCTTTTTAAGGGCTCTTACCCACTTGCGTTTTTTTTGTAACCCTGCGATATCGCTGTGTTTTTTTAAGGCGATTTTCAATGGGACTTTCTAATGTTAAAAATGCATCGCAAGTTTGTGCTTTGCGATTTTTGTGCGATACGTATTTGATAGAGATGAGCGAACGTACTCGGCCCCGCCCCTTTTTCGCCCGAATACCGCGATTTTCGAGTATTTCCGTACTCGGGTGAAAAGATTCGGGGGGCGCCGTGGGTGAATGGGGGGTTGCAGCGGGGAGTGAGGGGGAGAGGGAGAGAGAGAGGGCTCCCCCCTGTTCCCTGCTGCTACCCCCCGCGCCGCCACGCCTCCCCCCGCCCCCCGGCGCCCCCCGAATCTTTTCACCCGAGTACTGAAGTACTCGAAAATCACGGTGCTCGATCAAGTAATTACTCGAAACGAGTACGTTCGCTCATCTCTAGTATTTAACATTAGAAAGTCCCATTGATGATATCGTAGCGTTAAAAAAAACGCAAATGTGTGGGAGCCCTTAGTGTATCAGACACGTTGATAAATATGTACTACTTTTCCCTGTGTTTTAGGGATTTGACGCTGCCTTTTAATATAACATTCTTGTATGTTCTTTGTTGTGTTCTTGGCTTTAGAAATGTTTAGCCACATGAAAATTATTCTGACTTTTGATAATCGTGTGACGATGAGATCTCATCCTGGCTTTACGTTTTTGCCCTGTTTCTCCAACATAAAGGCCCCCAACGGGAAATTTACTGCACAGGATCAGGTACACAACATGGGACGTGGAACATGTGAAGGTCCCAGGGATTTTATAGTCCTGCTGCGTGTTGTATTCATGGCCAATATACATGACTGTATTTGGGGATCTGTATTCCGTCAGTGGACATTATATGCGACTATATTTGGGGATCCATATCCTGTCCGCGGTCAGTACATGTGAGCAGGTTTTGCATCTCCCTACATTGCAGGGATGAATTTCTTTTTGTGTATCTGAGGGCAATGCACTCCTGTCTATAAGGTTGCTAAGATTTGGAGGTAGCGCGGCAGGGAAGGGTCTGGGAATATGACTTTGAGGCCATCATCCTTATGTAGCGTACTACTACCAGGTTTTTCTGGTGGCTCTATGCACCACTTACTAATGTAATATAGTGAAAGGGATTGCAGTTGGTCACAGGTCCTAAACCAGCAGAGCCGAACAGCAGCCGTGTGATTATGTCACTGTCATGTGATCAGTCACTGGGGCTCTGAACTCCGCCCTTGATCACATGGTTGCTGTCAGGTTCAGCGTGTTTTAGGACCTGTGATGACGGCACTGTCATGTGATCAGAGGTGGAGCTCAAGGCCTTGGTGACTAATCACATGACAGTGACATCATCACGTGTAACTCATACAGTCACTCAGTCACTAACAGAAAGGTGGTCGTTAGTATTTTGATGATGGACTTTTTCTTAGTACTTCTGGGTCTCCTGGCGGCTGTGATGATAGAATGGTCGTCCTACTTTATAAATGTCCTTGTAAGATGGTGTAAATATTCATCTCAGTCGTGGGTGCCTCACTGAGGAAATCTCAGGATGGGTAGAGGATATCCTCAAACCACTGGTAAGAAATACAACCAGCTATCTCCAGGACACCACTGACCAGAAATCTCCTTCCCAATGTTATCTCCAGGACCCAACCGCAGATCCCCTCCCCAATGCTATCTCCAGGACACCACTAACCAGAGGTCCCCCTCTCCAGTGCTATCTCCAGAACACCAGCAACCACAGGTCCCCTCTCATTGCTACCTCCAGGATAACACCAACCACAGGTCCCCTCTCATTGCTACCTCCAGGATACCACCAACCACAGGTCCCCTCTCATTGCTACCTCCGGGATACCACCAACCACAGGTCCCCTCCCCAGTGCTATTTCAAGGAAACCACCGATCACAAACCAGAGGTCTCCTCACCAGCGGTGCTGTCTTAAGGACTCCACTGACCATAGATCATATGCTCAATCTCCTGGACACCGCAGATCACTGACCATAGTCCCATTGTCAGTGCTATCTCCAGGACACCACTGATCACAGGTCCACTCCCAAATTCTATCTCCAGGACAGCATCAACCACAAGTCTCCTCCCCATTGATACCTCCAGGACACCCCCAGCCAGAGGTACTCTCCCCATTACAACCTCCAGCACAACACCAACCAGAGGTTCCCTCCCTAATGCTACCTCAAGGAAACCACTAATCACAGACCAGATGTCCCCTCCTCAGCGCTATCTTCAAGACACCCCAGACCACTAACCATAGGTCTCATCTTCAATGCTATCACAAGGACATCACTGACCATTTGCTACCTTCCCAGTGTTATCTCAAGGACACCCCTGACAACCAACCTTAAGTCCTTCCATCCTATCTTCAGGGCACCACCAGCCATCATCAAGAGGATCCCTCCCCAATGCTATATATTCCTGCATACCACATAAGGATGGACTGACCACCTGACAAGTGTATCTTGAAACTAATAGGATCACTCGGAGTCTGTGCTACAGCTCACTAATTTTATCCTTATGCGCAATTATTTCTCATTTGGCGAATAAATGTATCTACAACTCACTGGAACCACCATGGGCAGTAAAATACGCCAACCTTTTCATGGCAAAACTGGAAAGTGACTTCTTGCCTTCTGCTCCATCAAATCATTGACCTACTCCCAACATAAAGGACATCATAATCACCCATCCACAGGATAGATGATAAATGTATGATCACTGGAGATCCAACTGCTGGGACACCCATCGATCAGTAGAACTGAGGGTCCAAAATTCCCTGTGTGAATGGAGCACTCTGCTATTTCAGCCAGTACCATAGACAGTTAATGGTGTGGTAGTGTGAATTCATGACCACTGCTCAGTTCACATGGGGGACTCGCTCTCATCGATGCAGGTTGCAATGGTGAGAACCCTAGCCCCTGTGTGTGTCTGAGGTCAGTATTAGTTTAGGGCTTTGGTCTGGGGTCTGTATTTAAGGATCACATACGGGGTTTAAATTTATTTAGGTATCTGGGTCACTATTTAGGTGCTCCGGGTTCTGTTTGTTTAGGAGGTCTGGTCTGAGGACTACAATAGAGACCGACAATTATCTCTAGTTTTGACCGCTACTACTCCCGGCCCATGTCAACATAGTGGTCAAGAATTACAGGAACAGCCAAGCGGGCTGTCTTGTGGTGTTTCTGGAACTCCCATACTAGTGAATGGAAGTTACAGAAACAGCGTAGAAAAAAATGTGCTTGACTGTTTCTATCGTTTGGGCCACCTCATACAGAGAGGTATTCCATATCAGCCATGTTTGGTTGAGATGGGATAACCTTTTAGGGGCTTTTATAGGCAAGCATGTCAGTGTTATGGCTACAAAAAGAAACAAATTGAAAAAAACATGGACAGCACACGGAAGTCCTTTGTATGTTGTCCATTTTTCATATTGACGTTGAAAGGGCAAATGGACTAGTCTCATCTGTAACGCTCACCAGAATAATGCATGCTGCGTTTTTCTTTCACAGGGCCCATCGGTCCATGTGAAAATGGATGCATGAATAGCTCCATTGCTTACTATGTACTGTCCATATGAAGTCTGCTGGACACACGGACAGCACATGGACGTGAAATACGCTCATATGAATAAACCCTAAGAACTTGGAGGCTGCTTAGATACATCTTCCAGTAATTGTGTTCTCCGGCTGATCTTCCTGGACAGCGGTCGTCTCCTCCTTTCCCCTCTTGTAGATGTTCTAGTTCCCCTCTAACGGTTGCCTTTTACACCGTGGCTTCAGTAGTGGTGAGGCTTCCTGTTGATCTGAAGATGAACTTTGGGGCTTCTTAGAAGCATTTTCCAGCATCCTGTGTTACTCCTGGACAGTGCTGCTTTCCTTCTCGTACCCAATATATATGTGTCATGGGTGAGGCCCCTCTAATGGTTGCCTCCTGGGGCTGTAACCTCAGTAGTTGTGAGGGTCTTCCCTGAGGACTTGAGATGAAGTTCTGTCTTCTTAGAGATCTCTTCTAGCATCTTGTGTTTTCCGGCTGGTCTGGTGAAGTTGTATGAAAACTTATCTATGTGTAGAAGATCTTCCGGACAATGGTGGTCTCCTCCTGGTACCCCCAATAAAGATATCATGTATGCCCATCTCTGATGGTCACCTCCCACACTGTGACCAAATTAGTGCTTTGTCTTCCTGTAGGTTCCAGGATGAAGTTCTGGCTTCTTAGAGATATCTTCCAGTATCTTGTGTTTTCCAACTAATCATCCTGGACAGTAGTTGTCTCCTTCTGGTACTTCCATATTATCTTGCGAACACTTGTTTTTTTCCTGTCTCTTCTATCCTTTATCTTTATACCGTGCTAAGATTCTCAGATTTCCATATGTGGAAAGCAAATAAGCCTTATGTGGGGTGTACTTACTTTTTAATGACTGTTTCTATGACATATAAGAGAAGGTTCAGATGGCGGAATGCAACGCAGATTTTCCCTCCCTTCCAAAGCAACAGCAAAGAATTGCATCTGAGCTGCAGATATCTGACGCAGCCATGCAGGTGTAGAGTTGCAGATCTGCACACGGATTTAGTCTTTTCAATGGACAAATCCAGATGTTGGACTCTAACATGGAAACGACATGGAGTCTGCAGCAAGCAGTAGCATGTCACTTCTTCTTTTTTTTCTCGTGACCTTCAAATTCACTGCAGAAAAAATCTACACCATATAGACTATGGCACGGATTCCCATTGAAAGTAATGGGATGCAGATTTGCCGTGGAATCGGCGCATATTCTGCATCAAATTCCGCTGCGAAAATCTGCAATGTGATCATACCCTGCTGCATCCTCTAGGCTCATGGCCAGGCTCCAATTTTGTAGACGGGCGGGTCGGATCCCGCTGCAAGAATTCTCGCAGCGGGGTGTGAGCCGTGCCCCTGCAGTGACCCGCGGCTCATCTGCTTCTGGCGTCTCCACGCTCTGCTATGTGCCGGCTGCTGCCCAGCCGGCACACGCGCAATGCAGAGCTAGCGCGTCACTAGTGACGTTTCTGTGCGGGCCTTGCCGCGATTTGTTTACTGCGTGATTTTTTGCGCGGTCAAATCGCGGCTATCTAATGCAATCCTATGGCAGCAGGCATGGGTGGAAATTCTGCGGACAATCCCACCAATTTCCGCCCGTGTGCATTCAGCCTTATGTGGTTAGTATTGGGCTGCTGCCCTGTGACTCTTCCAGCTGCCATCATACCCTTGGTGCTGGGCAGATAGCCACCATCTAGCACGTGGGCCCTATTACTGGGGTCCATCAGATCTATCAAAGGCCTTTTCTGTTCTTCAAAACTATGTATCCTGACATGTATCTACACCCCCGGAGCTGCACTCCACATGAAAGCCTTGGGAGGTGTCAGCTGGGCTCCATGTGATGTGATATATTGTGCCAGCTCTTACAGGGCGAGGGCTAAGGGTGGCAGAGCAGCAGCGCCCTAAGTGAGGGTAGACAAAAGGCGACATTACCCTGCCGTACCTCTGTCAGGACAATTACCCGGGATCTTATGCAGGAGGTCGGGAGTTTTTATCACATGAAGATACCAATATCTGATGTAGAGCAAGAATTAGGCCTTACTTTAACCCCTTCACTGTAGGAGTGCAGGACACAGAAGTTCACTGCACTAGAAGTTCTGCTTTCTTTCTTTCTTGTATTACATTAGATGTTACTTCTGTGAAGTATGAAGAGTGTATAAAGGATGGAAAGTATAATAGTGTCGGGCAAGGAAGAGGTGTGTGAGTAATAATAAGGGTTTATAAAGTATGAAGAGTATACAGCAAGTAGTTTAAGTTGACCTTACATGTTAGATGAAAGACAATCATTCCTCCCCCCCAACCATATATTGTGTATGGGGGTGTCCCAACTTTCCACTGATGTTTGAGGTTGGGTGGTGGCGGTAGAATTGGGCATGTTAGAGGTGTCTAGCAATGGCAGCTTCCCCTGTCCTTAGAGAGAACACATGCACGCTCAGCCGAGGAGAACATGCATGTATATGGGGGGGACTAAATATAACTAGTATAATACTGCCCCCTATGTACAAGAATATAACTACTAAAATACACGCCATATGTAAACGAATATAACTACTATAATACTGCCCCCTATGTATAAGAATATAACTACTATAATACTGTCCCCTATGCACAAGAATATAACTACTATAATACTGTGCCCTATGTATAAGAATATAACTACTATAATACTGCCCCCTATATACAAGAATAAAACTACTATAATACTTCCCCTATGTACAAGAATATAACTAGTGTAATATTGCTCCCTATGTACAAGAATATAATTAGTATAATACTGCCCCCTATGTACAAGAATATAACTAGTATAATACTGTCCTAAATGTACAAGAATATAACTAGTATAATACTGTCCCTATGTACAAGAATATAACTACTATAATACTGCCCCCTATGTACAAGACTATAACTACTATAATACTGCCTCTACGTACAAGAATATAACTACTATAATACTGCCTCCTATGTACAAGAATATAACTACTATAATACTGCCTCCTATGTACAAGAATATAGCTACTATAATACCGCCTCCTATGTACAAGAATATAACTACTATAATACTGCCCCTATGTACAAGAATATAACTACTATTATACTGCCCCCTATGTACAAGAATATAACTACTATTATACTGCCTCCTATGTACAAGAATATAACTACTATAATACTGCCTCCTATGTACATGAATATAACTACTATAATACTGCCCCCCATGTACAAGAATATAACCACTATAATACTGTCCCCCATGTACAAGAATATAACTACTATAATACTGCCCCCTATGTACAAGAATATAGCTACTATAATACTGCCTCCTATGTACAAGAATATAACTACTATAATATGGCCCCCTATGTACAAGAATATAACCACTAAAATACTGTACCCTATATACAAGAATATAACTATTATAATACTGCTTCCTATGTACAAGCATATAACTACTATAATACTGTCCCCTATGTACAAGAATATAACTATTATAATACTGCTCCTATGTACAAAAATATAACTACTATAATACTGATCCCTATGTACAAGAATATAACTACTATAATACTGCCCACTATGTACAAGAATATAACCACTATAATACTGTACCCTATATACAAGAATATAACTATTATAATACTGCCTCCTATGTACAAGTATATAACTACTATAATACCCCCCCCTATGTACAAGAATATAACTACTAGATACTGACTCCTATGTACAATAATATAACTAGTATAATACTCCTCCCTATGTACAAGAATATAACTACTATAATACTGTCCCATATGTACAAGAATGTAACTACTATAATACTGCTCCTGTGTACAAGAATATAACTATTATAATACTGCCCCCTATGTACAAGAATATAACTACTATAATACTGCCCCATGTATAAGAATATAACTACTATAATACTGCCCCATGTATAAGAATATAACTACTATAATACTACCTCCTATGTACAAGAATATAACTACTATAATACTACCCCCTATGTACAAGAATATAACTACTATAATACTACCTCCTATGTACAAGAATATAACTACTATAATACTACCCCCTATGTACAAGAATATAACTACTACAATACTGCCCCTATGTACAAGAATATAACTACTATAATACTGCCCCATGTATAAGAATATAACTACTATAATACTGCTCCTATTTACAAGAATATAATTACTATAATATTGCCTCCTATGTACAAGAATATAACTACCATATTTTCCATAATAAGGTGCTGTCCCCGCAAAAAAAATCAAGACTCACCTCCCGCAGCACTTCTGCAGGCTGTCGCTCACTCGTGCATTCCGGCAGAGCATTGCTTTCTGTAAGCGGGGCTTGAATGCCGCGCCTCCAGAAAGCTAATGCTCTGATTGGCTAACTTATTGCACGAGGGAGCGACAAGCTGTGGCAGCTCCCTTGGAGGTGAGTATTGATTTTTTTTTTCACACTGTATTCCCAGCATATAAGACAAAAAGTCGGAGGTCGTCTTATACACCCCATCGTCTTATATGCCGGAAAATACGGTACTATAATACTGCCCCTATGTACAAGAATATAACTAGTATAATACTGCCCCCTATGTACAAAAATATAACTAGTATAATACTGCCCCCTATGTACAAGAATATAACTACCATAATACTTCCCCTATGTACAAGAATATAACTAGTATAATACTGCTCCCTATGTACAAAAATATAACTAGTATAATACTGCTCCCTATGTACAAGAATATAACTACTATAATACTGCCCCCTATGTACAAGAATATAACTACTATAATACTGCCCCCTATGTACAAGAATATAACTACTATAATACTGCCTCCTATGTACAAGAATATAACTACTATAATACTGCCCCCTATGTACAAGAATATAACTACTATAATACTGCCCCCTATGTACAAGAATATAACTGCTATAATACTGCCCCCTATGTACAAGAATATAACTACTATAATACTGCTCCCTATGTACAAGAATATAACTACTATAATACTGCCCCCTATGTACAAGAATATAACTACTATAATACTGCTCCCTATGTACAAGAATATAAATACTATAATACGGCCCCCTATGTACAAGAGTATAAGTACTTTAATTCTGCCACCTATGTACAAGACTATAACTACTATAATACTGTCCCCTATGTACAAGACTATAACTACTATAATACTGTCCCCTTTGTACAAGACTATACTATAATACTGCACCCTATGTACAAGAATATAACTACTATAATACTGCCCCATATGTGCAAGACTATAACTACTATAATACTGTCCCCTATGTACAAAAGTGTAACTATAATAATACTGCCCCATATGTACAAGAATATAACTACTATAATACTGCCTCCTATGTACAAGAATATAACTACTATGCTGCCTCCTATGTACAGGGATATATATACTATAATACTACCCCCTATGTACAAGACTATGCTATAATATGGCTCCTATGTACAAGACTTTAATTTGTATAATACTGCCCCCTATGTACAAGACTATAACTACTATAATACTGTCCCCTATGTACAAGACTATACTATAATACTGCCCCCTATGTACAAGAATATAACTACTATAATACTGCCCCATATGTGCAAGACTATAACTACTATAATACTGCCCCCTATGTACAATAATATAACTACTATAATACTGCCCCCTATGTACAAGAATATAACTACTATACTGCCTCCTATGTACAGGGATATAAACACTATAATACTGCCCCCTATGTACAAGACTATACTATAATACTGTCCCCTATGTATAAGACTATAACTACTATAATACTGTCCTCTATGTATAAGACTATAACTACTATTAGGCCTCATGTCCATGGGCAAAATAAGAATTAAAATCCGCAGCAGATTTTAACTCTTTTTCTGCCCGCGGATCCGCACCCCATAGAGATGCATTGACCACCCGCGGGGTAGATAAATACCCGCGGATGGTCAATAAAAGGGATTTAAAAAAAAAATGGAGTATGAAAAAATCTGGACCATGCTCCATTTTCGTGCGGGAGACCTAAAATAGGAATTTAAAAGAATTTACTCATCCGGTGCGGGCGGGGAAGGTCTTCTCTTCCTCACGGCCGGATCTTTCTTGCTTCGGCTCGGCGGATGTGCCCGGCGCATGCGCGCGGCACGTCGGCGACGTGCCGCCGGTGTGACGAATTCATCCGCCGGCCGAAAAAGAAGATCCGGCCGTGAGGAAGAGAAGGCTTTCCCCGCCCGCTACGGATGGGTAAATTCTTTTAAATTCCTATTTTCAGCGCTCATGTCCGCGGGGCAGGAGGGACCCGCTGCAGATTCTCCATGTAGAATCTGCAGCGGATCTGATTTTCCCCGTGGACATGAGGCCTTATACTGACTCCTATGTATAAGAATGTAACTAAATGTCTAGACTGCACATGGCTAGTTCAGCCCCCGGACTCTTCTTCTGTGATGCCATGCTGTTGTGATGGATGCAGTATGTGGTTTAGCATTGTCTTGCTTAAACATGCAAGGCCTCCCTGAAAGTCATGTTGTCTGGATGGGAGCATATGTTGTTCTAAGACCTCTGTATACTGCTCAACACTGATAGTGTCTTTTAAGATGTGTAAGCTGCCTAATGCAACCCCATGTCATCGGGGTTTTGAACTGTGCAGTAATAACAAGCTGAGTGGTCCCTTTCCTTTTGAGTCTGCAGTTTCCAAAAAGAGTTTCAAATTTTGATTCTGACCACAGAACAGTTTTCTATTTTGCCTCAGTCCATTTTGAAAGGACTTTGGCCCAGAGAAGACGCTGGTGTTTCTGGATTCTACTTCAATGGAAGTGTTCAAACAAAGGCTGGACAAATATCTGGGATGACTTAGTGAATCCTGCACTGAGCAGGGGGTTGGACCCGATGACCCTGGAGGTACCTTCCAACTCTACCATTCTATGATTCTATGATTGTGTTGATATGTGGCTTCTTCTTTGCACAATACAGCATTAACTCGCATTTTTGGATTGCACTGTGAACTGTGTTCACAGACAGTAAAATCTGGAAGTATTCCTGAGCTCATGCAGTGAATTGCATTACACAATCATGCCTGTTTTAATGAAATGCCGCCTGAGGGCCCGTAGATCTCGAGCATCCAATATTAACCGTGGGCCTTGTCCCTTGTGCACATGAATTTTTCTAGATTCTCTGACTCCTTTGATGATATTATGGATTGTAGATAGAGGGATATTCAAAGTCTTCACAATTTTGAGGGACATTTTTCTGAAATAGTTTCACGGTTTTTAGATGCAATTTTTGACAGATTGGCGAACCTCTGACCATCTTTGCTTCTCAGAGACTCTGCCTCTCTAACATGCTCTTTTTATACACTGTCATGTGACTTAGTAGAAAATTGACACTCCAGCTGTTTCTTGTTGGTACTACTTACTTTTCCAGCCTTTTGTTACCCCTGTCTCAACTTTTGTGAGATGTGTTGCTGCCATAAATTTCTAATTGAGTAATTAAAAAAAAATGAAATATAAAAATGTCTCACCTTCTGATGTGTTCTGTCTTCTATTGCGAATAAAATACGGTTAGATGAGATTTCCAAATCATTGCATTCTTTTATTCTTTTCATTTATTTAAATTTTAGGCAGCGGCCGAACTTTTTGGAATTGGGGTTTTCTAAAATTCCACCATGTGAACATACCCTTATTGTTAGTTAAGTTATGCACGTTTGCTTCCTTGAAGTGTTGAAATGTTGGTTTAAGGGACCTTTCACAAGGAACGGAATTAGTCAGCGCAGACATTTCTGCGTCAGAATGTTATCCCTATGGGGCTTGAATTCCACACTTGTTAAAATCTGCACGTCTTTACTTCAAAACTGCAAAATTAAATTGCAGAGTGAAAAAGATTTCTGCTGAGGAATTAGGGACGCCTTGTGGAATTGTTGTTGTGAATTTCTAACGTTGTTGTTAGCCGTTTAGTCGTTCCCGATCCCCGGCGTCCCTACAGGCTCCCTCCATTGTTTTTTGGTTTTGCACTGCTTCTTTCAGTTGTGTGATATCCATGCCAGTATCAGCTCTGATAGTATCAGCCATCGTGTCCTTTGGCGGCCAGATCTTCTTTTGCCACTGATCTGTTCAAGCATTATAGATTTTTCTAGCTACTCTACTCGCATTACATGGCCAAAATACGTGAGTCTGAGTCTGGTCATACAAGATGGCTCAAGAAGGGAAAATGGCTACGCATAAGATAGAATGTGGAGTCATATCCATTTCAGTAACACAAGTGATATATCGGGTCATTCGTATAACGAAGATTGTTGATGTTTCTTCCACCTATTTTCACCCCAATTCGTCTTGGTCCATTTTATGCATGATGACTTACGCATGTAGGTTAAACAAGAAGGGTAAGATGATGCAGCCCTGTCGGACGCCTATGCCGATCCCAAACCAATCTGTGTCCTCACAGTGGCTTCTTGATTGGTATAAAGTGATTTCATTAGCTTGACTAGATGTGCCGATATGCCCAGCTCTTGTAGGGCCTGCCATAGTCGACGCAGTCAAAGGCCCTGATGTAGTCGATGAAGCACATGTAGATATTCTTTTGGTATTCTCAAGCTATTTCCATGGTCCATTGCAGGTTTGCAATATGGCCATGGGTGCTGCGTCCTCGCTGGAATCCTGCCTGCGCATCAGGGAGCGCCGCTTCGACTACTGATCTCAGTCTTTCCTGCATAATTTTGAGAAGGATCTTGCTTACGGAATGAGGGCTATTGTTGCAGACAGTTTTGTCCCATCTAAAAGGTCTCTTAGTGTCCTGCCTGGCCCCTAGCAGCCAAGTGGAAAATAACCCGGTATCGGGCACTTATGTCCGTCTGTGTTATTAATATGTGATTGGTTGTAAATGTTCACATGGGGAGGTGCGCAGACGCTGAAAATGGAGGCACCCTCTATACATATTAAAGGAGTGATATAAGTGAAGTCAGATTGTGACTAGATAGTGTGGCAGTAGGGCTACTGCAGCATTCTCACTGTCTACCAGAGTGCGTCATGAATCAGTACCCAGTCATGAGTGCAGGAGGGTGACATGATGGTTCCACCTTGCAGGACTCCAGGCGGGACCAGTCTAGCTTTTACAGACTAGCTTTTACAGAATTCGAATCCAGAGCAGCTTTCCCCAAAAGCCCCAGTGTCTGCAGTGATCTCCCTCATGGTGAACTAGTCAGGAGACCTTTATTTGTCCCATAAGCAGGTATAGCGCAGTTAGCATAGACTAAGGTGACCAGATTTTCCTAAGGGTCAAAACAAGACAAAGGGGTGTGGTCAGGGGGCGGGGCTTGTCACGTTCTATGATTTTTACCTCCGTCGTTACAAAAAGTACAGGGCCGTTTCAAAAAAGATTGGGAGAAAATTGCGCAACATTTCTGCATCCAACAGTCAAAATCTGCATTTTAACTGGAAATCAGCCTTGTATCCGGGATCATCTGCTAGGAACTGGAAGCTCGGGAGCACTGACAGTGGGAAGCCCTCGGAAGAGGTGAGGGGAAGCGCTGCCTAGTATGAAATCACGGCTGATTTCCAGTCAAAATCAGAACCAATGACACGGATTTTGATTGTTTTTGGATGCATAAATGCTGTGGAATTTGCCGTGGAAATTTCTGCTGTGGACATCCCGTAGCATTTCGTCATGTGCAAACATACCGTAAGTCAGCTTGAGGTATGCTGCTATGTGCAGAGGAGCCCCAGCATAATAGTGACCTCCACAGTGGCTCCAGTAGTAATAGTATCCCCTATATTGTCCCCAGTAGTAATAGTGTCCCCTATATCATCTTTAGTAGTCATAGTGACCCCTATAATAGCCCCAGTAGTAATAGTGACCCCCCACAGTGGCTCCAGTAGTAATAGTGACCCTCACAGTGGCCCCAGTATTAATAGTGACCCCCCCCCCACAGTAGCCTCAATAGTAATAGTGACCCCCACAGTGGTCTCAGTGGTAATACTATTACTACTGGGGCTGATATAGGGAATACTATTACTAATAGTGTCCCCTATATCGACCCCAGTAGTAACAGTGACCCACACAGTAGCCCCAGTAGTAATAGAGCCCCCCTGAAACCCATATACTTACCCTCCCATTCTGGTCTTCAGAGCACCGCGGCTCCTCTTCTCAGCACTGCTGTGGGCGGAAGTGTGTGTGCCCGCAGCAGCACCTCCTCCCTTCTCCTTCCTCTTGCGCAACTATATATATATACTAGCTGATATACCCGGCTTCGCCCGAGTTAATTTGGTACTGGTGTTTATCTGGTGGTCACACGGAAATCTTATGAAGTTGTGGTTACTTTAGAGATACCGGAAAAACATATGTTCACCATTTTGCATAGTTCTCTGCGTTACCCAGGAAACACCACGGGAGGTAACCATGCGACGTTTCCTTTATATAAAATGACATCAGGAAGTGAGAGAATTAGATTCCATACGTAAAATGTGGACTCTAATTCTTTTGCGCTTAGAATTGAACAATCGAGGTGGGACCCATTAGCTTTTCCTATTTATGACATAATCAATACTCGTGCCAAATTTCACATTTCTATGACACCGAGAAGTGAGAAAATTAGATTCCGTACGTAAAATTTGGATGCTAATTCTTTTGCGCATAGAATTGAATAATCGAGTTGGGACCCATTAGCTTTTCCTATTTATGACATAATCAATGCCCGTGCCAAATTTTAAGTTTCTGTGTGAGAAAATTACATTCCGTACTTAAAATTTGGACGCTAATTGTTTTGCGCATAGAATTGAATAATGGAGTTGGGACCCATTAGCTTTTCCTATTTATGACATAATCAATGCTCGTGCCAAATTTCACGTTTCTATGACACTGGAAAGTGAGAAAAATACATTCTGTACGTAAAATTTGGACGCTAATTCTTTTGCGCATATAATTGAATAATGGAGTTGGGACCCATTAGCTTTTCCTATTTATGACATAATCAATGTTCGTGCCAAATTTCACGTTTCTATGACACTGGAAAGTGAGAAAAATACATTCCGTACGTAAAATTTTGACACATTCTTGTGCGCATAGAATTGAATAATCGAGTTGGGACCCATTAGCTTTTCCTATTTATGACATAATCAATGCTCCTGCCAAATTTCGAGTTTCTATAACACCGGGAAGTGAAAGAATTAGATTCGATACGTAAAATTTGGACGCTAATTCTTTTGTGCATAGAATTGAATAATCGAGTTGGAACTTATGAACTTTTCCTATTTATGACATAATCAATGCTCGTGCCAAATTTCCCGTTTCTATGACACCGGAAAGTGAAAAAATTACATTCCGCACGTAAAATTTGGACGCTAATTCTTTTGCGCATAGAATTGAATAATGGAGTTGGGACCCATTAGCTTTTCCTATTTATGACATAATCAATGCTCCTGCCAAATTTCCCGTTTCTATGACACCGGAAAGTGAAGAAATTACATTCCGCACGTAAAATTTGGACACTAATTCTTTTGCGCTAGAATTGAATAATTGAGTTGGGACCCATTAGCTTTTCCTATTTATGACATAATCAATGCTCGTGCCAAATTTCCTGTTTCTATGACACCGGCAAGTGAGAAAATTACATTCCACACGTAAAATTTCGACGCCAATTATTTTGCGCTAGAATTGAATAATCGAGTTGGGACCTATGAACTTTTCCTATTTATGACATATTCAATGCCCGTGCCAAATTTTAAGTTTCTATGACATTGGGAAGTGAGAGATTTAGATTATGTACGTTAAATTTCGACGCCAATTCTTTTGCGCTAGAATTGAATAATCGAGTTGGGACCCATTAACTTTTCCTATTTTGGAGATAATCTATGCTTGTGCCAAATTCCATGTTTCCACGATATCGGGAAGTTGGAGAACGTTTGGCGAGTCAGTGAGTCAGTCGGTGAGTCAGTCAGTCAGTCAGTCAGTGAGTGAGTGAATGAGTCAGTGAGGGCTTTTGTTATATATATATATATATACTGTATATATATATATATATATATATATATATATATATTAAAATATTCATATTGGTCTGAGGGTTTTTACCCCTGATGCTTTCCCTGCGCTTTGAAGACACATCCAGGGATCGATCGGTGTGTTGGATACGTAACAAGGCTTTCCAGGGCCAGCAGTGTGGACACCTGTCATTTGATGGGCATGTCCACACCAAGTGAGTCCGTCTTTCAACTGTTAATTTGATAAAACATCCATTGATTGGAGTGCTTTCCATAAACTTATTGCTGCACATACTGAGCTTGGCTCTGTTATTGTATCTATGTACTCAGCTTGGTTGTAGTTCTGTATATATATTATAAGTTTTGTTCTGGTGCTGTATTTATTTTATGTGCTTGGTTCTCGTCTTGTACTTGTGTTATGAGCTTGGCGCTGATCCTGTATTTATGTTATGGTTATGAGTGTGGTTCTGGTACTGTATTTACATACTAATCTTGGTTTTGGTACAGTATTTTTTCACTGGGCTGTTCTTGTGTGGGTATGCTGCTATTTTGCTGTTTTCTGCACAAACTTCAGGTAGACAGAGCAATATATATATTTTTTTCTTATGATGGGGGGGGGGGGGGGGTGAGCATAAAAAATTACTGCATAGGGTGTCATTTGACCTAAGGCTGGCACTGTCTGGTTGTCTTTCTCAGAGGATGCAGTAATCCTTGCACTACAGCCATTCCCAATCTACATGGGACTCTGACGTCTGTGTAGTTGGTGTACAGTACTGTTGTATGGAGGTCAACTAATTTGGTCAGGTTGGACATGTGTAAATGCATTTCAGAGCACTCCTGCATGTGATGGTATTGGTCCTCCAGTTTTACGGTGTGCACACAGGGTCGCTTCTAAAGCCTGAGTTGGAATTGACGATTTTTCATGTTGCTATTTTTCCTTCTGTGAAGTGACTTACATAATGCCAATACTACACCGCTGCGTCTCCTTGACTAGCTGGGCTGCTCCTGGTGAAACACATGAGTATGAGCTTATTTCGGCTTCTTTCCCACAAGCGTATATCAGCCCGCCGTTTTGACGGCCCGATATGTGTTGTGATCTGATGTATTGGATTCCAGTGCATTAGATCACATAGCCGTATTCTTGTGACGTAAAAGTGCCCAGCCGGGCCAATATAGCGCGGGGTGTTTTTAGGTCAGGCCCAAAAGATAGTCCTGGAACTACCTTTTGGGTCGGAATACGTCAGCCACTGCATGGGCTCCTATGGGAGCCAATGACAGTGGCTGGAGAAGGAAGGTGAGAGGGAGTTTAACAGTGTGACTGCTAAACTCCCTCCCTCTTCTCTCCTCCCTGCTCACTCTTTGCAATTGCTTAGCCCCGCCCCGTACCATTGCTGGCTGTAGACAAGGGACGGAGCTAGGCTCTGCCCCCTCCCCGCAGTCAGCAATGAGAGGAGGTGGGATGGGGCTGCACTTAGCCCTGCCCCCGCCCGCCCCCTCCCATTGCAGAGAGCAAGTGGAAAGGAGAGCAGAGGTGAGACTGCGAGAGGGAGGGGAAAGGGACAATGGCATGGCAGCCTCAGCGTATATGCGCCAGGGCCCATGATGTGTGAACGGGCACACAGATTTGTGCGCCCGTTCACGAGCTTTTACTCCCCAGAAGGTAGCTTTTATCATCCGGACATGAAAACGGTGGCCGATATACGCTCATGGGAAAGAAGCCTTAAGAGCATTTTATGAGGTTCCAGGGGTTGGTTTCTGTGGTATTTAGGGTTGTCCCTGCCAGGGCGATCACACTGCCTTATAACAATTATTAGGGGTGAGTAGAAAGGGAATCTACAGGGGCACTGTGCGCCAAATTTCAATTTTACCCCAGCTACGAGATGGCGTAAGCTATAGCTATAATTTATATCAGCTTCTGGTGTAAATTATAGCAAATATGTTGGTCCATGTGTGGCCATGGCCCCCAATAATATGACCCATCCACTTTTTAAAAATTTTGGGATTTGCATCAAAATTACGACTTTCTGATTACACAATTGTAGAGCAAGCCAGATAATAAATATACCCTACTATGTACATATCATACACACACGTATCGCACACCTATGTATCACACACATACACACACAAACATGTATATCACACACACCTATATATCATACACACACATATCACAAACATACAAGTCTGTAACACACACACCTATATATCTTACATATACATATCACACACACCTATATATCACACATTTTATATATATATCATACACACACATATATCACACACACATACATTTATACACCTACAAAAATAAAATCTGGAGATATATGACTTTATAGTGACGTTAAGGCACTAATACAGCGCCCTTTATCTCATATCCCCGATCATTTCCTTCTGACTACAGTGTGAAAAAAAATTATAGTATGCCCTATTTATTTATTTTTCTCCTTTTTTTTGTTCATTGGTTAAATACGCAGTACATGTGCAAGCAAAATGCACGCAAAAAACATGCATACCTTTTAAATACGCATTTCGACACACCAAAAAAAACGCTACAAATTTTGCGGACCAAATATGCATACACCCATATTAGTGAATCCTACATTTGGGTATGGAGGAGAGGTGAATAACACGCTCTGTTTAAATTATATTTACGTACTATATGTCAAAAGTATGAAAATCACCCGGATCACCAAAGGGTTTCTGCTGGTCTATTGCAGTGTCCCCATGACAACACTTCTGTTCCCCATTTTGAATTATCAGACTGCTCACTGTTGGCACATGATTTAAGATCAGGTTTGCCCACCCTCAGCATGGCACTGAGAACACTAATGGGAAGTCACGACCTTTCTATGTGGGTGACAAAGGTAGATGTGTGATGCCCTCTGTGGGCGGCGGGGGCTTTCAGGCGGCTGCTCGATACTTGCAGGTCAGTTTCTAATGGTGACGGATGAATTATGGATGCTCCTGCCCGGCAGACCAGAGAGGCTGCTAACAGATCTGTGCTTTTCCTGCCCTCTGAAAGGAGATGCCCAGGAACAGGATGCTTCTAATAACTGCACCATTGTGTCCATCGGTGATAGCGGAAACCTTTACATGAAAGCATCAATAAGAGATGCAGGAAAGTCTGGAGACATGTGATCTGGAGGGGCAGCAATGTACAAAGAGCGTGCGTTACTCCCATCATCCCTGGCCCAGGAGGTCACAGCTCTGGACTACTGTCCGCAGGGAAAGCACCATGTGGATACTGATCCATAGAGAGTATAAGCCAGCCATGAACATGTATTACTGGGACGGAAAACACACAGACGTTTTCTCGCCCATTCAGACGACCGCGAGCGTTGGTTTTAGCGAAAAAACATGTCGCACCCCGGAAAACCCTCGCTCTGCCAAATTCCTCGGGATGCCTTCCAGTGCCTATATAGAGGCACCTGTAAGCTTTTCACAGCGTTGGACGCTGCAAAAATGCCTCCCCCTCCCTTCTCTTTCCCTGCTCCCATAGGAGTCTATAGGACCCGCTGGCGTATATTGGCCCACAGTTCCAGAACTATTTTTTGTCTGAGCGTATATGCGCCGGCCGCATATATGTTCTATTTTTCGCACTGCCTGCGTATTTACGCGCTGTATATTTGCCCGTGTGAACGGCTGCATTGGAAACCAATGCTTCACATGGGTACCGTATATGCGCCCGGGCGTAATAACGTAGCGTATATGCACTTGTGGGAATAAAGCCTGAGGCTGTAATAACACGGGCGAGCACAGTGTGAGTTAGTGAATAGCTGATGTACATCACGCTCATTTAGCAGTGATTCTTCTGCAGTTTGCAGGCTTGTACGATGTGTTTTTGCGTTAAAAATACACGATTCGCATCGCTGTACACGCGTTTTTCATGCACGTGGAACAAATGATAACAGTTAGGCTTTGTGAGAGTGACCTCATGGCTGCTACGCACGACCGAGTGTGATATTAGCTCGTTATCACGCTCGTGCACGTGTGATGTACCGGCGGATGCGAGGCGGTTTCCGGTAAAAAAATGCCTCCCGTCACTTTGGTGAGGTGGCCATCCTCTGGCACGGCTTTTATTGTTTCCAATGGGAAACCTTACATGCAATGTGTTTTCTTGTCCCATTGAAAACCATGGGTGATGCCTTCCGAGGGAACACCCAAAGGTGGGACATGCCGCGAATTGTTACCGTACCTGTCTCAAAAGAATGGGGTTCATATTCTCACAACCAACAAATTTTGCGCAATTTTTGCAGCTGTGTGAAAGCGGCCTAAAGCATTCTGCATTTTGAGGAAAAAAACAAAACACCACCAAACCAAAAAACGCACCACACATGGTAAACCATGTCAAAAAACCCCACAATGTTTGCTGCGGAAAACACGTCCCTTTTCCCTAAAACGCGTGGATTCACCCTTACATATTAAAACTGAGTCCTGCAGACACGGAGTGGGAGGTGTGGTTAGAATGTTATCACTTCATGCTATGGCGGCACTGGCGACCCGGAGCTCCGCCCCCTGCACAAGTTCGTCAGCGCAGAATTCAACCTCCTTACATTAAACAATAAATGCTGTTTGTGAAGTCTGGCGGAAGGCTGCCGGATCTTCCTCATACATTCTCAGGAGGCAGCCATCTGCCCCGCACGCTCTCGGCAGGCAGCCATCCCCCTCCCCATGGCTTCCTCAGGCCGCCACCCTGCTGGGAAGGCCACACTTCCTACCACTAAACCACAAAAAAGTGCCGTGAACGACATAAAATTGAAAAAGGTTTTTTTTTTCGTAAACAGATTTGAAATCCACCCGCAGAAAATGTCCCCCTTGTAGACTCTGGTGCAGATTCCCATTGAATGTAATGGAAAACGGAATTGCTGCATATTTGACACTGAATCAGTGCGGATTACGCAGCAAATTCCATGGTAATGGAATGAATACCGACACATCAACCCACACGGGTCTGTCTCTCCAGAGTGCGGGTTTATATGTGGTGTGCATACTAATAAAGTACCACTTACTTGGTTAGTAGAGAACTTCTTACAAGTCCAGAGAGGAACTGGTCCGTGTGAGCGCTGCATCATTAGATAGTGTGAGCACTGCATCAGTAGACTGCGTGAGCACTACATCAGTAGATTGTATGAGCACTGCATCAGTAGACCGTATGAGCACTGCAGCAGTAGACCGTGTGAGCACTACATCAGTATATTGTATGAGCACTGCAGCAGTAGACCGCGTGAGCACTGTATCAGTAGACCGCGTGAGCACTGTATCAGTAGACAGCGTGAGCACTGCATCAGTAGACCGCGTGAGCACTGCATCAGTAGACAGCGTGAGCACTGCATCAGTAGACAGCGTGAGCACTGCATCAGTAGACAGCGTGAGCACTGCATTAGTAGACAGCATGAGCACTGTATCAGTAGACAGCGTGAGCACTGTATCAGTAGACTGCGGGAGCACTGTATCAGTAGATTCCGTGAGCACTTATCAGTAGACAGCGGGAGCACTGTATCAGTAGACTCCGTGAGCACTATATCAGTAGACAGCGTGAGCACTGTATCAGTAGACTGCGGGAGCACTGTATCAGTAGATTCCGTGAGCACTTATCAGTAGACAGCGGGAGCACTGTATCAGTAGACTCCGTGAGCACTATATCAGTAGACAGCGGGAGCACTGTATCAGTAGACAGCAGGAGCACTGTATCAGTAGACTCCGTGAGCACTGCATCAGTAGACTCCGTGAGCACTGCATCAGTAGACAGCGTGAGCACTGTATCAGTAGACAGCGTGAGCACTGTATCAGTAGACTCCGCGAGCACTGTATCAGTAGACTCCGCGAGCACTGCATCCGTGGACCGCGTGAGCACTGTATCAGTAGACAGCGTGAGCACTGTATCAGTAGACTCCGCGAGCACTGTATCAGTAGACTCCGCGAGCACTGCATCCGTGGACCGCGCGAGCACTGCATCCGTGGACCGCGCGAGCACTGCATCCGTGGACCGCGCGAGCACTGCATCCGTAGACCGCGCGAACACTGCATCCGTAGACCGCGCGAACACTGCATCCGTGGACCGCGCGAGCACTGCATCCGTGGACCGCGCGAGCACTGCATCCGTGGACCGCGCGAGAACTGCATCCGTAGACCGCGCGAACACTGCATCCGTAGACCGCGCGAACACTGCATCCGTAGACCGCGCGAACACTGCATCCGTAGACCGCGCGAACACTGCATCAGAAGCCTTCCATTTCTGCTGACCAAGGCATTCTTTTCCTGTCCACATCAGCTCTTTAAGGGAGCTCCACTAATTCTTGTCTCTCTCCCCCCTCAGGACTGCCGGGAACGTTAGCAGATCTAGACAAGAGGCGACTAATATTTGGAAAAAACTTTATACCTCCAAAGAAGCCAAAAACTTTCTTACAGCTGGTATGGGAAGCTCTGCAGGATGTCACACTCATCATCCTGGAAATCGCAGCCATTATATCTCTGGGGCTGTCATTCTACCGACCACCTGGAGGAGAGAATGAAGGTGGGTGAAGGTCACAATGTGCGGCGACCATTCTTTATCACACAACTCACAGGCGCTACTCCATAACACTGAAGTATCATGTCACCAAAGTAGATGAAGGGTGTGTTCACATGTCGCTGGTTTCTTGCAGAGTTTGGTGTAGATCTGCTCCAGATTTCACCCCTTCAGTTGGAATTCATTTAAAAGTCAGATGAAATCTGCTGCAGACCTGTACCAAAATCTGCAACAAATCAGCAAAGTGTGAACGCATCCGAAGGACGACATGATCAGAGGGGCAGCTGACTATTGTCTGTATTACAGGTGCGATATTCAATGGGGGTAACATCCATACTGCATATGTGATGTTACAGTGGGTGGTGAGAGCAGAGGCATAACTTGAAGCTCCCGGGCCCCAATGCAAAACCTGTAACAGGACCCCCAACTATAATGCTTTATTCATAGAACTGGGCTTTCTATATGGAGAGGAGAGGCCTTATGGGCCCCCTAAGGCTCCTGGGCCCGGGTACAACCGCATCCCCTATAGTTACGCCAGTGGGTGAGAGGCTATACATGTGATATTACACTGGAGGGTGGGGGTGGGGGGAGGTCTATACATGCAACTTTAGAGTGGGAGAGGTATCCATGTATTACATGTGTAACATTAGAAGGTGGGTGTCTATACACATGATATTACTTTGGGAGAGGCATCTGTATTACATAAGTGATATCACAGCAAGAGAGGCTTCCATATTACATGTGTGATATTACAATGTGGAGGGGGTGAGTCTATACATGTGATATTACAGCTGGGGGTGCATCCATATTACATGTGTGATATTACATTGAGGAGGGGGGAATCTATACTTTTAATATCACAGTGGGAGAAGTACCCATATATTACATGTGTGATATTACAGTGGGTCTATACTTGTGATATTACAGTGGGGTAGAGAGTCTATACATGTAATTTTACAGTGGAAGAGGTATCTGTATATTATAAGTGTGATATTAGACGGGAGAAATCTGCTTACTTGCAATTTTAAAGCATGTTCAATGTATTTCTTTTTTAAGTGTGATATTCATTAATGTTCTTGCGTTTTTCACACGTCTGAAAAAAATCGCAAGTGATTTCAAATGTTAAAAACACACCGCATTCACATGAAAATCGCATTTATATGCAAATGCAATGCAATTTTTTTTTTTGTTCCCATAGGAGTTAATGGGTGATTCTTGCAGTGTAGTTGCCCAAAAATGGGACATGCTGTAATTTTTCAATGTTACACTACCAGTGCGAGTAAACAAATCGCTCATGTAGATTAACCTATTACAGTTGATGGGTGTTTTTCCCCTGCGAGTTCTGTCCATATTTAAATCAGACGGAACTTGTGTGAGAAAATATTCTGTGTAAATACACCCTGTGGGCTCCTTCACATTGGCGAGAAAATCGCACGATTTTTGAGTGACGCGAGAGTGAGTGAAAATGCAGAATTATGAAACCAATGATTTTCAATGGTTTCATTCCCACTTGCGATATTTTCTGTCCTGCAATGTTGCGGGATTTGAAAATCGCAGGATGTCCTATCTTTCTGCGTTTTGCGATTCTCTTTTCTTTTTCTCACCCATGTTTCCCTATGGAGCCTCTGATTTATCGCATTGCAACGCACAAAAGTTGCGATGTTCGTACGATGCATTTCTAACATTAGGAATTCTTATTGTCTTTCGTACGAGAAAATCGCGGGCCGCAACGATGCATTGTGAGATTTTTCTCAAGAAAAGGCATCGCTGAAGCTCAAAAATCGCATAGACAAAATTGCGATTGTGCCTCGATTTTCTCACATTGATATCGCGATCGCCAGTGCGAAGGACTCTTAGGGTTCAGATGTAAGTCCTCCCAGCCAGATATAGGTAATCAGTTCCTCATTGTGTATCTTGCAGGTTGTGGTGGAGATGCAGGTGGGGTAGAAGATGAGGGTGAGGCGGAAGCAGGTTGGATTGAAGGAGCCGCCATTCTTCTTTCAGTCGTATGTGTTGTGCTTGTCACTGCCTTCAATGACTGGAGCAAAGAAAAGCAGTTCAGAGGTCTCCAGAGTCGTATCGAGCAGGAGCAGAAGTTCACCGTAGTGCGGGCTGGTCAGGTCATTCAGATCCCTGTGGCTGAACTTGTGGTTGGGGACATCGCACAAGTGAAATACGGTATGTGTTATGGCTGCTGCTGATGCGGATAGGGGACTGAAAAGATAACCATTCATCCTCTTTCCTTTCCGCAGGGGACCTGCTGCCCACAGACGGTGTCTTTATTCAAGGAAATGATCTGAAAATTGATGAAAGTTCTCTAACCGGAGAGTCAGACCAGGTCCGCAAGTCTGTGGATAAAGATCCAATGCTGCTGTCAGGTAATATACAGTGGAGGGGTGACAACGCTCATCCATATACAGCAAGATGAGAAGTGGGTTCATCCCCCAATACATGAAGACTATAATGTTACCACACAGAGCTCTCCATCAGCAGGTTACTAAAGACGCAATGAAGTTTGGTGCTATGCTGTAGATGCTATCAGTGAGAATAGGCCACTGTACAATAACAATGTGCAATAACACCAGGGTAAGACCAAAGCTATAGATACCCAAAGTGAGAAGAGGCCGCCAGAGTAAGACCGCTATAGATGCCCTCCTCAGAGGGAATAAGACCACAGCTATAGGTGCCCTCCTCAGAGAGAGTAAGACCACAGCTATAAATGCCCTCCTCAGAGAGAGTAAGACCACAGCTATAAATGCCCTCCTCAGAGAGAGTAAGACCACAGCTATAAATGCCCTCCTCAGAGAGAGTAAGACCACAGCTATAGATGCCCTCCTCAGAGAGAGTAAGACCACAGCTATAGATGCCCTCCTCAGAGGGAGTAAGACCACAGCTATAGATGTCCTTCTCAAAGAGAGTAAGACCACAGCTATAGATGCCCTACTCAGAAAGAGTAAGACCACAGCCATAGATGCCCTCCTCAGAGAGAGTAAGACCACAGCTATAGGTGCCCTCCTCAAAGAGAGTAAGACCACAGCTATAGATGCCCTCCTCAGAGAGAGAGAGTAAGACCACAACTATAGATGCCTACAATGAGGAGAGACCACCAGGGTAAGGTCAGAGCTATAGGTGCCCTAATCTCTCTTTACCTAGCATGCAGCCAGAGCTATAGATGTCCTCTTCTTTCTTCACTGAGGGTAATACAAGAACTATAGATGCCGTGAAGAGAGGCCACCAAGGTAAGACCACGGCTATAAATGTTCTCCCCTCTCTCCTCACGGACGGTAAGACCAGAGCTATAGATGCCCTCAGTGAGAGAGCCTGCCAGGATAAGACCACTATAGATGCCCTAATCTCTCCTCACTGAGGGTAGGACCATAGCTATAGATGCCCTGAATGAGGAGAGACTGCCAGGGTAAGATCAGCGCTATTTTAGTGCCACCAGTGAGGAGAGGCCACCATGGTAAGACCAGTGCTATAGATGTTCTCCGTGAGAGAGCCTGCAAAGGTAAGACCAGAACTATAGATGCCCTCCTCTCTCCTCTCGAGGGTAAGATCGAAGTTGGAAGTTTGGCTTACCGCCCTGCTGGTGGTGGGGAGGTATGTGGTAAAGAGACATTTTAATCCGGCCCTGAGACCATGACCTCTACAGTTTCCATGAGGATCACAGCACCTTGCTAGAGAATGTCTGGGATATGGAGTCTCTCTATGACTGAACATTGCAGTGATGATGGGGATTGTGGTATCCGCATGGTTGTATTGTGGATCTTTATATGACAAAGTTGCTGGATTGTTCATTGTAGCCGAGTCTCTACCTGTCGTAGGGTCCTTTCACTAACGCATTGTTCTCGTCCACAGGCACCCATGTGATGGAGGGATCAGGGAGAATGCTTGTCACTGCCGTGGGTGTCAACTCTCAGACTGGAATCATATTCACCTTGTTAGGGGCAAGTGAAAATGAGGACGAGAAGAAAGACAAGAAAGGTAAGTGCTCGTCCTACAGTCCTGTGTCCTCCACGTCTCCTGAGTCTCAGAGCTCCAGGATCTGGCACTGAGTGTGATGTTCCTGCCCCCACCTGTGTCTTCTCTGTGTTCTGATGGAGAATGGCGAGGCAGAGGACTTAGCGTGTTCCTGTGCCGCCGTGATCACTGCATCAGATGCGCGTGCTTGTCATGTCTCATCGGTTCACGTTTAACATCTTATTTCTGTTTTGTTTTTTCATCGTCATCACACAGGTGTGAAAAAGGAGGATGGAGCCAATCTACCAGGTAGTGTAAGACATGTAGATGTAGAGTGTACCACCAGGGGGCACATACTGTCCGCGCTGTAACCGGATGCCAGTAGGCCATGTCATTGTACAAGACCCTGGGGGAGTGTCAGCAGCAAGCTGGGCATATAGGCTTGGCAAGAACATCAGTCAGTGTTTCCAGAAGGCAGCAGTTGTCAGACTCCACCCACATTAGTAACTGATCCTGGGCTGATTAGTGAATGACCAGCCATTGCTAGATTGTTCTCTCCTGACCACTATGGCCAGTCGGGAGCTAGATGTTTCTTATGGACTAAGCCCATATATTTTTCTGATTGATGAGTCTCACATGGCCTACGGCATATTTGTAGGGTATCCTTACTGTTAGAACATAAGGCACTAGGACCATGTGGCAGAATGTGAGGTGTCAGGGCGTTGGGACCAAGTGGAAGAATATAGGATGTTAGGACCAGGTGGCAGAACCTGGGGCATTAGGGCAGTGGGGCAAAACTTAAGACATTAGGACCGAAAGGCATAAAATTTGGTGTTAAGACCACATGGTAGAACTGAAGGCTTTAGTACCAGGTGGCAGAACATAGGGAGTTAGCACCAAGAGACAGAACACAGGGCGCTAGGACCATGTGCAGAACATAGGACATTAGGACCAGTTGGCAAAACAAGGCATTAGGGCCATGAGGCAGAACATAGGGCGCTAGAACTAGGAGCAAGAACATAGGCCGTTAAGTTGTTGTGGCAAAACATAGGTTATTACAACCAAGAGGCAGAATATATTGTGTTAGAACCAGGTGGCAGAATGTAAGTCACTAGGATCAGGTGGCAGGACATAGGCGTTAAGGTTACGAGGTAGAACATAAGGTGTTAGCACCAGGTGGTAGAATGTATGACGTTAGGGCTTGGTGGTAGAATGTTGAGCGTTAGGACCATATGACAGAACATAGGGCATTAGGGCCACGTTGCAAAACATAGGGCATTAGAACCATGTGGCAGAACATAGGGTGTTAAGACCACATGGTAGAACTGAAGACTTTAAAACCATGTGGCAGAATATAGGGAGTTAGGACCAAGAAACAGAACAAAGGGCGACAGGACCATGTGCAGAACACAGGATGCTAGGACCATGTTGCAGGACACAGGGTGCTAGGACCATGTTGCAGAACACAGGGTGCTAGGATCATGTTGCAGAACCCAGGGTGCTAGGACCATGTTGCAGAATACAGGGTGCTAGGACCATGTTGTAGAACACAGGGTGCTAGGACCAGTTGGCAGCATATAAGGCATTAGGGCCACGAGACAGAACATAGGACGTTAGAACTAGGTGGCAGAACATACAGCATTAGAACTTGGTGGCAGTCCCAAATACAAACGTGGTGTAGAGCAGCAACTGAGGTGCAAACAAAGGGGGATGACGATACTCACATCCAATCGTTCATTATATAAACTTTATTCTAGATATCAGCCCACTGCATCACCTGCAACGTTTCGACTGGGCACTCCAGTCTTTGTCAAACATAAGGCATTAGGACCAGGTGGCAGAACATAAGGCATTAGGACCAGGTGGCAGAACATAAGGCATTAGGACCAGGTGGCAGCACATAAGGCATTAGGACCAGGGAGCAGAACATAAGGCATTAGGACCAGGTGGCAGCACATAAGGCATTAGGACCAGGTGGCGGTGAGATGGATCATTGATTAGAGATAACATAATGTTTTGTTATACGAGTGCAGGAACTCTAGTGTATCCCCCTCCCACATTACAATACCAGAAGGTGCATTTACTGGCAGACTGGACCGCTGCGTCCATCTGACTCGGACTGAGATGACCCTGTATATCCAGACAATTCTCACACCTTGTGTCTTCACTTATATTTTCTTCACTGCATTTTTGTTCTTTTAGTTATTTTCATTCTCTTTATCACAGTCGGCTCCACCCATCCACCCTGTCACCTTCCTGCAGCTTCAGATGGTGCCGCAGGGGCAAACGCCACTGATAATGCCAATGCCAACTTAGTGAATGGTATGTCAACCCACAGCATTTCCCATGATGCATTGCTCTGTAGGAAGCCATTGTCACCCCCTTTCATATTGCAGAGGCTCATGATGCAGTTTGGGAGTGATGAGATGTTGGTGGCTCAGTTATTTCCCTGGGTAGCAGCTATGGTGCTCATTCAGCATTTATGCTGTTATTCACATCTGATCTAAGACCACACACTCCTGGTTATGAAATGTATACTGACAATCGCCCGCACTGCCGTACATTCTGCACTGAGGGGACACTGCACACCGCCCAAGCTGAAATGATCTTAGGACAGCACAATGACATCAACATTTAGAAAATGCACCAAGACACTGACGGCCCTGCAGCCAAGTAGTGAGCGGACACTTCAGTGATGTACGGACCTTACACTCCAGGCAGTGATGTCACAGAAGTGCAGGATACAGACCTTACACTTCAGATAGTGATGTCACAGAAGTGCAGGATACAGACCTTACACTCCAGGCAGTGATGTCACAGATGTGCAGGATACAGACCTTACACTTCAGATAGTGATGTCACAGAAGTGCAGAATACAGACCTTACACTCCAGGCAGTGATGTCACAGATGTGCAGGATACAGACCTTACACTCCAGGCAGTGATGTCACAGACACCCAGGATACAAACGTTACATTTAAGGCAATGATGTCACATAGGTGCAGGATACAAACATTACTCTCCAGGCAGTGCTGTCACAAAGGCATGGGATACAGTTGTTATATTCCAGGCAGTGATGTCATATAGGTGCTATATTGACATTATACTCTGGAGAGTAATTTCACAGGCAGTAATATCACATAGGTGCAGGATAAAAACATTACACTCTGGGCAGTGATGTCACAGAAGCCCACAATGCAGACCTAACACTCCAGACAGTGATGTTACAGAGTCCTGGGATACAGACCTTACTCTCTAGGCAGTGATGTCACAGAGGCTCAGGATATAAGTATTATACTCCAGGCAGTGATGTTACAGAGGCGTAGGATATAAACGTTACACTCCAGGCAGTGATGTCACAGAGGCCCTCCTTATATGCACAGGCATGCACAGATAGCTGTCAATCACTGATAAGACCGCCCACTGGACTCTTAGGGCGTATTCTGATGAACAAGGGAAACCCCTTCCCCTTCGCCGGCTTTTCAAACTTCCGCACAACAGCGCAGGAGTTTGTAAAAAAAAAACAGGGTTAGATAGTACCGCCTGATCTTTCCCGCATGTAGTATTCACCACGTGCAGGGAAGATAGGGCAGCTCCTATCTTTTCCCGGTCATACAATGATTATCACGGCTGTACAAGGGGAGAAATTCACGCTCATTGGAATCCGCCCTTAAGCTCTATAAGTTATAGTAAACCATTCCCCATAAAACTATATATCAGTCTGCTCAGCTCTATAAGATGCCGCCTGCAGATCCAATTCCATTTCCAATGTGACAGGTTCCCTTTAACTTCTGCTGCAGTGTCCAGAGACAACTGCCCTGCACTGTGCAGAAGAGTGATGCTGCCCTCTGCTGGCAGCAGGTGGCATGTTATCTGTACTAAATCAGTGGGATGCCTAAAAATCTAGGACTGTGATATTGGACCAGTCGCTGTACACCTATAGAGGTACATACACAGTGACATGGATGAAAGTAGTAGTGCATACACACTGCATAGACAGAGATGGACACACATACCGGTATATACACACTGCACGTATACACATGGACACAATTGGTTCTATTTTCTGTGTTTAGTGCACGCAGTTTTTGCGTATGCAAACACATGCACAAACATGTCTGTCTGAAGGAGCCCTCAGTATTATAAATCAGCCTTGTCTATGCGCAGATACATTGTGTTGAGGCGAGCGTTTTTGCGCATATGTTCACGTGAAGCCGCCCTTATATATATGACATACTGAACATATAAATGCTGCACATTAAAAAAATCTGTTTTTGTTACCCACAGTAACCAATCACAACACAGCTTTCATTTCTCAGACCTCCCTCACACAGACGTTTTTTCCTGCGAATCGCGGTATAACGATCCCATTGTTTTCAATGGGACCGGTCAGACAGCTGCGTGATCGCAGTGCTTTTCAGAGCTGCAATTTTCTAGTGGCGTTTGTTCTGTTTTTGAGCGTTTAGCGCCCCTCATCAATGATGAGGAGTGCTAAAAGCTGGCATTGTCTGTAGCAATGCTGCGGCCAAAAACAAAAGTAAAATGTGGCAAAGCGCTGGGATTGGTTATTATGGGCCATGAAGAGAGATTTTCTTTCGGGCAGCTCTCATACGGGCGTCTTCAGATGGTCGTGATTTTGTCCCATTATGCAGCTGGGATAATCATGGCCGCATAATGGGACGAAAGGAAACCACTGATTTTAATGCTTTCGTTTTCACTAGCCGTATTCTCGTTAGTACTACAGCCGAGGAACTATAGGACTTGCCCTTTCTTTCTCGCACGTAGTTAATCCTATGTTCCCACTTTTTTTTCCAAACTCGCACGCACTAGATGGAGTTTGGAAAATTTGAGAAAAAACCTTGGCTCATGCACTAATACGCTCGGTAGCGGCGAGCATATTAGCGCATGCGCCAGTGTGTTTTAGTCCTGAGGGCGTCTTCAGATAGACATATGCGCAACTACGCTCGTTGCTACTATTAACTACGTTTGAGAAAGATAGGGCAAGCCTTAATGAAAAATGAAACCATTGAAATCAGTGGTTTCGTTTTGTCCTGTTATGCGGCCATGGCTATCCGCATAACGGGACCAAATCACACCCATTTGGTTAAGCCCTAAGAGTTTGATGTTGGCCTACTTCCCTGCTCTATATACATACTGCACATATACAGAAGAGCATCTGTAGCCTCCAGCAGCCGCCCTCAGTGGTAGAGAACGGTGCATTTATTCTGTGCTGTCACTTGTGCTGTTCCTTGTTTGTTCTGATGTTTCATATTTTGTTCTCTGTTGTCTGTCAACCTTTCATCATGTAGGCAAAATGCAAGATGGGAATGTGGAGATCATCCAAAATAAAGGTAATGAAGCCACAGTCCCGGAGCCGAGGTATAGCGCTGCGACCCGCTGGAACCTGTCTGTACACGCCAAGTGCAAGCTATCCAAACGTGTCCCTTACGGCCCCGTCACACTGGTGTATTTGCACTTCCAGTACACAGAATATAAATGGGTTTATTCACATTTCTTTTTTCATGCATGGAAAAAATAGAGCATGCTCTGTTTTGTGTGCATTTGTGCACTGAAGGTCCCCGTAGAAGTCTATGCAAAAAACACTTGTGTACGGCTTATAGGTCCTATATACAGCTCCTTCCATCTCCTCTGTATAGTGTACAGCTTATAGCGTCCTATATACAGCTCCTTCCAGCTCCTCTGTATAGTGTATGGCTTATAGGTCCTATATACAGCTCCTTCCATCTCCTCTGTATAGTATACAGCTTATAGCGTCCTATATACAGATCGTTCCATCTCTCCTATATGGTGTACGGCTTATAGCGTCCTATATACAGCTCCTTCCACCTCCTCTGTATAATGTACGGCTAAAAAGCGTCCTATATACAGATCCTTCCATCTACTCTGTATGGTGTACGGCTTATAGCGTCCTATATACAGATCCATCCATCTCCTTTGTATAGTCTATGGCTTACAGTGTCCTATATACAGATCCTTGCACCTCCACTGTATAGTGTAGGGCTTATAGTGTCCTATATACAGCTCCTTCCATCTTCTCTAGATAGTGTACAGCTTATAGCGTCCTATATACAGATCCTTCCATCACTGCTGTATAGTGTACAGCTTATAGTGTCCTATATACAGATCCATCTCCTCTGTATAGTGTACAGCTTATAGTGTCCTATATACAGATCCTTCCATCTCCCCTGTATAGTGTACGGCTTATAGCATCCTATATACAACTCCATCCATCTCCTCTGTATAGTGTACGGCTTATAGTGTCCTGTATACAGATTCTTCCATCTTCTCTGCATAATGTACGTCTTATAGGGTCCTATATACAGCTCCTTCCATCTCCTCTGTATAGTGTACGGCTTATAGTGTCCTATATACAGCTCCTTCCATCTCCTCTGTATAGTGTATGGCTTATAGTGTCCTATATACAGCTCCTTCCATCTCCTCTGTATAGTGTATGGCTTATAGGGTCCTATATACAGCTTCTTCCATCTCCTCTGTATAGTGTACAGTTTATAGTGTCCTATATACAGTTCCTTCCATCTCCTCTGTATAGTGTACGGCTTATAGCGTCCTATATACAGATCCTTCCATCTCCTCTGTATAGTGTACGGCTTATGGTGTCCTATATACAGCTCCTTTCATCTCCTCTGTATAGTGTATGGCTAATAGTGTCCTATATACAGATCATTCCATCTCTCCTGTATAGTGTATGGCTTATAGTGTCCTATATACAGCTCCTTCCAGCTCCTCTGTATAGTGTACGGCTTATAGTTTCCTATATACAGCTCCTTCCATCTCCCCTGTATAGTGTACGGCTTATAGTGTCCTATATACAGCTCCTTCCATCTCCTCTGTATGGTGTACAGCTTACAGCGTCCTATATACAGCACCTTCCACCTCCTCTGTATAGTGTACACCTTATAGTGTCCTATATACAGCTCCTTCCATCTCCTCTGTATAGTGTACGGCTTATAGTGTCCTATATACAGCTCCTCCCATCTCCTCTGTATAGTGTACGGCTTATAGCGTCTTATATACAGCACCTTCCATCTCCTCTGTATAGTGTACGGCTTATAGTGTCCTATATACAGCTCCTTCCATCTTCTCTGTATAGTGTACGGCTTATAGTGTCCTATATACAGCTCCTTCCATCTCCTCTGTATAGTGTACAGCTTATGGTGTCCTATATACAGCTCCTTCCACCTCCTCTGTATGGTGTACAGCTTACAGTGTCCTATATACAGATCCTCCCACCTCCTCTGTATAGTGTACAGCTTATAGTGTCCTATATACAGCTCCTTCCATCTCCTCTGTATAGTGTCCTATATACAGATCCTTCCATCTCCTCTGTATGGTGTACGGCTTATAGTGTCCTATATACAGCTCCTTCCATCTCCTCTGTATAGTGTACAGCTTATAGCGTCCTATATACAGCTCCTTCCATCTTCTCTGTATAGTGTACGGCTTATAGTGTCCTATATACATCTCCTCTGTATAGTGTACAGCTTATAGCGTCCTATATACAGCTCCTTCCACCTCCTCTGTATAGCCTACGGCTTATAGTGTCCTATATACAGATCATTCTATCTCTCCTGTATAGTGTATGGCTTATAGTGTCCTATATACAGATCCTTCCATCTCCTCTGTATAGTGTCCTATATACAGCTCCTTCCACCTCCTCTGTATAGTGTACGGCTTATAGTGTCCTATATACAGCTCCTTCCATCTCCTCTGTATAGTGTCCTATATACAGCTCCTTCCACCTCCTCTGTATAGTGTACGGCTTATAGCGTCTTATATACAGCCCCTTCCATCTCCTCTGTATAGTGTCCTATATACAGATCCTTCCATCTCCTCTGTATAGTGTACGCCTTATAGTGTCCTATATACAGCCCCTTCCATCTCCTCTGTATAGTGTCCTATATACAGCTCCATCCATCTCCTCTGTATAGTGTACAGCTTATAGTGTCCTATATACAGCTCCTTCCACCTCCTCTGTATAGTGTACGGCTTATAGTGTCCTATATACAGCACCTTCCACCTCCTCTGTATAGTGTACGGCTTATAGCGTCCTATATACAGCCCCTTCCATCTTCTCTGTATAGTGTCCTATATACAGCACCTTCCATCTCCTCTGTATAGTGTACGGCTTATAGCGTCCTATATACAGCCCCTTCCATCTCCTCTGTATAGTGTCCTATATACAGCTCCTTCCACCTCCTCTGTATAGTGTACGGCTTATAGTGTCCTGTATACAGCTACTTCCATCTCCTCTGTATAGTGTCCTATATACAGCACCTTCCATCTCCTCTGTATAGTGTACGGCTTATAGTGTCCTATATACAGCACCTTCCATCTCCTCTGTATAGTGTACGGCTTATAGTGTCCTATATACAGCTCCTTCTATCTTCTCTGTATAGTGTACGGCTTATCGTGTCCTATATACAGCACCTTCCATCTCCTCTGTATAGTGTACGGCTTATAGCGTCCTATATACAGCTCCTTCCACCTCCTCTGTATAGTGTACGCCTTATAGCGTCCTATATACAGCTCCTTCCATCTCCTCTGTATAGTGTACGCCTTATAGTGTCCTATATACAGCTCCTTCCATCTCCTCTGTATAGTGTACGGCTTATAGCGTCCTATATACAGCTCCTTCCACCTCCTCTGTATAGTGTACGGCTTATAGTGTCCTATATACAGCACCTTCTATCTTCTCTGTATAGTGTATGGCTTATAGTGTCCTATATACAGCACCTTCTATCTTCTCTGTATAGTGTACGGCTTATAGTGTCCTATATACAGCACCTTCTATCTTCTCTGTATAGTGTATGGCTTATAGTGTCCTGTATACAGCTCCTTCTATCTTCTCTGTATAGTGTACGGCTTATAGTGTCCTATATACAGCTCCTCCCATCTCCTCTGTATAGTGTACGGCTTATAGCGTCTTATATACAGCACCTTCCATCTCCTCTGTATAGTGTACGGCTTATAGTGTCCTATATACAGCACCTTCTATCTCCTCTGTATAGTGTACGGCTTATAGTGTCCTATATACAGCACCTTCCATCTCCTCTGTATAGTGTACGGCTTATAGTGTCCTGTATACAGCTCCTTCCATCTTCTCTGTATAGTGTACGGCTTATAGTTTGCTCCTCGGAGTTCATGTTGTATCACAGGTGTATTAGGATGTATCCACGTGGGAGAGTTTCTCTGACGGATTTGCACTTGTAAACCCACCATTTCTTATGCCCTCTTGGCTTCTTTTGATTGAGTGCAAATCTGTTCTTTGCCACAAACACCTTTACAAGTATTCCCAGTGGCTGCATCTGACATCTACCAGAAAAAGGCCCAGACCTCTGATCTGTCACAGCTCCGTTTTGTGGTCAGTGGCTGGCAGTCTTTCATATCTTGTAAAAAGGATGACTGAGCCAGAATTGGTCAAAATCTGTTATGATGGATTACCAATAGTTGATCTCTGCCTCACCCAGGTTGCTTACGCCTGATGTAAGTGTCTGGGTACAAGAGTCGTCAGTCATGTGTCCACGTAAAAACAATGAGAGAAATCAGTAGCCCTCCTCCCATGCCCTAGTAGTGGACGTTACGGCAGCTTTACTCCCCATGTCCGGCTTCGTGTTCATGATGGCGGTACAGGTTCCAGCTCCGTGCGCAGCCCCTCTCTGTTGTATGTGTGAGGCAAAAAAGATTGTATTTAGATGAGGTTGAGGTACTGCAGACCAAATGCCTCCACTGACCATCTGCTTGTGCTCCGACAGCCAAACAGCAAGATGGAGCAGCTGCCATGGAGATGCAGCCCTTGAAAAGTGCAGAGGGTGGTGACGGAGAAGAAAAGGACAAGAAGAAACCAAATCCACACAAAAAGGAGAAGTCTGTTCTGCAGGGGAAGCTGACAAAGCTGGCAGTACAGATTGGGAAAGCCGGTGGGTTAGAGAGCCATTAGTATGTTGTGTGAGTGGTCGCCAGCATGGATGCCATGACCAGGAGTAGGGTGAAAGAAAAGTGGTGGAGCTACTCCGTGGGTGGATGTATACAGTTTGTTGATGAATGGTGGTACAAGTGTACGTAGGAGGTGCTACCGGCCAGACGTCTACCTGTACAAGATAGATCAAGAAGTACACAGTGGGAGTGAGGGAAAAATGGCTCAAGGCGCAACGACTCCAAAAATGATGATGATGGTAAGATATAAGGATTTTATTATATGAGGAGTAGAACCAGCAGAACAAACGCGTTTCGAGGAAAAACCTCTTCTTCAGTAATTGCTGTGGCATGGCATCCTGGATGGCTATTGTGAGTATTTAGGTTGCATTCCAGCACGGCCAATAGGAAAACCATAGGGAGAGGACCAGGCTGCAGGTGTGGCTCCTGGTGTCTGATAACTACACTTCAGACACCAGAAGCTCAGAAGCTACACCAGCAGCCTGGTCCTCTCCCTATGGTTTTCCTATTGGCCATGCTGGCATGCAACCTAAATACTCACAGTAGACATTCAGCATGTTATGCCCCAGCAGTTACTGAAGAAGTTTTTCCTCAAAACGCGTTTGTTCTGCTGTTTTTACTCCTCATATAATAAAATCTTTATATCTTACCATCATTACCATTTTTTGGAGTCGTTGCACCTTGAGACATTTTTCTCTCACTTCCACTATGACCAGGAGTAGACATAGAGCATGTGCAGCCGGTATAGCAGCACGGGCGTCTTACACGGTTGGGGGGTCGGTTGCAGGGATTGCAGTTGCTACCGGGCCCTGAAGCCAGGATGGATCCAGAGACCTCCTTCGCTGCTGTGACAGCCAGAGCTGCACTCATGTGTCCCACTGCTACACCGCAACTAAGCTCCACTCAGGATGGGCTTCTTTATTCATGCTACTGCTGCCTGAGCAACTCAACTCCTCCTGCAGTAAATACTGTACTGAGCAGGGATCAGGCAGCAGCATCAGCATGAATGAGAAAGCCAACCTGATTACTAGTTGACATGCAGCTCAGTTGTGGCATGGGAACATCTTCTAGACTGTGTGAGGGTGCTGTGGGGACACTAGCTATGCAAATGCACTTTGGGGGCACTACAGCTATGTGGGGCAGCATTGGGGCACTGTAGCTATGTAAGGGCCCTGTGGGGGCCCTGTAGCTATGCTGAGAAACTGTGGGGACACTACAGCTATGTTGGGGCACCATTGGTACTGTATAGCTATGTAGGATCACTACAGCAATATGGGGGCACTACAACTTTGTGGGATCATCATGGGGGGCCCTACAGCTATATGGGGGCACCATTAGGACACTATAGCTATGTGGGTGGAGAGCATTCATAGATGGAGAGCCTCTTTTTGCCACGTCACTTCACACAGAGGCATTGCTGCAGTGTATAGATCCTAAGATGGTAGCCTCAGCTGCACGCTTCATGCTTCTCTCATGTAGAGTCGCCTGGAGTTGCTGAAACTGCCACTCAAAGAGCAGCAGAAATCACAGGAAGTGGCAAAGCAACAGACAGTTAGGGTTATCATGAAGTCCACAGGATGAGCCATCTCTGTAGTCAGAGGTGGATGCATTGGCAACTGGTCCATGAGTGGATGGGATAATGGGTCCCGGTAAATCTCGTGGAAGGAGCTTGGGGTTCTGGTCGCTTTGTTGGTGGCCAGGTAACCATGTTCTTGATTGAACAGTAGCCGTTTTGTCTTCCTGGTTATCCAAGAGCTACATAATAACGGGGGTATCACCATACCAGGTGCATTCACCTCACGCTATCTCCTGTCTGCTTCTTGCCCTACAGGTCTAGTCATGTCCGCCATCACAGTTATTATTTTGGTATTATATTTTGCCATCGATACGTTTGTTGTCCAGAAAAAACAGTGGTTGCCGGAGTGCACGCCGATATACATCCAGTACTTTGTCAAGTTCTTCATCATCGGCGTCACTGTGCTGGTGGTCGCAGTGCCAGAAGGACTTCCTCTTGCTGTGACGATTTCTCTGGCATATTCCGTTAAGGTAAGTCTCATTAGATACACTATCCTAACAGAAGTAATTGGACACCTGAGCAAGAATGAAAAGTACTACTTATTTCAATGTGTTAACACTTAGTGGGGCTCTTTTGGCCCTAATGACATTGCATACACTCAGGTCAGGACTCTGGGCATCCAGTCCAATCGTGGAACATTCATATCCTTAAACCAACGTAAAACAGCGTTGGATTTCTGACAAGGCACGTTGTCTTGTTAGAAGTATGGCTGACCATTCCCAGAGTATTGCCACATTGTCAGCAACACATTATTGTCTAGGATGTCAGGGTACACCTCTGTGTTCATGGTTCTTGTGACTACAACCAACGGACCAAGACCGTGCCACGTAATACATCCCCAGACCATAAGGGAACCTCCACCGTACTTACCTGCTGGCACAACTCACTCAGACAGAGGTCGTTCCCCAGGATCCCCCACACCCAGGTACCTCCATCGGATATGAAGTTGTAATTCGTCTCTCTATAGAACGTTCTTACATTTCTCAATTGTCAAATGATGATGCTCCTTGCACCGTTGTAGATGGGCTGACCCATTGCGCTTCATGATAGATGGCTTGTGTTCAGCGATATAACCCATATATCCAATAGCGTGCAGTCCTCATCATAATCTATGGCTGACATCTCCCAGGGATCTTCATTTTTTATGTAGCATGGTTTAGGACATGTGCATGCTAATGCATTCTACTGATAGGGGTGTCCAAATACTTTAGGTAAGATAGTGTATCAAGGAGGAGTGATCTCCCCACCATATAATAAGCCCCGTATGCTGGACATGTCTAGATCTTGCCCTGACATTGTCATATTTTGTAATTTCATTCCTTTCCAGAAAATGATGAAGGATAATAATCTAGTGCGGCATTTAGATGCCTGTGAGACTATGGGCAACGCCACAGCTATCTGCTCTGATAAGACCGGCACATTGACTACAAATAGGATGACCGTGGTTCAGGCTCATATTGGAGATGTCCATTATAAAGAAGTACCAGACCCCGATGCTCTTCCAGCCAAATCCTTAGATTTTCTGGTGAACGCCATAAGTATCAACAGTGCTTACACCTCCAAAGTCTTGGTAAGTCATTTTACATACTCCATATCTGTGAAGCTCAGGAGCACATAACTCAGTATGACGCTTTCAGACACCCAGGTCTATTTACTTGTGAGATGGTGCTGAAGGGTGGTAAAGAGATTAGGCTCATCTGGCTGCAGCCAGGCTATCTGGGTGGAGGTCATTGTCAGCATACTAAGTATCTTCCAAGAGCTCAGCTCAGGGATATCGTCCACAAAGGTCTCCTAACCTCCGAATACTCGGGGCCTTTCATGTAGAGATCCTTCCTCTCTACTATAGGAAACATCTACATGAAGCTGATGGGCTTGTAGTATACGATAATCTACTGGGCACCATACGAGACCTGAGCTATCTATAGACAAAGACTTATAGGGAAGATAATGGCAGGGATGTAGGGAGGATGCTGGGAGTCTGACGCAAGAGCAGTGGCGTGCAGACATCTCAGGCTTTCTATGGCCATCTTAAGGTAAACATAAACCTACCATACTATAAGTACCGAGCACAACCTTCTTCTCAAGTGCATTAGAAAGGATGAGGTTTATCCAACAATCATCGGATATAATCAAATATTCACTTCAATCTCCTGGCTGTCTCCATACTTTGGAGATTTTGTAGGTGCTGCTCTCTAGGACATCATGTGATAAGGTTGTGCTGATATGGCATCATGTAACATGGTTGTGATAATGGCGTATATTGACGTTATGCAACATAGTTCCGATAACAGCTAATAGTGATGTCATGTGACATAATGTGATGCCAACATATAGTAACGTCATGTGACTTAGTTGTGATGACAGCATATAGTAACATCATATGACTTAGTTGTGATGACAGTGTATATTGATGTTATGTGACATAGCTGTGATGACAGCGATGACAGCATACGGTGACATCATGTGACATAGTTGTGATGACAACGTAAAGTGACTTCATATGACTTAGCTGTGATGGCAGCATATAATGAAGCTATGTGACAGCTGTGATGTCTAAATAAGTTTAGTACTGTGTTAGCAAGATTACTTGGTTTCTCTTAATGAGGACAATCACAGTTGTGATGTCAGCATATAGTGACATCATTTAACTCAGTTGTGATGACAGCATATAATAAGGTCTTGTGACATATTTATAGACATGACCTTATTATACATGTGTTTTGCACATGTTCCAGTGTACACAGGAACATGTGCAGAACATGCAGGGAATCTCTTTTTCTAAAAAGTCATAAAAACAGGTTAATTTCACGCAGAAGAGAAGCGAGCATGAGGTAAGCCTCTCTGTACAGTGAGGTTCAGGTATTATGTAGCACATCCTAAAGCACTGGCGTTTGTTTGCAGCCTGCAGAACAGGGTGGCGGCCTCCCACGACAAGTAGGAAACAAAACAGAATGCGGCTTGTTGGGCTTTGTGCTTGACTTAAAGCGAGATTATCAGACTGTGAGGAACGTCATCCCAGAGGAGAAACTGTACAAAGTGTACACCTTCAATTCTGTGCGGAAGTCCATGAGCACCGTGGTCAAGCTGGAAGATGGCAATTTCCGCTTGTACAGCAAAGGCGCTTCAGAGATTATCCTTAAGAAGTAAGTGCACCCTGGATAGTCATATGCTGTAGATCTGGTAGTCAGAGGAATGGGTGGATGGGGGCTATATCCTCCCCTATTGATACAGAATAGTGACATTTCCTTCCTGCCCCCTAATACTGTGCACCTGCTGTGTTTCAGTACATGGTGGACCAGTGTTTCCCAATGCCAGTCCCCAAGGCACTCCAACAGGTCATGAGTTCTGGAGTTCCTCAGTATGGCACAAGTGATGTAATTATTGTCTTTGCCTCAGACATTGCCACAGGTGTTCTTACTATAGGATATCCTGAAAACATGACCTGCTGGGGGTCCCTGAGGACTGGATTTGGGAAACACAGTGGTAGACGGAAGCCAACCCTGCAGCTGCCACGATGTAGTATTTAATCCTGTAAGCCCACCATTAGGGTAGACTATGGACAGAACCAATTTTGTTATAGTCCACTCATTTTTGGATCTTCTCTTCTGTAGATGTTCCAAAATCTTGAATGGTGCTGGAGAACCTCGTTTGTTCAAACCCCGAGATCGAGATGAGATGGTAAAAAAAGTGATTGAGCCGATGGCTTCAGATGGTCTCAGGACTATCTGCGTTGCTTACCGAGACTTCAACCAGAGTCCAGAACCAGATTGGGAGAGCGAGAATGATATTGTGACCGATCTGACCTGTATCACTGTTGTTGGCATTGAAGATCCAGTCAGACCAGAGGTGAACTCCCACAGACCAATGAGAAAAGAACTTGTATGTGTTTGTCTGGGACCACAGCAGTGTGCTGCCACTCCCTGCAGCAGCCATATACTCCCAACAGCAGTCACGCAGTCCCTGCAGCAGTTATATACTCTCTATAACAGTCACACTCTCCTTGCAGCAGTCATGTAATCCCTGCAGCAGTCATACAGTCCATGTAGGAGCCGTATCATCCCTGCAGCAGCCATATAGTCCCTGCAGCAGTCATATACTCCCAACTTCAGGCATATACTTCCTATAACAGTCACACACTCCCTGCAACAGTCATTCATTCCTTGCAGCAGCTGTATACTGCCTGCACTAGTCATACAGTCCCTGCAGCAGTCATATAATCCCTGCTGCAGTTATACTGTCCTTGCAGCAGTTATACACTCCCTACAAAAATCACACACTCCCTGCCGCAGTCATACAGTCTCTACAACAATCACACACTCCCTGCAGCAGTAGTCATACACTCCCTGCAGCAGTAGTCATACACTCCCTGCAGCAGTAGTCATACACTCCCTGCAGCAGTTATACAGTCTCTGCAGAGTATCAGAGATAAGTTATGTAAACATTAGCCCAGTGACGTATCCTCAGCTAATGAGCATGATAATTGGGGCAGAAAACCCATAACCGGAGAGCAACCCTGTAATTGATTATAGAGTGGTAGCTAGACTTTCCTACACTTGGGACTAAGTCTTAGTTTGTTGCTGTAGCCCAGTAGCTGACTCATTGACACCCTGCTGGTGCCCATCACCTATGGCACATGTCAGTTCCAACCAGCTGTGGCCCTATTAAATATTGGGCGGTGATAAAAAGAGAAAAGGTCACTCATAGATCGAGGGGGCAAATACACAAAAATCTGATGTTTAGACTCTAAAGACGGACAAAAGTCGGGTGACAGTCAGCATACTTTGGTTTCCAGCTTTTCTGTGTGGACATTGCACTGACTACATTGTATTGTATGCAGGTACCAGACGCGATACGGAAATGTCAACGGGCTGGAATCACGGTCCGTATGGTGACAGGTGATAACATTAATACAGCACGTGCTATTGCTATCAAATGCGGCATTATACAACCCGGAGAGGACTTTCTCTGCATAGAAGGGAAGGAATTTAACCGGAGAATACGCAATGAGAAGGGCGAGGTGAGTCCGGAGACGCGTTGTACCAGCTATTATAGAAGATGGAGAAAGTTAAGCATTTGTTACCTATGAATCTATAGATGTCACAGAAAGATTCCTGCTCAGTATTCTCTGATGGCTTCTCCTAGCAATTACAGCTGATCACAGGGGGTCCCCAACAATATATGAGTCCCAAAAAAGTAGTGCAGGCATATATATACAGTATGTTTAGAAGGAAAGTACAGAAATCTATACACTAAGAGACTGCCTCCCCAGGATGTCCCTCCTGTAACTGCATGCATCATTGTCGGTGATTCATCACTACAAATGCACTTAGAATTATTCAACTCCCATTAAAAATCCATCGTACTCAACGCAGCCCATGCGCTCTACCAGCAGAGATCACGTATGGGGTGCAATAGGCACTGTGCATGCCTGAGATTATGACATCACGAACATGGCCAGTGTGATTTTTTTCTTTTTCAAGGGGCCCTGAAACTAACGCTGCCCTCTCGCAGGCATTGTGAGGGGGCAGCATTTCAATACGGAGCCCTTCAAGGGTAGTGTATGAAATGCAGTGAAAGAGAGCATGCTGCGATTTATTTCTCCTGCGTTTTATACGCAGTGTCCCCTTGCAGCTCCAACAGAGGTGTGAATGGAAGAATGAAAGTCCATAGACTTTCATTGCCTCCATTCACCGCGTGCTAAGCACAGGAAAAACGCATGCCTAATACATGGTGACAATACGCCTGTGTGAATGAGCTCAAACTTTGAACTTCGGAACTTCTTCCAGCTGTATCTCTAGGAACACTCAGTGCCTTTACTATCTTTTTGGATCCATTACCTTGTTTGTACAAGGCATTGATCTCTTCACTTACCTTTTTGGACCACTCTCTTTACTTTGCCATATTTCTAACATGCTGTCAAACGTCACAGTCAGCAAAGCCCACGGTAGTCCAAGTATTTGATGGTTTTATCTCAAGCACACCTGATGCAACTAATGAAGCCCTCAGTTAGTTGCATCCAGTGTGCTTGAGTCAACATTTGATTTGCGAATGTGGGCTCTTATGAGGGATTCTATTCATGGGGTAAATAATTCTGAAGCTGCAGTAGTCATTAAAAGTGACATTTTGCAGTGAATTTGGAGAAACCACGTGTTATATTAGTTGCGTTGAGCTATCTAAATTGTTCATGTTTGATTGTTTTTTTTTGCAAACAGCTAAAAATTTGTAAATTTGGCAAATTAATTTGCCATGGGGGTTGTATGATTAAAACTGTTGGTAGTTATAATGCCAGATTTTGGGAATCATACAATATCTTTATTAATATTTAGCATTTATGTATCTATACTAAATGCTACAGAAATATGGGCAATTAAATTGCACTTGTGAAGAGGTCCCTCACTTAGCGCTCCTGTCCACGGACGATGATTCACTGGTGGTAAATCGCCGGCGAGTCACGCTGTCTGAAGCTTTCCATAGCGTTGCTCTGGAAAGCGCAGGGCCGGCGTCCACGAGTGGAGAATCATAGCTATTCTCTGCTCGTGGTATCTAAATCGCGGCATGCCTTAATTCTGTCAGCTCTCACCTGTTCCCGGGCGGCAGCTCCTGCGGCGGAGATCTGCTGCCGGATATCACTATGCCCGTGGACAGGCAGCCTTAAGGTCCTTTTACACGCAAAGATAATCTTTCAAACAGCCGAAAGATTGAAAGATTTAGCGATGTATTTACATGAAGTGTTAATGGCTTTAATGTCCATTAACACTTTATCATCTTCATTTGCATGTAAAAGGACCTCCAGGAGTTGCTTGCTAAGCCCAGCATGTTTCACATGCTCAGCTGTGCAAATAGCTGCCAACACATTCCATTGTTCTTCTGGAGGCTAGTGTAAACATGCCACGAGGAGAACATCCTGCAGTCTTTTGAGAGATGAGCGAAGTACATTCAAATGGAATGTATTTGCTCAATCTTGCAGCGGCTGAACATTGTTTTTTATGTGAGATAAAATCCATTGTTCAAAAGAAAAGTGCACAATGCCCACGTTTACATGTAACCATTATCGCTCATTTTCATCCGTTTGGATGAATTTTGAGTGATAATCGTTGGGTATAAAAGGGCCTTTACACTTCAGACTCACTTTATTGTATGTGAGAGTAGCTAATTAGCTACTGCTATTATTTCATGATATTGCGCCACAGGCTTCCAGAGTGCTATCCATGTGGGAAGGGGCCATTCATGGTGTATGAACACTCACATACTGCATCTGTTATAATAACATTTCTTTCTATAGATTGAGCAAGAAAGGATTGATAAAATTTGGCCCAAACTGCGGGTTCTGGCGCGTTCCTCACCTACTGACAAGCACACACTGGTAAAGGGTAAGTGGCCGGTCCTATGCACTTGGTCAGCACCATCCTGCTTCACATCACACAATGCACTTTCATGATATGAACCAATTTGTTAGGGTAACGGTCTTTTACATGGGACACTTCTGTGCTGTCCCATCATCGCTTAGTGCATGAAGGCGGAGTGGGACGAAAATTGCTTCTGGTCCCCTGCCTCCAGTCAAAGTTAAGAGGAAGTCGTTCGTAGATGTATAACTGTTTGCATGGGCCGGTCAAAGTTTAATTTCAGGCCTCATAAATTGCACAAAGAATGCTAAATTTACAAAATGTCATTCAATCACTAGCAGTGTTTACACTTAATGATTATCGTTACGTTTCACACAATCCAGCAATAAACTAAACGATTATCGTTCAGTGTAAAAGGACCCTTCAATCTGGGACCAGCAGACCATCCATGACGTGTGTCACCAGGGGGAACAGAGATTAAACATTTGCTACCAACCAGTGACATTTAGTTCAGTTTCCCTTGTGGAATTTTGAAAGTTACATGTCCAGAAAACAAGAGCCACAAGCCATCAATGATATCTGATCTGAGCCAGGTGCCCACATCCTGCTGAGAGGTGAGATGGTGGTAGCCTGATGGGGTTTAATCTTCGGACAATGGTTTCCAGAGGGCGGTAATACAAGGAGATGCACTGATAACGCCTGCTCCTCGCTGCTCTTTCATGATCGTCACTTGTAAGATAACACGAACGTTCACTTGACTTGATGAAAGTCGTTTCATTATTAATGCTCTGGGATAGCTAGAGTTCCTCTAGCAAGATGAATGACGGTGTAAATCCCCCTCATCCTTGATACAAAGCCACCACCCCCTTTATCTGCTGTACATTATTATATTGTCTGCAGCGTAATGCGAGAAGTGACACAGGTGAGCATTTTATAATCCCTGTCCTCTGCATCTACTGTATACATCACATTCTTCCCTCTCTGTATGACCATGACACTCTCTCCTTCTGCCACTGCCGGCCTGTCATCACTAACAAAACATCAGGATATGTCACACACATTTTCCTGTAATTGAAATCTACTCATCTGGTATACGGTATGACAGACACCGATCCATGGAGCTTGAAAGACAGCCATCTTCGGTAGGTGACTGATATCTGTCCTCAGTACTTGACAGACACTTGTCCTTAGAATTTATCAGACAGTTGTCCCCAGTAGATGACAGGACATCCATCCTCACGACTTGACTGACACCGATCCCTAGTAGATGATTGACTTCCATCCCCGGTACTCGACAGATATGTGTCTTTGGTACTAGACAGACATTTGTCTCCAGTAGATAACAGCACACCCATCTCTTGTACTTGACAGACACTTGTTCACGGGTGATGATGACATCAATTCCCAGTAGATGACGGATATCTGTTCCTAGTAGTTGACAAACACCAATCTTTGGTACTTGACAGACGCTTGTCTGATATTTGATGGCCATCCATCCCTGGTACTTGATAGACATTTGTCCTTGGTACTTGACAGACACTCGTCCTCGGTAGATGACAGAACACTCATCCCCAGTACTTGACACTCGTCCCCAGTAGATGACGGACATCCATTCACGGTACTTGACAGACACTCATCCCTGGTAGATGACAGGACGCCTGTCTCTGGTTCTTGACAGACACAGATCACTGGTAGATAACAGACATCTGTCCCGGGTACTTGACTGATGGTCATCCATGGTACCTGACAGACATTCATCCCTAGTAGATGACAAGACATCCGACATCGGTACTTGATGGACACTTATTCCTGGTAGATAGCAGGAACTCCATCTCTGGAACTTGATAAACACCCTTCCCCGGTAAATAACAGACACCAATAACCTGTAGATGATGGGCACCAATTCCTGTATATAACAGACATCAAGCCTCGAAAGACAGTAACCAATCCCCGGTAAATGTCAGACACCATTCTCCGGGTAGATGATGGACACAATCCCTGGTAGATGACAGACACCGATCCCTGGTAGATGATGAACGCGTCTCGTGAATGTGATTCTTTGTGTGTTTTGTAGGTATTATTGACAGCACACAGCTGGAACAGAGGCAGGTGGTTGCAGTAACTGGCGATGGAACAAATGATGGTCCTGCACTGAAGAAAGCCGATGTTGGTTTTGCCATGGTAGGTTGGACATATGAAGATTTTGGTTTGGTATTCTTTGACATTTCTACTTCAGCCTGATTATGGTCATGTAGTGGATGAACCATAATGTAGACAGATACAGCAGCAGACTTATTACGACCAGCGTTCCATACACCAGTCTGAAACTGAAGTTTGTAAGCATCTAACTTCTTAAAAAGGTGCACACTTCTTGATCTCCAACTTTCAGCTGCTGATTGTTTTCTTGTCCTGTGTTTGATTTTGTAGGGAATTGCGGGCACAGACGTTGCCAAGGAAGCTTCTGACATTATCCTGACAGATGACAACTTCAGCAGCATTGTCAAGGCAGTAATGTGGGGTCGCAACGTGTATGACAGCATCTCTAAGTTCCTGCAGTTTCAGCTGACAGTGAATGTGGTGGCCGTGATTGTGGCGTTTACGGGGGCGTGCATTACACAGGTGAGGTGGTTCGTCTAAAGTATAATGTTGTTAAAGAGGCGATTTAGTTGTGGGTTTTCTATTGACTCCAACTCCTGGGAAGAGCCTTCAGTACAACTGGCAATACTTATGATTCCTCCACTAGGATTCTCCCTTGAAAGCTGTTCAGATGTTGTGGGTGAACCTCATCATGGACACTTTTGCATCTCTTGCTCTGGCAACTGAACCACCGACGGAATCTCTTCTACTTCGGAGACCCTATGGAAGAAATAAGCCTCTGATTTCCCGGACTATGATGAAGAACATCCTGGGTCATGGTGTCTATCAGCTGACTCTCATCTTCACGCTACTTTTTGTTGGTAAGTTTTGTCTTTTACACAATAGAAACATGTTTGCTGCGCACTCTAGCACAAGTCTATAATACAGGGAGCTTTCTGTGGTTTCAGGAGAGGAGATCTTTAATATAGACAGTGGACGAAATGCACCTCTACACTCTCCTCCATCTGAGCACTATACCATAATCTTCAACACGTTCGTCCTGATGCAGCTTTTCAATGAGATCAACGCTCGCAAGATCCACGGAGAGCGCAATGTCTTTGATGGAATATTTAGAAATCCAATTTTTTGTACAATTGTACTTGGCACCTTCGCAATTCAGGTAATGATCCATTACACAGATGATTCAGTGGTGACCACTCTTACAGTTGAGGCTCTGTAGTGTGACCACTCTTACAGTAGAGCTCCATAGTGTGACCACTCTCACAGTAGAGCTCCATAGTGTGACCGATCTTACAGTAAAACCCTATAGTGTGACCGCTCTTACAGTAGAGCTCCATAGTGTGACCGCTCTTACAGTAGAGCTCCATAGTGTGACCGATATTATAGTAGAGGCTCCATTGTGTGACCACTCTTATAGTAGAGGCTCCATAGTGTGACCGCTCTTACAGCAGAGGCTCAATAGTGTGACCACTCTTACAATAGAGCTCCACAGTGTGACCGCTCTTACAGTAGAGCCCTATAGTGTAACCACTCTTACAACAGAGGCTCCGTAGTGTGACCGCTCTTACAGTAGAGCCCTATAGTGTGACCACTCTTACAGCAGAGGCTCTGTGGTGTGACCGCTCTTACAGTAGAGTTCCATTGTGTGACCGCTTTTACAGGAGAGCTCCATAGCGTAACCGATCTTATAGTAGAGGCTTCATAGTGTGACCGCTCTTATAGTAGATGCTCCTTAGTGTGACCGCTCTTACAATAGAGCTCCATAGTGTGACCGCTCTTACAGTAGAGCCCCATAGTGTGACTGCTCTTATAGTAGAGCCCCATAGTGTGACCGCTCTTATAGTAGAGCCCCATAGTGTGACCGCTCTTATAGTAGAGGCTCCATAGTGTGACCGATCTTACAGTAAAGGCTCCACAGTGTGACCGCTCTTACATTAAAGGCTCCATAGTGTGACCACTCTTACAGTAGAGGCTCCATAGTGTGACCGCTCTTACAGTAGAGACTCCATAGCGTGACCAATCGTTCAGTAGAGGCTCCATAGTGTGACTGCTCTTACAGCAGAGAATCCATAGTGTAACCACTCTTACAGCAGAGGCTGCATAGTGTGACCGCTCTTACAGTAGAGGCTCCATAGTGTGACCGCTTTTATAGTAGAGACTCCATAGTGTGACCGCTTTTACAGTAGAGACTCCATAGTGTGACCGCTTTTACAGTAGAGACTCCATAGTGTGACCGCTCTTTTAGTAGAAGCAGGAATGCTACCTTCCAATAGGTGGTGTTGCAGAGGCATTGTTCCATCTTCCCATTTGCATAGTGTATATATGTATATTATTATAAATAGCAGCTGTGATCGTTACTTCTTCTGTGCAGATCGTGATCGTGCAGTTTGGTGGGAAACCGTTCAGTTGTGCACCTTTAAAGCTTGATCAGTGGATGTGGTGCATATTTCTTGGTATCGGGGAACTCGTTTGGGGTCAGGTAAGCTTCATGTTGTCCAATGCAGCAGTAATAGCTCATGTAATAACTGCTTCCCCCATTAAAAGTTAGTCCTATAAGGGGAGGCAATCAAATCCTTCCTGATATTATTTCTTCCACCTCTATCCTTCTGTATGTCTTCCCTGAGGCAGGAGTCTATAGGTGGCCCTGTAGAAAGTTCATGCAGTTAGCGTAGATGGCACCATCATTATGATGACGGTGTATACACACAGGCGTCTTTGTGCTGCTCAAGTATCTTGTTTGGTAATATAAATGTAAGCTTCCAACTTGTTTTTCTGACTGTCAGGGGCGTCAGGTGTCCAGTATATTGGGCTTCCAAGTTCCCAAATTCTGGAGGCGGGCGGAAGACATCTCTGGTCTCCATTCTGTGTGAAAGCACAGTAGTGAGAATCACTGGAACGGCTGTCAGGCACTTATGCGCCTGACAGTTGTACCGTGTGGAGGTACCTTTAAGCTCCACTCTTATGTAAACCTGACAGCATTAATCATGGCTACCCGTCCTGATGAACCCATCCAGTCACTGCCTGCACTCTCCCATGAGGTGTGGCGCAGTTATGGAGCCCTCCATAGTCCCGATATATGACACCGACTCTCCACATGCTGTGCGCCAACATATGATGGGCGGCACTATTTTACTGTGATTATAGGTCATCGCCAGCATCCCAACCAGCAGGTTAAAGTTCCTCAAGTCAGCCGGTCATTTGACACAGAAAGAAGAGATTCCCGAAGAGGAGCTGAATGAAGACGTGGAAGAAATAGACCATGCAGAGCGAGAACTCAGACGTGGACAGATTCTCTGGTTCCGTGGGCTCAACCGAATACAAACCCAGGTATGTCAGTGACTATAAACTGTGAAGCTGTTGTGAAAAGATGGATAGTATAGACCAGCAAAGAAAAGGTCTACAAAAACTGAAGGAGACAAGTGGAAAACCCAAAAACCAGTGGTCAGTCATTACTAATGTACAAGACATTGAAAGGATTATCTACATTGTATTAATGGTAGAGATAGCAGACTTTAGGGATTGCGTAGAGTAGACTGATGATAGGGATTGCCTATACTAAATGGTAGGGATTGTCTACAGTACGTTGATGATAGGGATTATACATAGTACAATGATGATGGAGATTGTATATGATGTAGGGATTGTCTAGGACTATATGTAGTAAACAATCCACATAGTAAAGAATTAGATATAGTAAACTCATCACTTACAGAGACCTGGGGGAGATGTATTAAAATCAGTTTCATACGGCGGTCTTAATATTATACCTGTTGGCACACAATGCACCTAACATATAAAGGGGCGCGCCTCTTCATATATTAGGTGCATCTCGTTTCCTCCATTCATCCACACTGAAATCTGTGCCAGCAAGGAGCTGGCATTAGTTTCTAGTGTAATTTATACCAGTTTCTGTTGTAAATTAGAACATAAATGTGTTGGGCTGGGTTGGCCACACCCCCTCCCGACAAGCCATGCCTTCTTTTTAGGAAAGTAGCGTAGAGCGGCATACCTATCAAAGCCCTGCTTACACCACATTTTGTGAATTGTTTACACCAAAAAACATGATAAATGTGCCCCTAGTTTCACTGTTTCTTCTGTTATAGATGTAGCAGGGGATTTGGGTCAGAAAGTTCCTTTGTGCTTTTTAAAAGGGTTTTCTCACAGCTTAAAATTGCCTCACAACCACTCTATCCTTCCTGGTTGTTGCTAACCAGAACATGTGACTGCTGCAGTCAATCACTGGCCACAGCAGTGACCTTCTATATCCAATGATTGGCTTGCAGCAGTCACATGTCCTGGTCAGCAGCAACCAGGAAGGATAGAGTGGCTGTGAAGCAATTCTAGGTTGTAGGAAAACCCCTTTAAGGCTTCATTGTGAGTATATGATAATGTACAAGGAGGCTGTGGCCCTGTGCCCCCACCTTCTCATCTGACCTCGCTGTATTTAGCACCTGTCCTCTCGTGTTATACATGGAGTGGGCACAATGTTGCTAATTCCATTTTGTATAATGGATGGTTGTGTTGTGCCCAACAGAAGTGGTGAGCGTGGATAATGTCCTGATTACATGTAGGTGAAGTCACTGGTATAGAAAGTCATTGACCGCTGAGGAAAGCATGGGAAATACTCTGCAGCAGATTATAAGGTATTTTACTACATTGCGGATGAGCAGAGTTAAGAAGATTCTTCGACATCACAAGTATTACATCATGTACACAAGCGGCATATATTGTCTATCCCACTGTACATGGAACCAAACTGTCAGATACAAGGAATGTAATATGTACTATTGTAGTATATACAGGCCGTCTGTACACGTGGAGGATACCTCCTGGCTGGTCACTGAATCTGATGTACACTATGGTGTCACTGACAATGCTGCTTGGCAGGAACCTCATAAAATCTTCCTGCCACTTTTCCAATACCTAGGACTACTGTGGAGGTAAAAGAGGTGAGGCCTTCATATCGTACACCATGCAATCCATTAATTATAGCTTGTGAACAGCTGCCTCACATTTGTACTGTATGCCCTATTAGACATGAATTCAGATCCCAAATGTTCGATCAGAGGCGTAACATGAAGACTTGGGGCCCCAATTCAAAACCTGTAACAGGGCCCCCAACTATAATGCTTTACTCATTCACTGGGCTCCTTATATGGAGAAGAGAGGCCTTATGGGCCCCCTAAGGCTCCTGGGCCCGGGTGCAACCGGATCCTCTGCATCCCCTATAGTTACGCCAGTGTGTCTGATTATAAAAATGATTCAGAAAATTTTCAGCAAAATTAATTCAGGCATCAGAACCGACATAATCACATCTGGCTGGTTCAGTGCATGTAGAAATCATCCCAATGAAGACAGGAGATCCAGCACTGTACTCCTTGGAATAAAAGAGCTGGGCTTTATTTAAATGTATACATCAAATGCATGTGAGATAGCTGACATGTTTCCAGCAGCTAGTGCTTTTAAAGGGAGTTTGTCCCCATCTTGTGCAGCCTCTTCTGACAGCAGCATAAGATCTCTTTCACATGAGTGTTTTATCATGCGTATTTTGCCATGATAAAACACTGTCCGAAAATCACGACTTTTCCCATAGACACTTATGGGAGCTGCCGGAAAAGGAAGGTGGGAGGGAGTTTAGCAGTGGCTAAACTCCCTTTCTTCTTGCTGGCAGCTCCCCTAGGCTGGAGAAGGAGGGGTAGGGAATTTAGCATGGCAAGCAATGCTAAAGTCCCTCCCCCTCCCCTTACTGGCAGCTCCCATAGGCTTCTATGGGAGCTTCCATTGCGACTATCAGCCAGCAAGGGGAGTGGGAGAGACCGTAGCAGTGCTAAGGTTTCTCCCCCCAGCCCACGGAACTCCAGGCTAGGGCGTATATACGCTGCAGCCCGGCTTTGTGACCGGGCGAGAAAACGGGATATTTAGCCTCAACTTGGTTACGGCTTTCTCCCGTTGCGATGTGGGCGGCCGAAAATAGCAATGCCTGTGTAAAAGAGACCTTGGGTAGTGACTGGCATACTGATTGCAGTGATATGTCCATCTTATGTATCTTTGCAGTAGTTTGGGAGAAGCTTGCATTTTATTAGTCACAGCCATACAGAGGACTACAGGAAGTAGTCCTCCATATTCATGAACGGAGAGCTAGCCAAACTCACCAGCCCCTGATTGATAGCTATTTCCCTGTGCATAGTAATAGGCAGATAGCTGTCAATCACTGTGCATTACTAGCATGCAGCTCATGAATATGGTGGACTACTTCCTGTAGTCCTCTGTGTGTCACTGCTAGTAATAAAATGCAAGTTTATGACAAACTGCTTCGCAGATACACACAGTATGTGTATTGTTGCAATCAGCGAACCTGTCTCTACCACAGATGAGCAAGCGTACTCGCTAAGGCAAATTACTCGAACGAGTATTGCCATTTTCAAGTACATGCCTGCTCTTCCCAAAAGATTCGGGGGTCGGCGGGGGTGAACGGTGAGTTGTCTGAGTGAGCATGGGGGGTAGCGGGGGGGGGGGGGGGGGGAGAGATCTCCTCGCTCTCCCCCGCCGCCCCCCGAATCTTTTGGCACGAGCGGGCATGTACTCGAAAATGGCAAAACTCGCTCGAGTAATTTGCCTTAGCGAGTACGCTCGCTCATCTCTAGTCACTACCTTGTGCTGCTCTCAGAGAGGGTAGAAAACAGGTGGTGACAGGTTCCCTTTAAAATGTGGTGTGACATACACTTAAATACATGCAAAAGACAAGAAAATAACCAATCGAAAAGGAGGATGAATTAAAGCAGGTGGAATAAATGAATTAAGTCCATGAATGCTGGAAGTAGACTAATTAAGGCATAGATTACATATATGGAAGATATAAGAATATACAGATATAAAATGTAATTATATCTTGCATATAGATAATCTATGCCTTGATTGATTTGTCAATTTGCCAGCATTTATGGAGTTAATTCATTAATGTCACCCTCTTTCATTGATCCTCCCTAACTGTAATTAAGAGCACTAGTTGTTCAAAACACTTCACATTTTTAGCTGTGATTAAGAGCACTAGTTGCTTGAAATGCATCATTATCTCATACATTTTATGTATCTGTTTGAATAAAGCTCCATTTATATTGGAACAAGTGCAGTGGTGGATTTTCTTTCGTCTTAATTACCCCCCTCTCCCCAGTAATCACATCCAGAGCTTAATCCCCCCCCCCACACACACACACACACACAGAATCTAGAGCTTCATTCTCTCCCAGTAATCATATGCAGAGTTTCACTGTTCCCAATAATCACATCCAGAGCTTCATTGTTCCCCCAATAATCACACCCAGAAATTCATTCCCCCACAGTAATCGCATCCAGAGCTTCACTGCATCCCCAATAATTACATCCACGGCTCCATTGTCCCCCAGTAATTACATCCAGAGCTTCATTGTCCCCCAGTAATTACATCCAGAGCTTCACTCCTCCCCAGTAATCAGTAATCACATCCAGAGCTTTACTGCCCCCCTCCCCCAGTAATCACATCCAGAGCTTCACTGCCCCCTGGTAATACCATCCAGAGCTTCATTGTCCCCCTGGTAATCACACGCAGAACTTCACTACACCTCCAGTAATCACATCTAGATATTCACTACCCCCAGTAATTACATCCAGAGCTTCACTCCCCTGGTAATGACATCCAGAGCCTCATTGTCCACCCAGTAATCACACCCAGAACTTCACTGCCCACCACTAATCACATACAGATATTCACTTCCCCCAGTAATTACATCCAGCACTTTATTGTCCCCCAGTAATCACATCCAGGGCTTCATTCCTCCCCAGTAATCACATCCCCAGCTTCACTGTCCCCCACAATAAGCACATCCAGAGCTTTCCTCCCTCCAGTAATTCACATCCAGAGCTTTACTATCCACCCAATAATCAAATTCAGAACTACACTCCCCTAGTAATCACGTCCAGAACTTCACTGTCACTCCCATAAATCACATCTAGAGCTTCACTACTCCCCACAGTAATCGCACCCAGAGCTTTACTTCCTCTTCCCCAGTAATCACATCAAGAGCTTCACTGCCCCCCTCCAGAAGGCACATGCTTAGAGCTGATAATATCTATAAAAGGAAAAGGGCAGCACACCAACAGTGAGACTCACTGAGTGAGCAATAGTGATACTCCCCCACTACTCCCTGGCGGACAGCTTCAGGAGTGATACTTCTAGCAGCTGTGCCTTAGTGTGCAGCATGTCTAATAGATGTAGATTTCTTTGTGCCTATGGCCGCACTTATTGTGAAACTTTCTAAACCCTTCTCTTCTGAAGTTCTGATGTACTTAGAAGTCATAAATCCTGAAATGATGTATGACTTCCAAGTACAGTCTCTATGAGAATGTCACACAAGGCATTGGAAGCAAAGTATATGAGCCATGAATATCATGCTATACAGTGAATGTTGACGGCAGATAAGAAAAGACAAAGGTTATATGCCAAATAAGTCAGAAAGTGCAAATAAGAGGAAGAGTTCTTAGTTCTCTCCGATAAGACGCCAATAAGTGTGTAGGTGTAAAACTAGGTTCACATCACAATTGAAACCATCCAGTCTTTCCATCCTGGAGTTCTGGTTGAAATGGCAAAACTGACATTCAGACAGAAACCTGGATGAAACCATAGCCTGTCATTAAAAAGGAGACCAGTGCTACAAGATTTGGTCTCAGCTTCAGCAGATTTCCATTAGTTTCTGGCCTTTTAGCCGGGCAGAATAGCGGAGTCGACCTGCTTACCGCTTCAGTCTCTGTTTTCATGACAGCTTGTAGTTCTATCTGAATGCCCTTTTCAGCATTTTGGATGGATCCCAGGGATGGCAAGGCTGGACGGGCCCACAAACACAGTGTGAACCAAACCTTGGATAAAAGTGTACTCATTGTGCAGATCACATTGTATTCTTTGTATATCATGTTTATGTAGTGCATTTGTGTGTGTTTTGTGTCTTTTCTGTACTGCTATGTGTTATTTTACTTATTATTTTGCCATTTGTTGCATGGAGTGTTAAAGAAACTTGTCTCATTTTCTGCTCCATTACAGATTGAAGTAGTGAATACTTTCAAGAGCGGGGCTTCCTTTCAGGGGGCCCTAAGGAGACAATCGTCTACCACGAGCCAGAACCAGGATGTAACCAATATTTCTAGCCCTAGTCATGTCTCGTTATCCAATGCTCTTTCTTCTCCTACCAGCACATCAGCGGCAGGGCGTGAGTTTGCCTTCTTACTGCCTCACATCCACAGAAATGCCAACTAGCCTGCAGTCCTCACTGAGGCCTCCTCCATCTCCTATCCAGTCCTCCATAGTGAGAGCCCAGCACAGATACTGTCCCCCCCATAGAGGTCTGACCGGTGAGGGTCCTAGCCGCAGTCATGGACAGAACCTCTGGGAACTTCCCCTATATACCTGTGATCTTTCACTGTATTATCCTTCAATATTTATTATTGTCATCTTCCCTTCCAAAGGGAAAAAGGGAAACCCATCCCACAGAAAAGGTTTTACTACTGTACTCACGTACAGTCACCAAACAGGGAATCTGGATCAAAGCTCAGTCCAGCTGTAGTACAGTGTCACATTCTCTATACTGGCCACTTTATGTCCACCACTTTATTCTTATTCAGTATCTGTGCTGGTCCTTCACCTCCCTGCAACGTAGTTAGTGCACCTCTCACTCCTACGTCTTCTTCTTTACAGGTTCTGGAGTTTTACAGGACTCACTCAGATGCTTACATACAGCTTTAATATTACCATAAAGATACAACCGCTCATTTCCCATACAATACTATTAAGCTACTACAAATCACCTTAGTGTTGACTAATAACAATCATATAGGGATATGACATGTATGGATGACAGCAGTGTCACCAAGAAGAATAGAATAAACAAGAAATGGGACAAATAGATGGTTAATATTGATGGCCAATGAGATCCTGGTATGTGAAGTAATGAAAGGTCTAGTGACCAGTCAGGTCACCACATTCAATATGTAACCGGTGCTGACAAACCACTACTGGAGCTTGCTACTGTAAGGAACACTTGCACATCTTGTCTTTAGGTAAAGGAACACTTCCACATTTCATCCTCTGTATGAAGAACATTTCTACATTTTATCTACAGTGTGAGGAACACTTCCACGTTTCATCCTCCATATGAGGAACACTTCCATGTTTTAATCTCTGTGTAAGGAACACTTTTACATTTCATTCACAGTATGAAGAACACTTTAATATTTCATCTTTAGTGTGTGGAACTCTTTCATGTTTCACCCTCAGTTTGAGGAACACTTCTGTGTTTCATCCTCCATATGAAGAACGCCTCTACATTTTATCCTCAGCATGAGGATCACTTCCACATTTCATCTTCATTCATTTCTATAAATAAAGTTTAATAATTCTGCCTGTAGTGATAGTGAAAGGTGTCTGGGCCATTAGACAACACATGATCAGAGATGATTGGTGCCTATTCACCTAATATGACATTTCATTTTGTCAAGTCATTGACTATCCAATACCCATTTGGTATTGGCAGTCTGTCTCCTAGCATCTGGATAGGGTACAGGGTTTTGCCAGGTTAATGACTTAGCAGAAAAGACTGTTGTACACTGGAGCTCTGCTCAATCATAGAGGGCAAGTGAGCTGTTATCAGACAAGTATAGCTAAATCAAAATATTAATGACCACCTGTGCATCCGTGAGTGAGTAAGTTACATGCTCTGCCCCTGATCACATGATGGTGACATCATTAAAGGTCCTAAAACATAAAACATGCAGAGCCTCATAGCAGCCATGTGCTTACAGGACCTGTGATGATGTCACCATCATGTGATCAGTCACCTGAGCTCTGTGTGCATGAGTGAGTGAGTTACATGCTCCGCCCCTGACATCATCACAGGTCCTTCATCCCTGTGCAGATTATGGGCAGACTACATTCCCTACAAACCCCCACAGCCTCAGTTGCTATGGAATACTAATGACCACATGTCTGTAAGTGAGTGACTGTGTGAGTTACATGTGAAGATGCCACCGTTATGGGATCAGTCACTGGGGCTCTGAGCTCCGCACCTGATCACATGATGGTGATGTCATCACAGGTCCTTCACTCTATTCAAAACCTGCATAGCCGGACAACAGCCGCGTGCCTGCAGCACCTGTGATGAGGTCACTGTCATGTGGTCAGTCACTTGTGTGAGAGGAGTCCGGCGTCACATGACCAAGGGACGATAAGTATGTGCAGGACTTTGCTGTGCTGGTTGTAATCCCTGTTGTATGGGATGACAAATGTATGTAGCAGAGCTGTATGTGATGTACATGTAGCAGACCTGTGTGTGTGTGTGGCGTGCATGTAGCAGAGCTGTGTGTGACATGCACCACCAGAAACACTGGTGCTATAATTTCCTAATAATTACTAGTATAGTTGAATAAGCAGTCCTTGCTTATTTGTGTGCATGCCAACCCTTTCCTGGCCCTGGATTTAGGGGTGTCTTATACTAACAACTATAAGACTTTCTTAGACTTCTACTGAGCAACTGTATGATTTCCCTAGACTTTTACTGAGAAAATGCAAGACTTTCCTGGTCTTCTACGCGTCCTCCACTGAGTGACTGGAAGATTTTCCTGGTCCTCTATTGAGTGAACTGTAGGACTTCCCTAGACTTCTTCTAAACAACTGTAAGACTTCCCTGGTCCTCTACTGAGCTACTGGAAGACTTTAAAAATGATTACAAAAATTCTGAAAATGTATTTTACTCTTTAACGACTACTAACTGCTATTGCATTAATTATATGCACCTTTTTATGCTGCATAGTACTGCAGTTATTTTAGCGATTAGCAATAGTGGCTTTATGCATAGATTAGAAGTATTCTTTGCACAGAAGTCATGGGATGAAGTACCCAATGAGCGTGTTCATAGGGCAGAGCTGTTGGGATATAAGCTGGTTCCAGATAATTTGGTTGATACAGCCTACGTGGATGATGTTGATGGGTGTAGCACTTTAGCACAGGTTCCTTGAAGCTTTCAGCTATAGGGTGAATCCTCAGGAATTAGGGATGTCACCACACATGCTTGTTAGGGTGATCTTTTCCAGCCCCTATTTAGCACATAGGACATTTGTCCGAATGTAAAGACTTGGCCCAGTGACGGGTGCCAACAATCATCCTAGAGGCTCCTATTCCATGCAATGATATGATCAGAATGGTTATCCATGTACAATCTGTATCACTTCCACCCATCACTCAGAGAGTTAACATAAATGATGCATGCGTGTGCAGCACACCTCACATCGCCTCCTTCCTGCTCCCACATTACATCACTCTCAGCAGTTGGCATCTCTTGGGACTGTTAAGACGTATTTATTCTGGAAGAGTAACGTCTATTACCCAGTGTAGATCTGGATTTGCATTTTTTTTCTTTGCTGTTCTGCTCTTTGTCTAAACCTTTCCCACTTTGTTTGTCTTTCTCAGAGGGCTAGAGAACACTGGACCAAAGGTTTAGCGAGAGAGTGAAATATAAAGAGGTTGTGAGTCTTTCACCTTGAGCCTAAATTGAATGTGACTCAGAGTTTAAGGGTTTCGTCTTGACGAAGCCAGGGTAAACCTTCGAGTATATGCCCAAAAATAACCAGCTGTGCAACCATAAAATCTAGAGGGTTTCATAAGGTGCAAAGGGGCTCCCTCATTATGTTCACAGTCATACACCATCTTTCCCCACAGGTTTACCGGCTGTGTAAGTAAGCTGCACTTAGAGATATTTGGAGGGTCACATTATTTATACAATACATTAATGCATAGAGCATTTGAAAATCTGGCGTTTCAATTTTGGCCTGATGTCTGCTCTAGAACGACAAGTGGTAGAGAACCTCTACGAAAAATACCCTTCCATATGATTAAGTAAAGGACCCCATTTCATGGTTTGGGTAGTATGCTAAATGGGCCCAAGTTCACAAGTTGTCAGGAGTTACAATGAATTGAAGAGCTGAGTATACTGGGTCCCGAAAGTCATGTTTTGTTATATTGTGGCCTTTTGCCATTAAATAAAAAATTAAGCTTTTCAACATCATTCTGCACTCAACACCCCACAATGACAATGTGATAACAGCAGGGTAGTAATCTTCGTAAATTAAAAAAAAATTAAAAACTATTCTTTTGCATTGATGTAAGTATTCACACCCTGTACTCAGTACTTAGTTGAAGTACCTTTGGCAGTGATTCCAGCCTCCAGTCTTCTTGGGTATGATGCCACAAGGCTCGCACACCTGGATTTGGGTATTTTCTGCTAGATCCTCTCAAGCTCTGTCAGGTTGGTTGGGGGCCGTCCGTGGACAGCCATTTAATAATAATAATGTTTATTTGTATAGCGCCAACGTATTCCGCAGCCCTTGCAAACCACAAACAATACAATTACATGTGGCATTCAATTATTTGGAAACAATCGGAGTGGGATTGATAAGGAGTTACAGGGGCAGGAGATGTACATGATAGGCAAAGTGGAAAATGTGGGGAGCCACATGAGGGGCAGGGGGTATGTTGGGGAGATTAGATCAGGAAATTTGGAATGCTTCTTTGAAGAGGTGCATTTTTAAGGCGCGTCTGAGGTTTCGTGCATCGGGATTATCCCTGGAGGTGAGCATGTGAGGCTCGTATTAGAGGGGCATTTAGTCTGAAAGTATTAGTGGATCAGAGTGTGTGGGCTGGGTGATGTATGGACAGGAGGGAAGTGATGTACGGTGGTGTGACGCTATAGAGAGCTTTGTGGGTGGGGGTGATAAATTTGAATTGAGTTCTGTAATGGATGTGCAGCCAGTGCAGCGACTGGCATAGTGTGGAGACATCCGAGAAGCGGTTGGATAGGAAGATAATTCCAACTGCTGCATTTAGTATGGATTGGAGAGGGGAGAGTCTGGTGTGGGGAAGGCTGTTGAGCAGCGAGTGGCAGCAGTCGAGTCGGGAATGGATAAGGGCGACAATGAGTGTCTTTAGCGTGTTGTGGTGAGAAACAGACAGGTTTTAGCAATATTTTTGAGGTTTAGGTGGCATGCTCGGGGGAGAGATTGGATGTGGAGGGGTAAAGGAAAGGTCAGAATCCAGTGTGACCCCAAGACAGTGGGCTTGCTGTCTTGGGGTGACAGATGGTGCGAGATTCTGATATGAAGATGTTGGGGAGAGTTGGGCTTGCAGAAGGCAGAAAGACGAAAAGGTCAGTTTTTGAGGGAGGACATAGTATTAGAGACAGCAGACAGACAGCTGGTGATATTTTGGAGGAGTGGTGCTAAGATGTCACAGGAAGAGGTATACAGCTGGGTGTCGTCAGTGTAGAGGTGATATTGGAGGCGAAATCTGCGGATGGTTTGTCCGATTAGGGCTGTGTAGATACAGAAGAGGAGGGAACCGAGGACCGATCCCTGGGGGATCCCAACAGCGAGGGGAAGTGGAGAGGAGATAGAGCCAGTGAAGGAGATGCTGAATGAGTGGTCAGAGAGGTAGGAGGAGAACTAGGAAAGAGCAGTGTACTTTAGGCTGACAGAGTGAAGCATAGTGAGGAGAAGTTTTAGAGATCCTCTAAGGTCATGTCTCTCCAGAGATGTTCAAGTGGGTTCAAATCAAGACTCTGGCCACGCCACTCAAGGACATTTTACAGCATTGTCCCTAAACCACTGTTATGTTGTCTTGGCTGCGTTCTTAGAGTCATTGTCTTGTTGGAAGGTGAACCTGTTACGGCACTCTGCCCCCCGAGCGCCAGTTGGGGTGCCCTGATCTCCCGCACCCCCACTGTCCCTGCCTACTTGCCTCGGCCCTGGCTAACCCCAGGCGGACAACTGGACGGCGGTCCCTGCCCTGGCTAGGGACCTGGCGACTGACAAGCAGGAAACTACCTAATGGGGGAAACAGAGTGCCGACAGAGGAGGCAGATGAATCAGACCAACAAAACTTGCAAGGCTGGAGATGGGACTCACAGGCAAACTGGCAGGGTGCTGGATAGCAACTAGTGCTGACTGGGCCAGACTAGATTAGAGGCAAACAGAACCAACACAACAGACAGAGTAATAGGGGACCAGAGGGAGCTGACCGACAACTAGGGACTGGCTGAGGAGAACCGCAGACAGACTGGCTAGGTGCATGCAGAACCAATAACTGGCAATGAGCTCAGTTCACTGCCAGTCTTTTAACCACAAGGTTCCGCCCAGGGGCGGAGAGTGGGAGGAGGCAACTCCACCCACTGCTGTATAAGAAGCACAGAGGAGTGCGGGCGGCACCCTACGGGCGGGCACGCCCACGCCGCCGCCCACTGGCCAACCCAAGCTGCTGGGATGACCTCGACACAGGGCTCCAGGCTGCTGGAGCCGACGCCGGAGCGACGTGCGCCGACCGCGGGACCCCATGCCGCACTGTATGGTAACATTACCCCCCCTCTGACGGGGGACCTCCGGGCCCCCGGAAACTCGACCAGGCTTATCCAGGCAAAGGCTGTGAAAACGCTGTACCAACCCGAGAATGTGACCCTCCTGAGCGGACACCATGGACTGATCCTCAGGTCCATGACTTCGGTAGTCTGTGGCTGCCCCATTTCCTTCAGGGCCAACCGTTGACATATCGTCATGTTTCAGGTCGTCTTCCGAGTCAATGTCCAACCATTCGCCACTGTCTTTTGACCCATTCTCGCTACCAATGACGCTGCCTTCAAAATCTGAGGCATCTCTAACTTTAAAATCACTGTCATCTGAGCTATCATACTCCAAAAAACTCTTCCGGGCCCCCAAATATTGTACGGTTCCTGGACCCCGGCAAGAATCCAGGACCTCCTGGGCCTTGTGTTCAACTTCATCACAGACCAGGGTGGGCGGCGGGGGACCGGAGGTGGGCATCACCGAAGAGACAACAGGTTTCGACAAAGACTTATGGCACCCCGTGCGACCCCTCCTTTTGCGATTTCCAGAGGACCGGTACCCCTTCTGTTCGAATGAGCAGGGGGGAGGGGGAGCACGATGGCTATGGCAGGACGGCCCCCACTGGGTTAGCTCCCCAGTGGCCCAATCGAATTGGGGGTTGTGCAACGCCAGCCATGGCATCCCTAGTACCATGTCTACCGACATTTTCTCCATCACCAGGAATGATAGACCTTCCAAATGGCGACCCCCCACCATGAGTTGTAACACTGGGGTCCTCCATCGTACCAAGCCCGAAGCAAGAGGAGTAGCATCAATGCTAGCAAAACGAATTGGCGTCTTCAGCGCCACAAATTCAGCCTTCAGGGGCTCAACGAGACGCATGCTTATCAGGTTAGCAGCTGCTCCGGAATCAATAAACGCCTGCCCTAGGCGGGAGAAGTTCCGGAATCTAACCTGGCAGGGTATCAGAAGTCTAGGACGTACCTGAGGTCCTAGGCGACTCTCCCTGCAGTCGCCTAGGACTGGAAGTCTTTCTGCCGTTTCAGACTGTGGACGCTGAGGCCTCCAGGGGCCAGTTATTATGTTACGGCACTCTGCCCCCCGAGCGCCAGTTGGGGTGCCCTGATCTCCCGCACCCCCACTGTCCCTGCCTACTTGCCTCGGCCCTGGCTAACCCCAGGCGGACAACTGGACGGCGGTCCCTGCCCTGGCTAGGGACCTGGCGACTGACAAGCAGGAAACTACCTAATGGGGGAAACAGAGTGCCGACAGAGGAGGCAGATGAATCAGACCAACAAAACTTGCAAGGCTGGAGATGGGACTCACAGGCAAACTGGCAGGGTGCTGGATAGCAACTAGTGCTGACTGGGCCAGACTAGATTAGAGGCAAACAGAACCAACACAACAGACAGAGTAATAGGGGACCAGAGGGAGCTGACCGACAACTAGGGACTGGCTGAGGAGAACCGCAGACAGACTGGCTAGGTGCATGCAGAACCAATAACTGGCAATGAGCTCAGTTCACTGCCAGTCTTTTAACCACAAGGTTCCGCCCAGGGGCGGAGAGTGGGAGGAGGCAACTCCACCCACTGCTGTATAAGAAGCACAGAGGAGTGCGGGCGGCACCCTACGGGCGGGCACGCCCACGCCGCCGCCCACTGGCCAACCCAAGCTGCTGGGATGACCTCGACACAGGGCTCCAGGCTGCTGGAGCCGACGCCGGAGCGACGTGCGCCGACCGCGGGACCCCATGCCGCACTGTATGGTAACAGAACCTTCTACCCAATCTTAGGTCCCTTGCCCTCTGGATCAGGTTTTCATTAAGAAAATCTCTGTACTTTGCACAATCCTGTCTCTGACCTCTGCAGGCAGTTCATTTCACTTCATTGCTTGGTTTTGTCTCTGATATGCATTGTGAGCGGTGAGACCTTATATAGGCAGGAGTGAGGCATTTCAAATTATGTCCAATCAACTGAATTTCCCACAGGTGACTTGCATCAAAGTGTAGAAATATCTCAGAGATAATGAAGAGAAATGGGAGGCCCTCAGAGTTACATTTCAAGTGTCATACCAAAGGGTGTGAATACTTATGTCAATGCAAAATGTCAGTGTTTTATTTTTTTTAAAAATCACAGTGTAACGTTCTGTTTTCACTTTGTTAGTATGGGGTATTGAGTGCAAAATGATCAGGGGAAAGTTAAATTTTTGTTAAATTTGCACACCGCCACAACATAACAAAATTTTAAAAAAAGTTTAAAGGTCTAAAGACTTTTTGGACCCACTGTAGATGGCAGCCCGTGGCCACAGCCTTGCAGTGTCTCTTTGGAGCTTCCACCCAGGTGTCTTCTCCGCATAGCTGATGACTTTTTTTTTCACATGTTGAATTCTCATTGTCTCTGCTTTTGATGTGCTACCAATAGGATTTCTAATGTTCTGTTCTAGAGCGCTTTACACAGGGACATAGCTCAGTCCTGCAGCTGATAGGGCTTGGAGAATACTCTTCCTGTCTTGCATGCACAAGCTCTTACACACCATGGACAATTTCCAAAGAAGCAAAAAGGAGACAAAGTCCAAACACCCTTAATATCACTGATATATATTATACTAGTCACATACTTGACACTACAGGAGTAAGAGTGGACATGCTCCAGGACATAGCTGTGGGTACTGTAACCACTCGCTTGTAGAATCCACACAACGACAGTAAGTGAATGTCTCTCTTTCCCCAGCGCTATCAGTATTATTACCCTCTAACTTGCAGGGATCGGATGAAGATTTGATTGCGGTTATTTGTTACAGCTGTCGGGAAAGAAGAATCCACTGTGTGCAGTAGACTATTGTCATGTCTGTCTTGTAGTTCCTCTGTCTGGAGAGGTTTTCTGTTATGTGGTGTCTCTAGTCCCGCTAGAACAAGAGCTTGTCTCTCCATGTCCGTGTCGCTAGAATGTCTGTTTCCTGGCAATTACTTTGGTTTGTGTTAGCTCCTGGATTTAATATGTTAGTTCGCAGATAGTTGGGTGATGCTGTAGTGTTTGTCCACATCAGTAGCAGAAAAGGAGAATTCAGGGTTTGCCAAAAATTAGATATCACAAAGCTTGATCTATCCCACCTGGTGTATGCGGACACAGTCTACAGTGCAGAAAGGGAGAGCACAAATATCTGGAGAATGGTAAACGGAGCTTGTGTGATGGAGGATCTGCTTCAGGTCCCTTTAATAGATGTTCAGCCCAGCAAGGTGGGTCATGGCCAGCACCTGTACATTTAGGACTGTGGGGTCCTTGCATTCTGCAGCTGTCCAGCAGATGTGCCACCCATAAAACAGGTCTGTTGTCTTTCTTACTGAAGATTCGTCACCTTACGCTTACATCATTCCCAGAAGAGAGGGGGTTCATTTCCTAGGATAAGCAGTCCCTTTGGGTATCTACTATTGCTGAAGAGAATATTGGGCCTATACTCAAGTGTTTACCTTTTGTGCATGAGAAAAGCAGAAGACGCTTGTAGACATTATCCAGGGCTTTGAGTGTAGTGTGGTAGAGTCACTGTGTGCCAGTGTCTTACGTCTTGTGGTGCCAGTGACCCTATGTACATTGTGGCATGTGTTTGTTTAATGTCTGCTTGTGGCTGCCATGTCTCTGCTGCTGCATTTGCTGAGGTTGATCGACAGAGATCATCATCTTTCTAACTGATCCTCAATGACCACGATAAGCAATTATTCTGGGGTTAAATCACTCTGGAGCTTTTCATGTGGTTGTTGAAAAGACGACATTAGGACCACGAACATGTGTGCTGCAGCTTTAACTAGGGCTGCCACCCAGCTGATAACCCACAGGCCCAGACAGTAATTTACTCTAGAGGCTGGTGCCAGTATTTATTTTTTACCAGCCTAATTAATGGCCGGTAAAAAATAATTACCTGGTGTGAGCATCTCAGTTATTAAGCACTAAACTCTCTGTGAAGTTGTGGTCAGGACGGCACTGCAGCACTCACAGAAGATCCTCACTCCTCCCTCACATCTGCATCCTGCACATACTGCATGCAGCGCAGACAGTGGAGGCAGGATCTTCTCTGAACGCTGCAGCAGGGTTCTGACCGGAACTTCACAGCAGATTGTAGTACTGGTTGCTGCCAGAAATTTCAGGGGTGGGTAAGGTACGTGAGGGGCCCTATTATTAGTGGGGCCCTATTATTAGTGGGGCCTCCCACTAAAGAGGGATCTATTACTACTGGAGTTACTAAAGAGGGCACTAATACTACTGGGCCACTTAAGGGGGCACTATTACTACTGGGGCTACTAAAGGGGGCGCTATTACTACTGGAGCCACTAAAGGCAACAATATTATTACTACTGGGACCACTAAAGGAGGCCCTATTACTACTGGGACACTAAAGGGGACTTTGTTAATACTGAGGGCACTAATACTAGTAGTGCCATTAAAGGGGGCACTATCACTACTGGAGCCACTAAAGAGGGCCCTGTTACTACCGGGGTTACCAAAGAGGGCACTAATACTTCTGGGGCCACTAAAGCGGGTACTATTACTATTGGAGCCACTAAATTGGCACTATTACTAAAGGGGCACTGTTTACTACTGGGGCCACTAAAGGCATCTTTATTATTACTGGGGCGACTAAAGAGGGCACAAATAATACTGGGGCCACTAAAAGGGACACCATTACCATCGAGGCCACTGAAAGGGGCACGATTGGCATTGGGGCCACTAAAGGTTACACTTTTACTACTGGGGGCACTATTACCATTGGGGGCACTGAAATAGCAGAGGTATACACATACATTGTGATAAGTCATGCCTCTAACCGCACCGTCTTACCTTGGCCAGCATTTTTTGCTGACAAAGGTGGCAACCCTAGCCATAACACAAAACTAGACCTTGAGGACATTGTTAGTCGATGGACCGCTGGCCTTTTGTGACCATATGAGAATTATTTTTTAGGTTACAATTTAGCTAAAACCTTAGTGGCCCCTCAAATATTTGCAGATAATGAAGATCGGATGATGAGGGAGTCCGCTCACAGCTTTTGTCCATGATCTCTGCATAAAACCGATGCCAAATATGCAGCAGTTATGCCCCTTCTCTGTCTCGCTCATCTGACTGTGCCGGTGTTGTTTGTGCTTTTCTCGTCAGCTGTGTTACCACATCATTATCGTGAACTTTTCTTTACTAATCAGGCCTCGAATGGGTTTTGTTTCTTATCTACTGACCCTTAATAAAGAGCGCAGATCTATGTTCCTCTGTTTATTAAGGGTTCCTTCGTGTAGAAAGCACAGAACACTGAGTCGCCTGCCCCTCGGCAGGAATCAACTTTTCCACATTTTAACTTTGTGCTGCCTGTTCCGCCTCTGACCAGAATCTGCTTCTCTTTAGTGGACAAAGCAGTCATGTCCTTTCTTGTCTGTAACTGTGACTATATTTGCCCCTGTTTTTCACTCCTTTCTCTGACTCCTTGCACACAGATCCGCGTCGTGAAGGCATTCCGTAGCTCTCTCTATGAAGGTTTAGAAAAACCGGACTCTCGAACTTCCATTCACAATTTCATGACCCATCCAGAATTTAAGATAGAAGATTCTCAGCCACATATCCCTCTAATCGATGACACAGACCTGGAGGAAGACCCTGCCCTGAAGCAAAACTCCAGCCAGCCTCCCTCACCCAACAAAAACAACAATGCAATTGACAGTGGGATCAATCTCACCACAGAGACAAGCAAATCAGCTACCTCTTCCAGTCCCGGGAGTCCGATACATAGCCTGGAAACCTCCCTCTAGCTGGAGACGGCAGTGCAACAGCAAAATAATAATTCAGAATTACAAAAGCAATCAATACTCGTGTCTGTCTGAAAGAGGTGACACCACTTGGATGGTCCGCGTCCGGGCAGCGCCAGGAAAGAAAATGTGGCAGAATTCTGCAAAGCCGCATGTTGCTCCCTCCTGAGAACAACTCGAACCAACCATGTTCCTGCATGAATGTACACTTGCAATCCCTGCTCTCGTTTCAGTTTTTACCTACGTTTCTGGAGGTTTCCATGGAAGGGGCAGACTTGACAAACAAGCGTTTCCCCAGTCTACAGTATTGATGCCTGAGTCACCAAAACTGCAACTAGGCAAAAGACCTCAAAGCTCAGAATCCTTTAGAGGGGTTACTCTTTTTTTTTCCTCCTTTTTCGAAGCTCTAAACCTCAACTTGCACAGTGGATTTACACCCATAACTACAGTAGAACATAATACGAGAGGTTTCTACAAGGCGGCAGATGTGTGCATGTGTGTGTGCGTCTACACAGGTGGAAACCCCCTCACATAAGTCAAAGGAGACATGTGAACATTGGCATATCTTCACAGGTGCTGGGGCTGCACAACACCCCACCCACAAATGCATTTTTACTCTTACAAAATGACAAAAAAAAATCTGTGTACAATCCCTTTATGCATGTGAGAAGGGAAATATGTTGTTCCCTAAAATATGAGGTTAAAAAGATAAAAAAAAAAAAAAAAAAAACTACAAAAAAATTGCTAATATACTTATTGCAAGCAGGGTGCACGAACAGGTTATGTTTCTTTGTATCTACCACTTGTAGTGGTCGACATGCACAAAGCATCGTTCCTCCGGAGATCTGCACAAATCACACTTTCTTTGGACAGATTCCTTGAAGTGCAATGTGGTTAGACAGTTAGAAGAGACATTTCCTTCATCAGACCAGTCAAGATCCAAGTCCAAATGGCTTCTCCGCCATCCTCGCCGCATGGCTGCTGAAGAAAAAGAAGCTATATTGTAAACACACAGGTTGTTTGTACCGTCCGGCTCCCCCTTATGGGGTTATAATAGCAATAATTCCCGTTGAGTCCGGCCTGAGCACTTCTTTGCTACCACATACTCTTTTAGTTCCCCATTTGGCGGGCTGCTGTATTTTCATTTTGACATTTGGTTTCGCGATGTACATCCTGGAAGATGAATGTAATTTGTTTACAAGCTGAGAGGCAAAGAAGAAAACATTGGGGGGTTAAAGGTTTCAGGTGTTTGGCGTCCAGATCTCACGGCATAACGGTCCCAGGACTGAGCGGAGCGCTTCATCTAGCTACAATATTGCTGCAATAAATGCTGCTTGCTTGTAGCCGAGTTCAGTGGTCTGAAGCAATCATCGTATTTTAGTGCATATAGGTATGTTTATGTGCAATAATTACCCCACACACTTGGCACGCCTTAACCGGCATCGATATTCTTAACCTTTTCCTCCTCCTTGGTGATTATTGTATGCCAGGTACTGGAGTCACTGAGGTGTCCGGCTCCCTCCTTTTCATTTATCGGTGCCACTTTCAGACTATTTCTTCACAGTGAGCAGTGTTACATAGCGAGAAATTACATTACGGGTACATGTAAAGCAGCATCAGTCCGGCGGTGGAGCTTATTCTATCTCTTTGTACCTTACTGGTGATAAATCGACATCACTTGTTTCATCACTATGTGATATTCCAGTGAGGTTCCCCCTAGGACTGATCTGCTGGACCTAGAAAATAGGAGAGAATCTAGAATCCAGCGGGAACAGACAGGAGCTAATGAATGACACTTGAATCTGGAGCAGTGAAACGCGTGACTTTGTTCTGTGCATGGCTGATGTAGCTCCCAATGTAGAATACTCCATAGGACAGCGATATTCACAAGTCATCAGCGCTTACTGGGCTTTACAACTAATATACAGTACAAGAGTCCCTAATGTCATGATCATTCCAGGGAAGGTCAATCAGCAACTTTACTGCAGCCTCAATACTGCACAGGAAGCTACAGACAGGCCGCGCAAGAGGTACGGTAGTCATAAAAGAAGCTGCTGATAGATTACACTTTCCTTACAGCAATTAAGTTTAATTAAAACAGACTTTGAATAGCAGTTCCTTAAAAGGGTTGTCCAGTTGTAAACTGTTCGTGGTCTGTCCCTAGGATACTAGGTTCGTAGTATAGGACCCCCACACATCAGCTGTTATCTGGGCGCCTGAGCTTGTAGACTAAGTTGATTTCTGCTGGAAGCAAACAGCTCCATTCCCACTGCAGTGGTCAGGCTTGGTATTACAGGCCATTCACTTCAATGGGAACTTTGCTTGTAACACCAAGCCTGGCCACTGCAGTGAGAACAGAGCTGTCTGCTTCCTGCAGAAATGAGTTTGGAGAACAGCTGATTGGTGGAGGTCCTGAGCGGTAGACATCCGCTTATCTATTGTTGATGGACTATCCAAAAGATTGACCATGAATAGGTTACAACTGGACAACGACTTTAAGACCTCTTCTTGCGGAGAGTAAATAGGAGCATTCACATTCAAAGGCTGAAGACCCAACCTGACCCAGCCCAGCTCACGACAATGTACAACCTGTTACAAAAGGAGGCGGTGATGCGCATCTATGGACAGTATACCGGCAAGTTCCCAGCCTCTGGATGTAGACAATGAAAGTTTATTGTATAAGTAGGCTCTCGTTACAGGGGTGTGGAGCGTACCTTTAAAAAAATAAGGGGTCTGCTTTCTTTCCAGAAACTGTCCCCAGTCTGCCCAAGAGCTGCAGTATCAAACACATGCAAATCCTTGGGCGAGGGGTGCACCATTCCTGGAAACAGAAGCAAGCCCTGCGCAAACCCTGTAAGGGGGGTTGGACAGGAGTAGATAAATATGGCTGCTCTCTTCCAGAAACGGCACACCGTTCATTGGTTGTGTCCAGTATTACAGGTCAGCTCCATCGAGGTGAATGGGGCTTGGCTGCAGTACCACACCATGCACATGGACGGAAGTAATGCTGTTTTTGAAAGAAAGCAGCCATATTTTTCAAATATTGGACAACCCTTCTTAATGAGGTCTGTATGAGGTTGATCATGGCTGCAGTATAAAGTAGAGAAGGATCCCAGCAGAGGGACTTTGAAATAAAGTAGGAAGCCTGGAGCATGTACTCAATCAGGAGACATTAGGAAGGGAAACAATCCCAAATCCACCTCTGCGGACAGATAAGGATGTGCTGCCTAGGGGCTACAAATGTGGAGGGAGTGGCAGAAATCATGAGTTGTCTGGGCACAGTCTACTGGACATGAGGTGCGGGTATATTCCGTCCATCGGGGCTAGATGTTGCCTTGTACTGAATGTTGTTTGCAAGAAATCTTATTCGTGCAACACAACTGAGATGTATTTTTAGTGCATTTAAGTCCCATCCCTTGGATTTTGTAGCGGGTTTACCCATTGACTTCAGTAGAAACACCAACTATTGAATACAAGCGGTCACGCTGCATCGTCACCACTTGTATAATCAGCTAGAACGAGAGTCGTAAAAGATAAATAATACGCCAAAAATTAGCGTTCTTCTGCGCTGGAGCTGTAGGAGAACTGCTTGTAGTCCATTTTCTGGATGAGACCCCTTTAGACGGCAGCACCTTTCCTGGCTCCGCGCTGTCCCTTCTAATTCGACTATTGAACCATTAGAATAAGAAACGTTCAGTCCTGTATATTAACAGCACATAGCGCAGATTAAGCCCACCGCCCATGAAAATGTGAAGCGTCTGATGAAAGCTGCCACTCAAAGCATGTATCACAGCAATAAGTGTGTCTGGCTGGTCACCATCAGCGCCATCTTGTCGCCGGTCTCTAGATTCAGCCGAGCACTGTGCTTACGTGTCAGGGAACTATACGGTGCCGAGGACTCCCCATCATCGGCCCGATGTAATCCCCGATCAGACGCGCGCTGTCTACAGCCTCAAGACCCAATGTGGAGGTGACAGAAATGAAGCTTTGGCAAGTGACCACAATTGCGCAGGTTTCGTTGATTCACCTGCGGCTGCTTTCCGTGTCTGTCCCTACTTCAGAACTCGTTAAAAAATCTTTGCACGCGTTATCACAGTGTAAAAAAAAAAAAATCCGGCTCCCCAACCGGAGTAGGATTCAGGAAACGGAACTGTGTGTATTTCTAAAGGCTCATTATTAACACACATGTGCTTTCTACGTTCTGTCCTTAGCAGCATGGGAGATGTGAAAAAAAAAACAAAAAAAGGCAAAAAATCTAAATCTATATAAAGATCTATACATTTATATATATAAATATATATACAGATATTTAATGGTACAATCCATTCTGTAAATGGTTTCTTCCGTCTGTGCTCGGCACGTGAGGGGGGAAATCCGCGGTTCGCCCATTTTTACATACTTTTTTAATTCTAGAAGATACTAATTGTAAATAAAAAAAAACATTATGTCTATGTTCATTTAATACTATGCAAAGGTTATGCTCTGTACCGCTGAACCTACTCCTGCAGTGTGATACTGGAATGTTTGTGGTTTTAATCTAAAAAAAAGGAAAAAAGTGAAAACTGCTGTAAATTATTTTATAATCTACAACCAGCAATGCTGAGGGTTTACTCTTGCTGCTGTGATTGTCTTTTTGGATGATTCCTGGCAGGAGCACAAGTGGAAACAAAAGAGAAAAAAAAAACAAAAAAGAAAAAAAAAGAAAAATAAATTCACAAAGCAGCATGAAATCCGAGTCCCCACGAGTATTTGTTGTGTGTGTGGTGAATTCAGGTGCACTGGCTGCTGGCCACGTGGAAGGTAGGATCAAGTCCGTGAGCTTCCTGCAGAAAGCTGCTCAGTGTGTGGAGAAGGTGCTGGACCATCTCCTAGTGAAAGGCCTAAAGGTACCATTACATGGAGCAAGTATCGTTCAGATAGTCCCTCAGAAGTCATTGAAGCGTCGAATGACAGTCATTCATTTGCTTTAACACAGAGCGATGATTTTTCATTAACTGTTCACTGAGATGTTCATGAATCTCCATGCAAACTCATATGCAAGTCCTTCAGATATGTACGACTGTGACTTTACACCAGATGACTTTTAATCAACCAGCGACTTTTTTTTGGTGAGCTGAATAGAAATGACTATTTTTATCGCTCGTCGCCCCGTCATTGGCTATATTAACACAGAACAACTAATGTTTGAATTTTCAGGAAACAAGGAAATTCAGCAGCATTACCGGTAAAATTCAGTTCTTTTTTAGTTATACAAAAATAATACAGGAAAAAGTCCAAATGACTGTGTTTTCCTACGCGTTTCGAGCCGCACATATAAAATATTAAAAACAACGATAGACCAATCATAGTAACTAAATTTGCATAGAGGCGTAAACTCAATAAATTACATTCAACAACTACACCACTGTATTTTGAAAACAAGGATAGGACTAGATAAAAACATCAGAATACACTCATTGACAAAAAAAAATGCTGCAAAATTCAGCATGCAGTTATAGCTCAGGCATATATGCAAATGATTGCAGTTGAGGTCTGATTAGACACTTGAGTCTTGCCACAAGAGGCGGTACAGGCGCTTCCCATTACCCTATAAAAAGGCTCTCAGAGGCTATTTCTGTGTGATGGACCTCTTGTTGAGAGATTGTTTAACACTAGACGCCTCTACGATGCCCTCGAAGATATTTTGCCCAGTTAACAGACTTTGAGAGGTGCATCATTGAAATGAGAGAAGCCAGATGGTCATTTCAAGCAAATTGCTTGCCATCAAGGCTGTTCTGACCAAGTTGTTAGGTGGTGTTGGGAGAAGTGGATACATGAAGGCGCCACACACAGGCTCCAGCCAGATCACACCAGTGAAGAGGAGTGTTTGATCTGCCAACAAGCACGAGCAGATCCAACAGTTTTGTTGTCTGCCATCCAGACACAGCTGTTGCCTTCTTTGCAGAACCCTGCTTCTGCCCGGACCATTTCCAAGCACTTAGCAGAAGGATATTTAGTGTCACAGTGCCCATTACATGTCCTGCCATTAACACTCCATCACTGTTGTCTTCGTTTGCAGGGGTGTTGTGGACAAGAAACCTGGACTGCTACGGAGCGGAACCGTATTGTCTTTAGCGACGAATCCAGATTCTGCTTGGGAGACAACGATGGTTGTGTTGAGTATTGAGGCCTCATGGTGAGCGCCTCAATTCCGCCTTTGCTAGGGAGCCACACATTGCTGGTGTGATGGCCTGGGGCCATCGCATACGACAGTCGGTCATTCCTAGTGGTATGAGGACATTCTGCAGTCATGTGTTGCCTCTCATGGCAGGGCTTCCAAAAGGCATTTTTCAGCAGCATAATGCCCGTCCGCACACAGCAAGGGTTTCCCCGACTCTCGCACTTTCTTGGCCTGCCCTGTCAGCAGACTTATAGCCAGTCAAGCTTTGATGGGTCCAGTTGGAATGGGACACCAGCTTTGGAAGCCTATGAGTGTGCAGGATCTATAGGCCTAGTTGCTACATCTGTGTACAAATCTGCCGCAGGATACCATACGGAGCTTGTACGCCTCTATGCCCGCCCGTGTCACATCTTGTATCCAAGCTAGAGGTACAACAGGGTACTAGAGCCTTCATGTCTCTTGTATCTAAGCTAGAGGTGGTACAACAGGATACTAAAGCCTCTGTGTCTCCCAAATAACATCTTGTATCCAAGCTAGAGGTGGTACAACAGGGTACTAGAGCCTCCATGCCCCCCTGTATCACATATTGTATCCAAGCTAGAGGCGATACAACAGGGTACCAGAGCCTCCATGCCCCCCTGTATCACATATTGTATCCAAGCTAGAGGTGGTACAACAGGGTACTAGAGCCTCCCTTCAAGGGGTCCGTTTTCCACATTAAATAACCATTTTGCTCTGATCTTGTAATCTCTTATATCAATGTTACAATCACACAGAATGTTTCATCCGATTCTAGGGGAGGGATTGTTTTCTTGTCAGTGAGTGTATTTAATAGATATAAAGGAGGTCACTTTTGTTATTCATGCCTCATGGAAACTTTATTGCGAAGTTCAAAATGCTTCTCTATTTAAACCATGTTTTCTCCAGTTACCCACGCATGTTGGTTAATTAATTGCTTTAAAGCTGAAACCCTTCACTGACCCATTGTGTTTTTCTGTGAAGTCTTTTGCAGAAGACTTTTACACCCAAGACATGTGAATAACCCTTTTCAATTCCTGTAAGGTGTTCTGCAGTTCTGGTTTTAAGCTTGCATTTAGTGCAACCCATATACATAAGGTTGCATAATGTTCAAGAAATTGCACACACAATGTGATGCGAGTGACAGTTTATAAAACTCTTGATGGAGGCATCAATGGATGTAAATACTTTCATCTTCTTTGCACTGTGTACTGCTACACGGAAAAAAAGCCCTCTACAGATAGGCAGGTTTTCTTTCTGCAGAAAGGGCCTACATTTACTGGGATATAGCAGATTCCCCAATGTTCTGCTACGTCTAGCAACACATTTCCCTCCGACATCCAGGATCTATTTACATTTATCATCTAGGGTGATTATAGGGAGATATTTAACCCTTTGCAATCCAATTTTGGATTCAGGGTTTCCTATGGGGTTTTCTCTTTCTGCCATTGTACAATGGTGCCATCTGTTGGCTAGAGCCAGTCCTGCGGTATGGGACACGCTGGAAAGGCCCCCGACAACAGTGTGAATAGTAATGTACAGTAAGAATACTATGCTGGACATCTTCCGACATCGGAGCTGTGCAGCCTTCAATCAGAATGTCTTTAGATGTCAGACAGTGGATTGGAAAGGGTTAAAGAGACTCTGCCAGCCAGCATTTGGGCAACACAGTCTGCGCTGACTTTGAGGGGTGACAGCGCTGGATCGGGGATCCGGGAAAGTATAAGAAATACCTCTGTGGACTCTAGGGAACCTGCCGTATGGCACCATAACCTAGTTTATGGTGCTCATACCTGATGTCCGATTCCCTTTAAGATGTTGTCTTTCCCAAATCCACATTTCCTATTAGTTTGATGTCCAAACAGACTACACTAGAAGAATTAATGGAGCCTGTGAATTTAATATTATGTGAGTTGTTACTAATACACCCTAAAAAAACAAGGCGCCACTCAGTATCCACTGGACAATTGTGGCTGGATGCTACATCACAACCTCAAACCAACAAGACATAACATAAGAGGCGGTCCGGATACAGGCTCACTGCAGGTAATATAAAATTCTCCTCCCGTGATGCCATAAATAAATTGGCGAGAGAGGGAATTTTGATGTCATTGGGGCTCCTTTAATAAAAATAAAACTTATGAATAAAGCTGAAAGAAAATTATATGTTAATAATCAATACAAGGAATAATACATTCCTGCAGCAAATCCGTATAAGAACCATATTTCCTCTTTTGAGTGATTATTCGGCCAATAGTTGTCCTGTGTAAAAAGGTACCTTTAGACTCAGACAGGTTTTTGGGTGAACTTACTTGCTGGGGGAGGTGGGGGTGCACAGGAGTTCTGGAGTCAGCAGCTCTCTCAGTCTGAAGCATCATCAGGAATCACTTAAAGAAGCCTCGGTCACAAACTTGTCGCAGTGCCATACGGTGAGTCGGCACATAACCCCTTACACCCCACAGATTTGCTTGCTGAAAACTTTTGTTTAACAAGAGAACGGCATTACACAGGTTTCACACTGCAAACCCAGTAACCCATTTCACCGATCTTAGATGGCAGTTGGCTAGTTGTTCAGGTGTTGCAGTATGGGCAGACGACACAGGAATCAGGGTATGATGCGGACAGCAGGCTTACAAAAATACATATATTTATTCTAACAAATAAACAGACATTAAAGGGGTTGTCCCGCGCCGAAACGGGTTTTTTTTTTTTTCAATAGCCCCCCCGTTCGGCGCGAGACAAACCCGATGCAGGGGTTTAAAAAAAGAACCGGATAGTACTTACCCGAATCCCCGCGCTCCGGTGACTTCTTACTTACCTTGCGAAGATGGCCGCCGGGATCTTCACCCACGGTGGACCGCAGGTCTTCTCCCATGGTGCACCGTGGGCTCTGTGCGGTCCATTGCCAATTCCAGCCTCCTGATTGGCTAGAATCGGCACACATGACGGGGCGGAGCTACGAGGAGCAGCTCTCCGGCACGAGCGGCCCCATTCAGAAGGGAGAAGACCGGACTGCGCAAGCGCGTCTAATCGGGCGATTAGACGCTGAAATTAGACGGCTCCATGGAGACAAGGACGCTAGCAACGGAACAGGTAAGTGAATAACTTCTGTATGGCTCATAATTAATGCACGATGTACATTACAAAGTGCATTAATATGGCCATACAGAAGTGTATAACCCCACTTGCTTTCACGGGACAACCCCTTTAAGTTGGCAGTAGAAACTTTCTTTAATAGATAAGCAATATATGGTTACTCAGAAACGTTAGACAACCTAACTGACTCTAACTAAGAGTATGCTACACTCTAATGTGAGTGCTGTATGGTAACAATCTGTTATCAATCACAAAGGCCAGCTACACACTTTAACTGTAGAACATGCAGTAGAACCACCAAACGTTTCAACCCAGCAATGGTGGTTCCCCCCTCCCCCCCCCCCCCCCCCACACAGTCTGAAAGTAATGCAGGTGTTGTTCAATAACTGGTGGATGAATATGTATTCCTCTAGTGTCGGATCAAGCTTGCGGATTTTTACTGGCAGGCCTGCATTTAAGTCACTACACGTGTGCAGACGTCAGACCTTTTCCTGAGGACCTACCTCACTTACATATGCCCAGTGTGTTCCGTACTGCAATTTAGGTGAAACATCTTTGGACGTCTGTTGGAAGTACCCTGATTTACAGAGCTGCAGGACGATATGAATCCTATGTAGCAGTCTCTCTAGCTGTAGTCCCTGCAGTTTTGTCCTCTCATCAACTTTGACTCTGGCACGTTATGAAGCTGTGCTTCTCAAACAATAGCTGTCTCCTTTCTTGTGTCACTGTCCAAAACAGGCACAGATTCTTCAGGCCACGTCTCACACAATTCCCTAAGCTGACTCCTCACTCCTTTGGCAGCTCTCTCTCCTTGCAATGCAGTCTCTCTTAAAACTGCTCTCCAGCTTGCAGCTTGCTATGATCTCAAGTCCTACAGATCTCCCACCTGACCTCTACAGCCAATGGGAAGTTGCATACAACACTCCACAGAGAAATACACAAACTGCAGTAATGTTTTATGGCCAATAGAGGTCGCCCTTATACCATCCAAATTATATAACTATAGGAACCATAGCAGAACTCATTACAGCACAAACTCAAACTTGGGCTCACTCCTTACACGAAGATAGCGTTGCAATAATTTTTGGCTCCCACTTTTTTGTCCAGTTCTATCTATCAATAATTGAAGGCACACAACCGAACAGATGCACGTAGGAACTACCTTCCCCCTGCTGTCCAACCTTCTGCATCACACTGGCATCTAGGGTAGAAAGCATCTCACATCGGTTGAAAACAAAGGCCCAGGTCATAGACAACACTTTTCTATCTAACTAAAGACTGACAGACGGAGACCTAATGAAACATAGACCAAACAGTCTCTGTCTCACACATTAAACCCAACTGCTCTGTCTCGGTTAGCGTCCCTATAGAGTTTTCTGCATAAAAGGAAACTCAGACCAGAAGAAGGCCAAATGACAATCATTCAGCGTAAATACGGCCATCAAGACAGTAAAAAGTGATAACTCACTCGCTAGTCATTTTGTTTCAGCTTATCTAAAAAATAGTTACTGGTTGATCAAAAATCATCTAGTGTAAAATCACAGTCATTCGTACTTGAACGGCTTGTGAATAAATTTGCATGGAGATCCTACAACAATATTCCAGCAAACAGCTAATAAACAATTAGCGCTGCTCAGTATAAAAGTACATTTAGGTATCTTTTTGTCAAGTTGAATAAGCCCAATTTTTGTAGCCTTCCATCTCATGTGATAATTTAGTCGCCCATCCTGGATCCTCTCCACTTTTTCTCTATCTGTTTTACAATGGGGAGCCCAAAACTAAGGGACATCTATAGAGGGGTGATATTACATTGGGGTCACAGATTTGTATCAATTTTTATACTCCTTATTTGCTTTTGCAGCTGCTTCCTGACACAGAGTACTGCTGCGTAGCTTACTGGTAACCAGCATACTCTTGTTCTGTTGTCTCCAGTTCTATTGCATGTAATGTATATGAGGTGATACGATTACTGTGCCACGGTGCATTACCTTACATATATCAACAGTACTATTCTTCTGCCGCGTCCCGTCCGAACTGCTGGCTTACTCCGTTTTTTCTGTAAAATTTTACAGTCATGCTGAGGTTTAAGTATCTTGCAAAAATTTGTATCATCAGGAAAAGCTGACACTTTACTTTCAATCCCATGCAAAAGACTCCACATTCTATGAAGAATAGAGGAGGGATGGAAAGGGGCCAGAGACTAGGATGGGAGGTCTCGCTTATAATGAGAGGCTAGAAAAATCAGGCTTCTTCAGCGTGGAAAAGAGAGGACTTAGAAGTGACCTCATGTGTAAATACACTTATGCGCCAAAGGTCCAGCATGTAAATTGATGATGACTTGGTGTTACCTCAGATGACAGCTTGGGAACATCCACACCTGAGTTCTTGGCAAGGCAATGTGAATTATTGGAGTTAGAACGAGGCGTGACAGTGGGCACCAGACGGATGGGGCATTTCATTTACGAAGTTGTGAGGGCATTTAACATTCACCGATCTGCAATGTCACGTGTGTACCAGGAATATGTCATAAAAGGCATTACCACCCACAGTGGACAGCTCAATAGCCACCGACGGGTGCTTAGTGATCGTGACCAGTGGCATCTGGCTAGAATTGTGTGTGCGACACAAGCGACTCACATCCACATTCAACACAGGAGGCCCCACATATATATCCTGCAGGTCAGTGTAGCTTCCATGGGATATGGGAGTAGAAGACCCACCAGAGCACCTCTAATACCTTTACCCCGGACACAATGCCTCACCTGGGCTCATAAGATTACTAACTGGATCCTAGAGGATGGAAAACATGTGGTGTGGTCCCATGAGTCATGGTACCAATTGTTTCAGGATGATAGTAGATGGCAGTGACCACCTGTTACATCCTGTCGACCCAGTGGTGGGCCAACACGAGGTTGATAGATCTCGCTTGGAGAAGTGCAGGCAGTGAGGACGGAGCCTATGCTGAGTACCGAATCTGAAACTTGTGCCGTCTCAGCAAGGCTTTACTACCAGGCACCAAGGTACAGTGCAAGCCGGGGACAGTGAGACTGATACAGCATTTTATTGTCACCCTCTCCTAGCATAGACTAATAGGCATCTACACGTAGCTTCTTATAGAGAGTGCCTCCGTCATCAGTGTGCCCACATCCTCCTCAAATGACCTTCTGACTCCATATGAAGAAAACAACATACTAACAAAGCACTAAAGCGATACACGTTTTAACCGCCAGCGGTCAGGCTTTGACCACAAATAGTCATATTAAGGCAGAGCGACACTAATAATGGTGAGAACAATAGTAAAAAAAAACATAGGGTGTGTTACTTCATGACACTCCTACACGGGGACCCACGGCTCTGCTCTGCCTGCAATGTGTCGCCAGGGAACTCTACCCTTTATGTAAGGTGCACTCCCTTGTACTGTTCACAGCCAATATGGGGAGGATTAGAAGACTTGATCCCTACTGCTAACCGTGTGCTCCCCTCTATAACCAGCCTGGTGCACCTGAGTGCTGATGAGCATTTACTGTCCTCTATAACCAGCCTGGTGCACCTGAGTGCTGCTGCTGACTATGTACTCCTCTCTACAACCAGCCTGGTGTGCCTGACTGCTGCTGCTGACTATGTACTCCTCTCTACAACCAGCCTGGTGCACCTGAGTGCTGCTGCTGACCATGTACTTCCCTCTATAACCAGCCTGGTGCACCTGAGCACTGCTGACTGTGTGCTCCCCTCAACCAGCCTGGTGTGCCTGAGTGCTACTGATGGCCTTGTGCTCCCCTCTATAATCAGGCTGGTTCACCTGAGTGCTGCTGCTGACCATGTACTCCCTTATCTAACCAGCCTGGTGCACACGAGCACTGCTGACCATGTACTCCCCTATATAATCAGCCTGATGCACCTGAGCGCTGCTGACCATGTACTCCCCTATATAACCAGCCTGCTGCACCTGAGTGCTGCTGACTGAGTACTCCCCTCTACAACCAGCATGGTATACCTGAGTGCTGCTGCTGACCATGTACTCCCCTCTATAACCACGCTAGTTCATGTGAGTGCTGCTGCTGACCATCTACTCCCCTCTCTATCCAATCTGATGAAGCTGAGCGCTGCTGACTCTGTACTCCCCTCTATAATCAGCCTGGTCCACCTGAACGCTGCTGACTGTGTGTTCCCCTCTATAATTAGGCTGGTTCATGTGAGTGCTGCTGCTGCTGGCCATGTGCTCCCCTCTATAACCAGCCTGGTGCACCTCCATGCTGCTGATGCTAACCATGTGCTCTCCTCTACATCCAGCCAGGAACACCTGAGTGCTGCTGCTGACCATGTGCTCTCCTCTACATCCAGCCAGGAGCACCTGAGTGCTGCTGCTGACCATGTGCTCTCCTCTATAACCAACCTGTTCCATCTGAGCACTGCTGCTGATTGTGTACTCTCCCCTGTAACTTCAGTCCATCTTCTACAGTGCCATTGTAAAGTGAATACACCCCATATTACAGATACATGACTATAAAGTGAATGAACCTCATGTGATCCATACTGGCACAGTCTCCTATAAATACTGGCATCATTGTAACATGAATAAGGAAGGAAGTCCAGCGCTGCACTCGTTCCAATAAAAACGGAGCTGTATTCAGATGGATACATAATGTTACAATGACAACAAAGGGCCATTGTGAGTTGAGGGTTTGCAGGACTAGAAGGGTGAATAAGGTGAACCCTCTGTGCCCGGGGCAAGCACAGCTTTAAAGGATTAATGTCATATATTCTTAGAAATGTCTTTTAGGTAACAATCATGAATGTCAAGACTAGTGGAAAAGCCAGCGCTGGACACCAAATGGGAGAGGTAACTACCTGTACAATTCCCAACACATCAGAACTGCACCAAACCTGCTCTGTGAACTTGGCTTAAGAGGGTTCATTCACACAGGCACATGTTGTCCACATATTACGCATATATTTTTCACACACGGGATTCATGGTGCTAAAACCCAATTGATTTCTATTGGGCCAATCATACCTGCGGGGTTTTTTTTCCTGCACAGAAAGGCATGTCCTATTTTGATGCGTATGACACATGTAATACTCACCAATATAGACTATGGAGACATATTCAGCAAATATGCATTGTGTACTGCGTATTTTACATGCATGAAAAATAATAAGACACATATGCCCATGTAAGACCTTAATGAAAATAGATTGGATATCACCAACTCTCCCAAGAGATTCCTACAAGACTTTTTCCTCTGAGACATACCCTATTTCCCCCAAAATAAGGCCTACCCTGAAAATAAGACCTGTTCCGATTTTTCGAGGAGGCTTGAAATATAAACCCTACCCCGAAAATAAGCCATAGCTGTATTACATAAACAAAAATAAAAAGGGATACTTACCTAGCAGGGTTCTCCTGCTGCTGTCCAGAGCTCCGCCGTGCGCCCTGCAGTCCTCATTCATCCACAGAAGATCACTTCCTGGTTACTGGATTCATGAATCCCACCTTTAGGAAGCGATAGCTCTGATTGGTTCTTGAGTGCTGCTCAACCAATCAATGCAACACTCAATGAACCAATGCGATGGCTATGATTGGTTCATCAAGCACTGCATCGATTGGTCGAAGAACCAATCACAACCATCGTGTTGTGAAGGCAGGATTTATGAATTGGCCAATCAATGCTGCGGCTCAGCACGTCTGAGCTCCGGAAAGCAGCGGGAGGGACCTGCACCAATCCTGCTAGGTAAGTATAATAAGACATTCCCCGAAAATAAGAAATAGCGCCTCTTATAGGGCAAAAATTAATATAAGACATGGTCTTATTTTCGGGGATACATGGTAGTTACCACTTACGGTATAGACTCTATAGGTTCAGAGGAGTTGGGTGTTACTGTAACAATACCAGCTGGACACAAGACGGCAGAAATTGACTTCATCTATGGCAGTCATCTTCCTGGGTACCATCGTTGTTTCCCAGTTCTCAGATAGCCCCTGCACTTATAGTTAAGCCGAATAGTTTCACAACAAGAACAAATATATGAAGTATGTATCAACACAAATGCAAGACTAGGGACTCACTAATAAATTATGATAGATAATAGCTTGCACTATAACCAGCAATAAACTGCAGAAGCCAGGAATATATGAATAAAAGCTAGCCAATCGAGAAATCCTCTCCAAATGAGCCTCGGCCGCAGCAGTGTGCTCAGCTGACCCACTCTAATGGGTCAGTTGTGTGACAGTTACATAGTACGTGCCCCAACAACAAGCTTGAATGGGACAGAGTTGCTCTCAGGCCGTGTGAGAAATAAACGTGATGTTGCAGCTTGAGAAGAGGCTGCAACACTCACCCAAGCTCCAAGGCATTTTCAATTGGCTCATTAGCAGGGGTCCTGAGCAACAAACCCTCACTGATCAACTATTAATGACCTATCCTGAGAAAACATTTTTTTTTTAAACAATCATTGAAATCAATGGGAGCTGAAGCAGCTATTACACCTCGTGCACATACCCGATGTCAGAGTTTGAAGTGCCGGAAGTGTAATGGCTACCTTAGCTACTATTGATTTCGATAAGAGTAAAGCCAGCTACGGAAATTCAACTGTCATTCCCTACGACACATGTCTGACCGCTGTACTAGCAGTGGGCTGAGCGACCAGCTCATCACTGGGGAGCCCGAACAGTAGATAAGTTATCAATAATGTTTGCTCAGAAAACCCTTTAAGATAATACAGTAGGCATGTCATCACCATAGATGATGCCAAATAACAATCTCAGCTCTGCTACATTCCATTCAAAAAGCAAATTATATTGAAGAGCTCATATAAGGTTCTGTTCACATCTGCTTTGTGGCTTTTTTTCACAATGGAAGAGCCCAATTCTGTGCAAAGTATGTTCTAAAATGCATCCCAATGGACCACAGTGACTTATAAAGGTGTCGGTCAGGTGGCCGTCTGCATGCTGCACTATTCTTGTCCTCTAATTTGACAGTGGTGTTAAGAGCCCAATAGAAGATTAGTGTAAGACTGCCATCTTGTGGCCATATTACAAACTGCAGGAACAATATCCCAAGGTTTACGTAAAGCACATAGAACAGATCTAGAATCATAGAATGGTAGAGTTGGAAGGGACCTGCAGGGTCATCGGGTCCAACCCCCTGCTCAATGCAGGATTCACTAAATCATCGAAGACAGATTTTTGTCCAGCCTTTGTTTGATCACTTCCATTGAAGAAGAACTCACCACCTCCTGTGGCAACCTGTTCCCCTCATTGATCACCCTCACTGTCAGAAAGTTTTTTCTTAAATGTAATCTGTGTCTCCTCCCTTTCAGCTTCATCCCATTGCTTCTAGTCTTTCCTTGTGCAAATGAGAATAGGGCTGATCCCTCTGCACTGTGACAGCCCTTCAGATATTCGTAGACAGCTATTAAGTTTCCTCTCAGCCTTCTTTTTTGCAAGCTAAATATTCCCAGATCCTTTAACCGTTCTTCATAGGACATGATTTGCAGACCACTCACCATCTTGGTAATTCTTCTCTGACCTTGCTCCAGTTTGTCTATGCCTTTTTTAAAGTGGGGTGCCTAGAACTGGACACCGTATTCCAGATGAGGTCTGACTAAGGAAGAGTAGAGGGGAATAATCACCTCACATGATCTAGACTCTATGCTTCTCTTAATACTTCCCAGAATTGTGTTTGTCTTTTTGGCTGCTGCATCACATTGTTGGCTCATGTTCAGTCTATGATCTATTAGTATACCCAAGTCTTTTTCATATGTGCTGCTGCTTAGCTCAATTCCTCCCATTCTGTATGAGCTTTCTTCATTTTTCTTGCTCCAATGTAGGACTTTGCATTTCTCTTTGTTAAATACCATCCTGTTAGTCGCCGCCCACTGTTCAAGCTTTTCTAGATCTTTTTGAATACGCTCTCTCTCTTCCCTAGTGCTAGCTATCCCTCCTAGCTTTGTCTTGTCGACAAATTTGATCAGTTTTCCATCAATTCCGTCCTCCAGATCATTTATAAAACTATTGAACAACACTGGGCCTAGGACCGAACTTTGTTGTACCCCACTTGATACAAACAGAATCCGTTTTCAATGCTTCATATTCTATGTATCTGTATGTTTGAAAAAGGCTCTTTGTGGGCCGAAAAATGTTGCCTGCCATAATAAATATAATTTAAAATATAAACCTGCCGCCTATTGGACTTTCCATTGGATTTTCTTCTGGGAGCTGGGAGCTGGAGTCCCTAAAAGGATTAGACCGCTCGTCTGCATTAGGGGTGTTCTCTTCAGAGACACCCCTGTTAAATAAGTACTTCACTCATATTACACTCTTCAGCGTTGTTCATCTCCTGGAGCGCTGGGGCTTTTTATGGTCTGACCATTGCCTATTTCTTCATATGTTTTCCAATCTATCCATTCGGAATCCCCATTGATGCTCTCCGCAAATGGATGTCTGGAGGACCAGGGCTGACAAATCCAGCATAAGCCTGCTTATTATATTGTCTACCAGGATTGGGGACTTGCCAGACTGTCCCTATTTAGGAAGTCCAGGCATGTCAGGGTGAGTTATAAATCTATTTCTTACCACCACACCTAAATTTTGAGATTACCATATGGTCTTCTCCTTCACCTTATCCCTGAAGCACTGCCTTTAGCTGAACAGTATACACATGAGATATGGCTTCATCCTGTTTAAGCCAGATGCAGCCATTTGTATGGTTCAACAGGAAAAGGGAATCATCACTTCAGACGACCTTCTGCCATGTGTCCAAGGTCCATTAATGTATTTCATAGGTCTATGTGAGGTGTTGCTGATGACGTGGGGTCGTCAGGGACACTATTGTCGGTCTTCGGCAATTAAACTCCAGTTGATGCAAGGTCCACTGCATGGTCATTGTGTAAATTTGTGTAATATCCCCACTGTTGTACTGCTGGTTCAGTTGGTCCACTGAGATACCAGAACATGCCACTCGACGCTTGCCTTTAAGATTAAGAATATTCAGCAAAGGCAGTGCTCCTGGCATTGATATTAAAGATGGTATAACACTGTATGCGTGGAAGGTGACTTACCTGGCATTACCTGGCTTTTATACTCCATATATGATCTGCCCCCTGGAGCACTAGGGTTTTTATGGACAAGAATGCAGTTACTCGAGAAGAGCGAGGTTCGCTCGAGTAACTGACTTATCCGAGCGTACTCGCTCATCTCTAGTAGTGATTACAGTGCAGTTATCTCCAGTGATCACAGGTGCTGTCTTCTCTGATTGCAGTTGTCTCTTTTCATTTTTCTTCTCTATCTGGACCCAGATCACCATAAAACTTCTTCCAGCCATGACTTGTCTCTGCATACTCTCCCCATCCTGCCAGTGCAACCCCTAAAGAACTTCTCAGTGTCCTCCATAGTACTCTGTGTCCCCACTTAGTAACAGTGCCCCAGTTAGTAATAGGATCCCCTCTGTGCCATAATTAACAACAGGACCCCCTACATGGCCTTGGAACTCCAGTCCAGTTATCTTCTTTACTCAGAAGACTGCTGTCAAAGGCCGTGTGTTCTCTTGCAAAGGGTAACCTGACTCATCCACCTGTCCCTGGAACACACAGCAATCAACTGCTGAGACTGGAGGACAAGTGAGCAACCTCTGACAGGAGTCCTGCACACAGCAAAGATAAGCTCTACTAGTGCTACCGGATGGAGCTTTGGTAGCGGGGGCCACCAACACTTAAGTTATCATTGGGAAGAGGGGAAGTCCTAAACACTTGCTAGGGCCCAGCCTGGGATGCTCATGCCTCCCTGCACCCCCACCCCCCTCACCCGCAGTCAAGCTCACCCCAGACTTCACCTATAACAGTCACCTTTCTCAATTACTAATGATGTCTCTCAAGACTCAAATACCCCCAAGACTTACAGTAGGACTGAATTATGTAACAAATGGACAGGCAAATAAGTTATAAAATGAAGCACATATCAGCTGTAGTAAATAAAAAGATTCAAGAATAGGAACTCACAAATAGATGATGGGAACAGAAAGGTGATAGTAATCGGATTATAGTATCAGATAATGGAGCAGATAGGTACTGGTGAATAGATAATAGCAACCTGACAATCAGTGGCCATAATGCTAGCTTTCCCTAAATCTTCCCATAATCTATCCCTGATGCTGACCCTAGCACCAGACACCATTGTCCCCGAGTATCCCAAATGGATCCTGACAAACAATGACAAGGTGCTAAGACCCAAAGGCAAAAAAATCAAATTGAGCAGAGCTAAACTAAGAAGCAAGACAAGACAGATAGAACCATGGAAGGAGCAACCAAGAAGCTCCAAGCCTAAGAAGGAAGGACTGGACTAGAACAACCACAGGAACAAAACTACACTGACAGAAATAAAGCTAGATGAGAGAACTTTCCAAATGAGGCTGAGTTGCAGCAGTATGGTCAACTGACCCACTCTAATGAATCAGCTATGGAACAGATACATAGCAACTGCCTCAACAACAAACTAAAAGGCAGGAGATGGAGACACAGCAGAATTCCTGGTAACTGTAAGAGCAGATGGTTTATAGTGACTGTTCGGAACACACACTATTTACATCTGTATATGCTATACTGTGGAGAAGATCTAATAGACAAGGACTCCTTTCTAAGGGTCAAATGTGAGGACACAAGAGTATGGTCTTTTAATCGCAGTGAGTTACGCCTTGGAGTGATAAGATGGAAAAATGCATCTCTTGTAGATTGTATAGAGCAAGAGGATGGCACGTAACACCTGCTTTCACATGTGCGCGGCCCTCATCACATCCGTCCCCTTGGACCCTGACGGCGGCTGCACCTGGCTGATGACTCTTGAGAAGGCTGAATGGTCAGATATATGGAGAGAGCTGCTCCCCATGGGAGGCTGCACGGTGATGAACCTGCCGAAGACCTGATCAAGGCCCAGGAGACGCACCGGCTGAGGTGCTATGATCCCCTTATATTCGTTTTTGGAATCCGCTGCACATCTCCAGCTGGGCCGGAACTTGTGGATGTACACACATGCACCTTGTGCTGGGAGGGGATGTCTCCCGCGAGGTCTGGCGGTAGTGCCTCTTAACCACTGTAAGTCCTCATCTAACTCCATCCATGGAAACCAGAGCTGGTACGAGCCCATCGCATTACCTGCAGAAGACATATCAGTCAGTTAAGACGTGGCTCACAAGTTCTTGATCATTGATGTGATCGGATCATCTCACTACATGACCTTTTAACTTTAGCCTTTACTCTACAAATCTGTATCTATGACATAATGGGGAAATAGACCTTAAAGGGGTTGTCTCACGCCGAAACGTTTTTTTTTTTTTTCAATAGGCCCCCCGTTTGGCGCGAGACAAACCCAATGCATGTGTTAAAAAAAAAAAAACGTTTAGTACTTACCCGAATCCCCGCGCTGCGGCGACTTCTTCCTTACCTTACTAAGATGGCCGCCGGGATCTTCACCCACGATGCACCGCGGGTCTTCTCCCATGGTGCACCGTGGGCTCTGTGCGGTCCATTGCCGATTCCAGCCTCCTGATTGGCTGGAATCGGCACACATGACGGGGCGGAGCTACAAGGACCAGCTTTCCGGCACGAGCGGCCCCATTCACCGCACAGAAGACCGCACAGCGCAAGCGCGTCTAAAATCGCCAGAAGACGGCGATTTTAGACGGATCCATGGCGACGGGGACGCTAGCAACGGAACAGGTAAGTGAATAACTTCTGTATGGCTCATAATTAATGCACAATGTATATTACAAAGTGCATTAATATGGCCATACAGAAGTATATAACCCCACTTGATTTCATGAGACAACCCCTTTAACCTTTAAGTTCTGCCCCCAGTGGCTTCATCAGATATTGCAGCATCAATGTTCTCGGGGCAGAGCTCTGCAGTTATGGGCCCTTGTCCTCGTACATGCAATGGGGGTAATTGTACTGGTTTTCTTTTGCAACATCCACACTAAGGGCGCCCACCCACTGACGTTTTTTTTCCCCTGCGAAATTCGCAGCATTTTTTTTCTGCAGGGGTCTATGGGACTTGTAATGTTAAAATCGCGATCGCGGTAAATTGCGATTTTGCGCGATCGCGATTTTAACATTACAAGTCCCATAGACCCCTGCAGAAAAAAAATGCTGCGAATTTCGCAGGGAAAAAAAAACGCCAGTGGGTGGGCGCCCTTACCCATGGTTAATTTAACCACTTCAAGACCGAGCCTGTTTATGCCTTAACTCTTTCCAATCCAATTTGTATCCTGGGGGCTTACTCTTTTTATGCTGTTATACAATGGCAATATCTGCTCGCTAAAGCCAGTACTGCATAAGGTGACACATTAAATAGCCTCCAACAGCAGAGAAGCTGGCAATATACAGTAGGAGAACCCCGACGGATGTCTTCCAACATCGGAGCTGTACAGCCTTAAATCATAATGTCTTCAGACATCAGATAGTGGATTGGAAAGGGTTAATAACAGCATGGTGGTCCTGGATTCAAACCTCACCAAGGACAATATCTGCATGGAGTTTGTATGTTTTCCCTGTGTTTGTGTGAGTTTCCTCTGGGTACTCCAATTTTCTCTCACACTCTCAATGAGGAGAGGTGGGACGGGGTGGGGCTAATTCCCAGAACTTAGCCCTGCCCCCGTTCCGCCTCCTCTCATTGCAAATAGTGCAGAGGGGCGGAGAGGAGGCAGAGACTGCTCCCAGCTCTTTCAGCCTCCTCCCCCTGCAGAGAGAGACGCCATATATCGGCTGGGCGTGAAAACCCAGCCGATATACGGTCGTCTGAATGCACCCTAATACTAACATAGCTTTTTTAAATCACATATTGTAGTTTATTTAAGTGGTAAAAGTAGAATGATACAATTTACAATTATTTCATTTTTTTAAAAATTGAAGAACATTTTTAAAAATAGTTTTTTCAACTGCAGTACATATTGTACTAATTTTCTATCAGATATATTCATATTATATATTTCCACTTGTTTACTTTATTTTGCAGGCACATTTGAGATATTTTTCACATTTCTGAGGAATTTAGGAAATGTAATAATTTAACATTAATTTTTTTAAATTCTGACATATTGTTTTTAATTTTCATTTATATCTAATTTACAATTTTAATTTATATACATGGTATTGATGATTAAATTAATTGATGTTATAAATAATGTAAGGGTACGTTCACACCTAGCGGAATTGGTGCGGATTTTCCACTGTGGAAAATCTGCATCCAACTCCTCTGTCTCTTCTCCACACCTGTCTATATTCCACTGTCATTCCTGCTCTGTGCACCTCTAGACTCTCCCCCTCTGCTTCACGCCCCTCTAGATTACTCTGCCCCTTCTCTGTACCCGTCTAGATTCCTCTGTCCTCCCCTTTCTGCACCCCTCTAGACTCCTCTGCTCCTCTCCATGCCCCTCTAGACTCCTGTCCCTTTCTGCTCTTGATTCTTATCAATTCTCTGCACCCCTCTGCTTTGTATCTATCTAGACTCCTGTCCCTTCTCCATGACCGTCCAGATTCCTCTGTACCCCTCTAGACTCCTCTGTCCCCTTCCCACTCTGCCTTGTACTATTCTGCATCCATGTCTCTTCTGCATGCCCCTATAGACTCCTCTGTCCTCCCACTCCACTCCCCACTCTATACCCCTCAAGACTCCTCTATCCCCTTAACAATCTGCCCTGTACTTATCTGTATTGTCTCTGTCTCCCTATGCACTTGTAACTCTAAACTCCTCTGTCCTCCGCACTGCACCATTTTAGACTACTAAGCTTTCTCCATGCTTCTCTACTCCCCCTCTAGACACCTCTGTTCCCTCTCCAGACTCCTGTTCTCTTCCCACTCGACTCTAGATTCCTGTCCTTTATTTGGACCCATCTAGACTCCTCTCTGCCCTCCACGCCCCTCTAGACACCTCTGTTCTCCCACTCCACTCTAGACTTCTCTGTCCTCCCCACTCCATACCCCTCTAGACTCTCTATCCCCTTCTAACTCTGCCCTGTACTTCTTGCTTCCTTCTCTCTATTTTTTTAAGAGGCGAAAGATAGGCATTTTGGTTTTTTAGTTTTTTGTTTTTTTTTACAGTTTTTGCCATACAGGATGAATAGTGTGTTCAGTTTATTGTACGGGTCGTTATGGATCAACGATACCAAATGTGTTTTTATATTTTGACAAACAAAAAGGGAAAAGTTTGCAAAGTTTTTTTTTTTTTTTTACAATTTTCTTTTTTCATGTTACCTGGTATCCGATTTACTATGGCAACTTAATCGCAGTCGGCAGAGAAAGCGCCCCCACCCACCCCCTCTGTGAGTCCTTTATATGCCACGATCAACATTGATTGCGGCATGTAAGGGGTTATCATCAGTGATAGGTGGTCTCACTGATTCCCGCTGTTGCAGTGGAAGGCACAGCCAGCTCCAGGATGGCGTGGGTTGCACAATAATTGCGCAGTGTAAAGCTGGTGTTAACCCTTAGACTCGCTTTACACGGAGCAATAAATCGTTTTCAGGAGCGAATGATGATAGAGTCTGTTAACGCGGGCAGATAAATCGTTTACAATTGCGTTCACATTCATTGTACCAATCTGAATGACAGCGCGACCGTTGTTCACACGCAACAACGTGCGGACGATTATTTTTATGTTTACATTAAATGAACAACAAACGAGAAGTGAACAAATTCTCGTTTAATCATCGGCCTTGTTTACACTGAAGGATTGTCGTACAAAATCGCACGATCCAGAGATTTGGAATGATAATCGGCTCTGTCACGCAGACTTGGTCTGCCGCTGCATCTACCTGTGTAAACTGCCTTAGGTTCCTTTTACACGGAGTAGTCGCAGTTTATACAGGCTGATAAAGTATTTTACATTTCAGTCGCTCGCTCGTTTAGTCGACTAAACAATCGCTGTTTACACGCAACGAAGTGCAAATGAGTGAACAATTATTTTTATGCGTGCATAACATGAAGGCCCAACGAGAAATGAACGGATTCCCTGAGCCACCATCTCTAGGACGGCTGTCAGGCGCTTTATAGACCATATGTTTATGTTTCGAAACATGGCGGCCGCGCGCCGGGTCTGTTTCCGTATCACCATGGCTACGGATAGAGAGGCGGCAGAGCTCTCTCCGCTGGGACCCGCCCTCTTTCGCTTTTCTGGCAGTGTGATTGGTCATACGTAACGGTCATGATAATACTCATTCTAAACCAGTGAATGATAGACAAGTGGACAAACCAATCAGCGGCCGGGTAGTACTGCAGCACAGCCAATCAGGTTACAGGCTTATAATCCGGAGAGCGCTGGGTGGTGGCGTTGATTTCTTTCAGGGCGGCCCGGTGTGCGGTTAAAGCGAGACAAGAACTGGACATCCCGGGGGCTGTGCGGTAATATAATATCATTATTACGTCACACCGGGATCTACACAAGTATTCACAGTCCGGGACTGTATAGAATGGGAGGAGGAGGGGCTGCGAGTGAGAATGACCGTCATCATTATTACATCATACCCGGATCTGTATATAACGGGGAAGTGTGTTCTAATAATGATGCATATTCTGTTCTATCACTCCCAGATGGGTTTATACTAATGGAGCTGTGAGATAGTATAATATCTCTATCATCACTATTATTACATGATACTCAGATCTGTATATCACAAGAGGAGCTGTGATGTAATATAATATCCATCATCATTATTATTACATGATACTCAGATCTGTATATGACAAGAGGGGGCTGTGATGTGATGTAATATCCATCATCACTATTATAACAGGATACTCAAATCTGTATATGACAAGAGGGGGCTGTGATGTAATATAATATCCATCATCACTATTATTACATGATACTCAGATCTGTATATGACAAGAGGGGGCTGTGATGTAATATAATATCCATCATCACTATTATTACATGATACTCAGATCTGTATATGACAAGAGGGGGCTGTGATGTAATATAATATCCATCATCACTATTATTACATGATACTCAGATCTGTATATGACAAGAGGGGGCTGTGATGTAATATAATATCCATCATCACTATTATTACATGATACTCAGATCTGTATATGACAAGAGGGGGCTGTGATGTAATATAATATCCATCATCACTATTATTACATGATACTCAGATCTGTATATGACAAGAGGGGGCTGTGATGTAATATAATATCCATCATCACTATTATTACATGATACTCAGATCTGTATATGACAAGAGGGGGCTGTGATGTAATATAATATCCATCATCACTATTATTACATGATACTCAGATCTGTATATGACAAGAGGGGGCTGTGATGTTATATAATATCCATCATCACTATTACTACATGATACTCAGATCTGTATATGACAAGAGGGGGCTGTGATGTAATATAATATCCGTCATCACTATCATTATACGATACTCAGATCTGTATATAACAGGAGGGGGCTGTGATGTAATATAATATCTATCATCACTGTTATGTCAAACCTGGATCTCTGTATTCTGGGGGAAACAGCTGTGATGTAATATACCCATCATCATTATTACATCATACCCAGATCTGCAAGTGATTGGGGGTAATGTGATGTAATGATGATAATAGATATTTTGTTATATCACTCCCAGATGGGTTTATACTGGGGGTGGGGGCAGGGCTGTTGAGGGTATTATAATATCCATCGACATTATTATTTCATTATACTCAGACTTGTATATAAGGGGAGGGGGACTGTGATATAATATAATATCCATTATCACTATTATGTCACACCTGGATCTCTGTATAAATATCCATCATTATAATTATTACATCACACCCTTGATCTGTATATAATGGGGGGGAATAGGATGTAATAATACTGATAGATTTCTCGGTTATATCACTCCCAGATGGGTTATTCTGAGAGGGGGGACTATGAAGTAATCTAATATCCATCATCACTATTATGTCACACGTGGATCTCTGTATACTTGGGGGGACTTTGATGTAATATTCATCATCATTATTATACCATCACACCCTGGATCTGTATAAGGGGCCTTTTGCACGGACGCAGATCATTCCACCGGGTGCAGTGGAATTTGCTGTCACAGAAATCCACTTGTCTAACTGCAGAGTTGCAGGATTAATCCGTTATCCACTCCCCATAACATCCGCACGTTAGGCATGTGGCGTCCTGCAGAACAATTCAGCCTGCGTGAAAGGTCCCTACTGGATATTATATCTCCCCCCTCCCCCAATATTACATAGAGATCTGAGTGCAATATAATATCCATGATCATTATTATATTACTTTACAGCAACCCCTTTCCATTATACTGGGTGAGGCAAAAGTCTGGACACACCCGTTTAAGTGGTGTAATAATGAGAAAGTTGATTTTCAATGTTTGAAAGTATTAATTTGGAGGGGAACGGCATATTTTTATTTATTTTTTTTAGTGGAGGAGAGGTTTTTGGTATCCATTTTGAACTCTGCCATATTGAATTCAACTCAGGTTTTTTAAATGGAAAGCGGGTCATGTGACATGTCAGTCTTGGCTGGAATTTACTCAGAAACACACTGGAAGTGTCAGCTTTGCCCTTTTTTTACATGTTTAGGAGGGATATGAGGATAAATTTGGTAAACTGTCTGATATTCGAGGCTTTTTACATTGACGGATCACTTAGCGGTGTAAAGTACCGCCATATGTTGCAGGATACCATATTCCCATCTGTGCTCTGAGAACAGCAAGTTCCCTCATTACTTTCAACAGGTTGGCGCACCGCCGCACTTTTCTATGGCTGTACGCAGATTGCTGGATGTATAATCTCCTAGGCACTGGATTGGGCATAGAGGTCCTGAAGAATGGCTGCCAAGGTCACCGGATTTAAAGGAGTTGTCTCGCGAAAGCAAGTGGGCTCATACACTTCTGTATGGCCATATTAATGCACTTTGTAATATACATCGTGCATTAAATATGAGCCATACAGAAGTTATTCACTTACCTGCTCCGTTGCTGGCGTCCCCGTCTCCATGGCTCCGTCTAATTTCGGGGTCTTCTTGCTTTTTTAGACGCGCTTGCGCAGAAGGGTCTTCTCTCTTCTGGTCGTTCGGGCACGAGCGGCGTCCTGGCTTCGCCCCCTTCTACGCATCATCGCGTAGCTCCGCCCCGTCACGTGTGCCGATTCCAGCCAATCAGGAGGCTGGAATCGGCAATGGACCGCACAGAGCCCACGGTGCACCATGGGAGAAGACCCGCGGTGCATCGTGGGTGAAGATCCCGGTGGCCATCTTGGAGAAGGAAGAAGTAGGAAGAAGGAAGAAGTCGCAGAGTGGGGATTCGGGTAAGTCATATTTTTATTTTTATTTTAACACATCCCTTGGGTTTGTCCTGCGCCGAACGGGGGGGCCTATGCAAAAAAAAAAAAACGTTTCGGCGCGAGACAACCCCTTTAATGCCTTTGGACTTTTATCTTTAAAGCCATTTAAAGAAGCGTAATGTGGTTCACCTGAAACGGCGAATGCTACAATGCTGTCAAGAAATATCACTTTCCATTCTTCAGCACAAAAGATTCACAGTTAGTTGCAGCACACCAGAAAAAATAGGAGATATACTCACTAGAGCCAAAATAGAGATTTGTTGATGCAGCGCTGAAATTGGACGCAGACCCTTCGTCCAAATGGTATCCAAATCACCAGTCAGTGTGTCAGCAGCATCGGGGTTTTTTTTTCAAGTCGATAGATCAGATGATAAGCTTTAAAACTTCACCTTTATTTTGGTTCGCATAAAACAACAGCAACGTTTCGGCTGTACTCCTGACAGCCTTTGTCAAGCCATATTGGAAATCAATTTTCTCATAATAACACCAGTTAAAAGGGTGTGTCCAGACTTTTGCCTCACCCTGTGTTATCTGGTTGTGATGTAATAACTATGATGAATATAATATTCTTCATCCCATACAACAGGGATCATAAGCAGCACAGCACTCGGGATGAAAGATCTGTGATGTCACCATCATGCCCTGCCCCTGATCACATGACAATGACGTCATCACAGGTCCTTCATCCCTGTGCAGATTACAGGCGGACTACATCCCTTACAAACTCTCTGCGGCCTCAGTTGCTATGGAATACTAATGACCACCTAGCCGGACAGCAGCCGTCTGCTTACAGGACCTGTGATAGCGTCACCATCATGTGATCAGGGGCGGAGCATGTAACTTCCTCGGGGATGAAGTACCTGTGATGACGTCACCGTCATGTGATCAGGGGCGGAGTATATAACTCACGGATGGACAGGTGGTCGATAGTATTTTGATGATGGATATTATATTACCTCACAACTCCCCCCTCACCATTTTATACAGATATGGGTGTGATGTAACAATGATAATGGATATTATATTACCTGATAGCTCCCCCATCATCATTATTACATCACTCCGAGATCTGCATATAATGGGGAAGTGTGAGGTAACGATGATGGATATTATAACATCACACCCGGATATGTTTATAATATCTGTGATCATTATCACATCACACCTAGATCTGAATACAGTATAATGCAGGAAGCTGTGAGGTAATTACATTGTTGTATCACTTCCAGAACTGCATGTAATAAGAGGAGAAGGGGCTGGGAGATATGTCCATCATTATTATTACAGTACACTTGGATCTGTGTATAATGAATATTCTATTACCTCACAGCACCCCTATATTATATACAGATCTAGGGGTGATGTAATAATGATGATGAATATTATATTACCTCACAGCTTCCCCATCATAGTTATTACATCATACCCAGATCTGTATATAATCGGAAGGAGGGGTGGGGTGGGGCTATGAGGTATTATAATATCTCCCATAATTATTACATCACACACAGATCTGTATATATTTGGGAAGAGGGTGCTGTGAGGTAGTATAATATCCTTTATCATCATTATTATTACATCACACGAAGTATAAAATGGTGGTGGTGATGGTGGGGCTGTAGGGTTATGTCATAATAATAATGATGGATATTTCATCACACCCTGGTCTGTATATAATCAGAGGAGGAGGGGCAGTGAGGTAATATAATATCATCATCCCTCATCCTCATCGTTATTATTACATTAACCCAGATCAGTATGTAATGAGGGGGAGGAGCTGCGTGGTTAGAGAATATACATCACAGGGTTCAATAATGTAATAATTGTGATTTATTTACAGAGGAGTATCTAGACCAGCGTGTGATCATGGCAGAGCCAGAGCTGTTACTGGACTCCAACATCCGCCTGTGGGTCGTCCTGCCCATCGTCTTCATCACTTTCTTTGTCGGAATGATCCGCCATTATGTGTCCATCCTGCTACAGAGTGACAAGAAGCTGACGCAGGAGCAGGTGTCCGACAGGTTAGGTCTGCCATTGCCGACCATGTAAAGACTGATGTCCCACAAAGAATCGTTGTTATAACATACACTACCTTTTATCAAAGCGCGGTATATCATAGCATACCCCATCGTCTTTCATAAGGCGAGGATATCGTTGCTATAGCATGTTTTACCTTCTAGCATATGGCGGGATATCATTCTTATAGCATGCTCTACCTTCTAGCATATGTCGGGATATCATTGTTATAGCACACTCTGCCTTCTATCGTAGAGTGGGATATTATTATCATATCATACTCTGCCTTCTATCATGTTGGGTGGGTTATCATAGTTATAGCATGCTCTATCATCTATCATAGTGGGATATCATTATAGCATGCTCTGCCTTCTATAATATTGCAGGATATCATTGTTCTGTCATAGGGTGGGATTTCAGAACATCATAGGGTGGGATATCCTTGTTAGAGCATATATTACCTTCCATCATACAGTAGGGTGGGATGACATTGTTATAGCATGTACTGTATTCTATAAGAGGATATAACTGTTATTGCATTCATCTCGTCTGTCATTGTTGTCTTTTTGACAAATGTTTTGAGAATATAGATTTTTCAGAGGATATTTACGGGCATGTCTGCGGTAAGAGCGCCCCTTTAAAGAATCGTTATGCCCCGGGTTACATTATGTGTTGTCTCCTCTTGCAGCCAGGTGCTGATACGAAGCAGAATTCTCAGAGAAAACGGCAAGTACATTTCCAAACAGGTAAGTGACCCCATGTGCACCCCCTCCTACCTCCCCCCCTGATGGAAGTCATATGAGGTTGTCTTCAGCACACAGTTCACATAGTTTACCTGTGTGATATGCATCGCTGTCGTGGTCAGCCCACGCCCCTAACGCTGTCTTTCATCTTTTCAGTCTTTTCTAATGAGAAAGTTCTACTTCAACAACTCAGAAGACGGATTCTTTAAAAAGACGAAGAGGAAAGTTGTTCCCCCCTCCCCCATGACAGGTGCGCATGTCCCTGCTTGTTGTATGTGACGTGAAACGTGTAGCATCACATTAATGCCACTCCTGCACAAACTCTGCATTCCCTCTGGGAGGAAAAGGCTGGAACAGAATGAGGAAAAATCGAAGAACTCCATCTTTATAGTTTTGTATGTAGGGTAGCACTCTGTATATAGGAGCGCCCTACTCGCCATGGTTTGTATATATACTATTGGGCAACATTGAGTATAGCACATACATGGGGTAACAACCCCCTTTCCTTGCTTGTGTAGTTTTTTCAGGGTTTGATGACTCTTCTCGGTTCCCTCAGATCCGACCATGCTTACAGACATGATGAAGGGGAATGTGACCAACGTGCTTCCCATGATCCTCATCGGGGGCTGGATCAATATGACCTTCTCTGGGTTTGTAACAAGTGAGTGATGATTGGGGGTTTAGGGTGGGTGATGAGCATAAGGCCGCCTGCACACGAACGGGTTGGATTCCGCATGCGGGAGCCCGTGGCGGAATCAGACCTTGTACCCAGCCGGCGTCTGCGTGTACCTGTATTTATCTATATAGCGGAAGATCATGGCTCAATTGCTGATGAAGATGATGAGCGGCACAGATCCCTCATTGTCATCTATGATTAGATGATCATACAGCAAACAGGAGGATGACTCGCTCACCTGAGGCATTCCCAGGATCCTAAAATCTCCAAGCAAACTCCCAGGCTGCTTTCAGACAGGCGTATATGAGCTCCATATCTGTGATTTGCAGACTGTATTACACATCTAATGTAAATTTATAGAGGTAGTCACATGGCTGTATTTTCACATCCATTGTGTTTCGGGTCTTTTAAACGCATGACCTGTTTGGATTTTTACCTCCGTTTTGCTATTTTTTTTATTGGACAAATACTAATGCCATCTGTAACATGTCCATATTACGGGTCTGTATAACGGACGGGTTACAATGTGCTTGTCTGAAAGTGGGCAAAAAAGAAGAGGATCCAGCATGTAATGTGGCATAACATTTCAGATTCTTCACTTAAATCCATAAAATCAGGGTGCGAAGCAAGACGTAGACGGTGATGTAATAAGGCAATGAACTCGTAGGACCAGCAGAAGTTGGGGCTCAGACTGAATCCCTGAATCTGCCAGTCCTGTGTGGTAATTGCCTTATTACATCCCCGTCTATCTTGCTTCTAAGCCCTGATTTTAAGGATTGAAATAAAGCAGTTGAAGTTTTATACCACATTGCATGATGGATCCTCCTGCCTTTTTTTTCCTATTTGAGTATGATTAGATGATTGCTTCATAATAGCATCATGTGATTGGCGTGTTCTCTGTGTGTTCTAGCTAAGGTTCCCTTCCCCCTGACCCTGCGCTTCAAGCCCATGTTGCAGCAGGGGATTGAGCTGCTCTCACTGGACGCCTCCTGGTAAGAGATCTGTAAATTTTTGTTGGAGATACAGTGATACTACTGTAGTATATCCAACTCTCTTCTGGATATACCCCCCCACCCCCCACCTGTACTAGAGATAAACCCCAGCAGCACCAGCTTTCCCGGAGATGAACCCCTTCCCAGCACTTTCCCCCATACTTTGTGTAAAATCAATATTCTATGTGAACTATATATACTCTACTAGTAATTATTAGGAAATTATACTACCAGTGTTTATGGAGGCACAATGCACGTCACACACATAGCTCTGCTACATGTATTTCACATATAGCTCTGCTACATACATTCTTCATTCCATACAACAGGGATCACAAGCGGCACAGCACTTGGGATGAGGCACCTGTGATGACATCACTGTCGTGCCCCACCCCTGATCACGTGGTGTCATCACGACTATTTCATCTCGATTGAGTTACATGCCCCACCTCTGATCAGATGACAGTTACATCATCACAGGTCCCTGTGCAGATTGCGGGTGGACTACATTCCCTACAAACCACCTGCAGCCTCAGTTGCTATGGAATACTTACAAACACTTAGCCGGATGGCAGCTCTTTGCCTACAGGACCTGTGATGATGTCACCATCATGTGATCAGGGGCGGAGCATGTAACTCACGGACAGACAAGTGGTCATTAGTATTTTGATATACCACCTACATCAATATTCTATCCCCTTTCCAGTAGAGGTGTCTATAATTTTATAGGGTAACTATAGAGGGGAAAGTTTTATTTAGGGTCCTTTAGTCTATACTCTGTATAACCCCACTACCCTGTATGTATCATGCATGTTATAAAAGTGTTCTTTATAGCCCTCCCCCTCTGTGTTCCCTGCACTGGTAACCCCCAGGACGCCTGGTGTGTGTGTGTCCTTGTCTGTGTGTGTGTGTCCTTGTCCGTGTGTGTGTGTCCTTGTCCGTGTGTGTGTGTCCGTGTCCGTGTGTGTGTGTCCGTGTCCGTGTGTGTGTGTCCGTGTCCGTGTGTGTGTGTCCGTGTCCGTGTGTGTGTGTGTCCGTGTCCGTGTCCCAGATTTTGGGTTTCCTCTGCTTATCCCTCCTGTCCCCCTGCAGGGTCAGCTCTGCCTCGTGGTACTTTCTCAATGTGTTTGGCTTGAGGAGCATCTACTCTTTGATCCTGGGGCAGGACAATGGTAAGAAACGCTCTCTAGTGTCACTTTCGGCCCTGTCCCTCACTGTTTATTAGTAGATGGCTTATGTTACGCTGTACGCATGTGTGTTACCTAGAGTGGGGTGCAGATCAAATTGGGGTGTATGTTCAGAGTGGACCCTTGGGCCCTTGCACATATAGTGTATTAAGGGGGAGCGTCAAAGTTGTTGACCCCATGCCTGCCTGCCCCTTCATTTACCTGAACTCAGGTGTCGTAACCTGTGTTTTATGCCCCAGCTGCGGACCAGTCGCGCGTCATGCAGGAGCAGATGACCGGCGCGGCGATGGCTATGCCTGCTGACACCAACAAGGCGTTTAAGGTGAGAGGTACAATCTCTTGTGTTCATGTGTTCACAGTTCTAACAGTGGGAAGGTACAGGTACCTCAGTCTGGTTGAACACACTGCCTGCCGTTATGCCCTTCCCCGTTGTGTGAGGCTATCAGTTACTAGTCTTCCTCTTTGTCTATCTCTCATCAGACGGAGTGGGAAGCCCTGGAGCTCACTGACCACCAGTGGGCACTAGATGACCTGGAGGAAGAGTTGATGGGGACAGACCTGAACTTTGAGGGGATGTTCAAGCGGGAGCTGCAGACCTCCATGTTCTAAGCCACTTGACTTTTGGTTGGTTTACCTGTGAGCGCTGACGCCAGATTTCCTGAGATGATGGTTGTTGTAGTCTCTGCGTCTTCAGTTTTTTCAGTACATGGTCTCATGGGTTACATCCCAGACGTTGCTCATAGCCCTCCTGGATTGGGGTCCTGTAGGTCGGTCATTCCTCATTTCACTGCTGTTTACATTTTGGGGCTACAGATCCCAGGACAGATTAACCCTTCATTCACTGTCACACTGCGCCTTACTGTAGTGTCACTGTCTGTTTATATCCTGTAGCAGAAATGTGCTAATTACTCCCATCATTACTGGTTAGTAATTAGGTCACCGGCTTCTGAACGTGTCATTAGTCTGTCATATCCTGGGAGCGGATGCGGGGTAGCACAGGTGTCTGGTCAGCGGAGACTTTTCACCCTCTTTAGTATTGGGGTCTGTTCCTGGCGGTTGCCGCCGGTTGCTTTCCTTTAGTTTTTGTTGCATTATTTATCTATTTAACCTTATTAAATGTTTTATAATTACCGGCTGTGGATTTTGTTGTGTTATGTGATGTTTATTATCACACAGCAAGGTAGGTGTCGCTGCTAGGAATTATCATAGGGATTAAGGCCTCATGTCCACAGGCAAAATTGGATTGTGCCATCTGTGTGGGTAATCCGCAGTACAATATACCCATAGAGATGAATCGGGCGTCTGCAGTGAATATAACACCTGCGGATGGGATTTTTTTTAGATTTGCGGGTGGTACGTGCAGATAATAAATCGCAGCATGCTCCATTTTACCGCTGGTCACGTGCAGATGTGCCCCATTCATCTCTATGGGAACTTACGATCCACAATGCATCCGCAAATACATTTGCGGATTCACTGTGGATTTGAAGGTTAAAGGGAGGCGGGGTTGAGCAGTGCATCTGCCATGATTTGAGCGGAAAAAAAACGCAATCTGCAAACTCCCACAAGCAATAAAAAAATAATCTATTTAATGATGAAACGCAATGCATCCGCTGCGGAAATCCACATAAAAAAATCTGCGCATGCCGTGGACACGAGACCTAAAGGCATGTCCCTAGAAGAGTTATTACAGGAAAACGAGATTAAAGGGGTCTCTACTAGTAGAGTTATTACAAGGAGGAGGGATTAAATAGATTACCGCTAGAAGAGTTATAACAGGGAAGGAAGATTTAACCCCTTCCCGTGCATTTATGTCCGGGAACGTCGGGGTATGTATGAAGAGAGGTCGCAGAGCGACCTCTCTGCATACAGCGCGGGCGTCAGCTGTTTACTACAGCTTTACACCCGGAGCAGTAGCCGCGATCGGCCGTTCGTCCGATTACGGCTATTAACCCTTTAAATGCCGCTGTCAGTTCTGACAGCGGCATTTAAAGCCCCGGTTAGATCGGAGGAGCCGTGCAGGTGTCATGGATGCCGGGAGCCTTCTGAAAGGCCCCAGGGCTGCCTTGAGAGACTGCCTTTCAAGCCATCCCCGTGGGGTGGCTTGATAGGCTGCCTGTCAGGATGCAGTATGATGTAATGCTATAACATTATGTCATACTGCACGGGTGATCAAAGTATCGCATATTGTAGTCCCCCAGGGGGACTTAAAAGTAAAGTGAAAAAAAGAGCAAGAAAGTTTTTTTAATTGTTAAAAAAAAAAGTAATAAGTTTAAATCACCTCCCTTTTGCCATATCTATAATTAAAAAGTCTAAATAAAATAAAAATACATATTTGGTATCGCCGTATTCGCAAAAGTCCGATCTATCAAAGTAGCGCATTATTTACCCCGCACGGTGAACGTCGGCCGAAATCCCCCCCCCTCCCCGCCAGAAATGCACTTTTTCAGTCACCCTGTCTCCCAGAAAAAATGCAATAAAAAGCGATCAAAAAGTCATACGTATTCCAAATTAGTACTGGAGGAAAATGCAGGACACTCCGCAAAAAATGAGCCCTCGCTGAACTACGTCGATGGAAAAATAAAAAAGTTATTGCGCGGACAAAATGACCGCAGAAAATAATTGAAAAAAGAGTAGTATAGTAAAAAAAAAAAACTATATAAGTTTGGTAACGTAGTAATCGTACTGACTAGAGATGAGCGAGCACCAAAATGCTCGGGTGCTCGTTATTCGGGACGAACTTTTCGCGATGCTCGAGGGTTCGTTTCGAGTAACGAACCCCATTGAAGTCAATGGGCGACCCGAGCATTTTTGTATTTCGCCGATGCTCGCTAAGGTTTCCTTGTGTGAAAATCTGGGCAATTCAAGAAAGTGATGGGAACGACACAGCAACGGATAGGGCAGGCGAGGGGCTACATGTTGGGCTGCATCTCAAGTTCACAGGTCCCACTATTAAGCCACAATAGCGGCAAGAGTGGGCCCCCCCCCTCCCAAAAACTTTTACTTCTGAAAAGCCCTCATTAGCATGGCATACCTTAGCTAAGCACCACACTACCTCCAACAAAGCACAATCACTGCTTGCATGACACTCCACTGCCACTTCTCCTGTGTTACATGCTGCCCAACCGCCCCCCCTCCCCCCCCACAGCACACACCAAAGTGTCCCTGCGCAGCCTTCAGCTGCCCTAATGCCTCACCACCCTCATGTCTATTTAGAAGTGCGTCTGCCATGAGGAGGAACCGCAGGCACACACTGCAGAGGTTGGCACGGCTAGGCAGCGACCCTCTTTAAAAGGGGCGGGGCGATAGCCCACAATGCTGTACAGAAGCAATGAGAAATAGAATCCTGTGCCACCGCCATCAGGAGCTGCACACGTGGGCATAGCAATGGGGAACCTATGTGTCACACACTATTCATTCTGTCAAGGTGTCTCTGCATGCCCCAGTCAGACCGGGCTTTTTAATTCATAGACACAGGCAGGTACAACTCCCTATTGTGAAGTCCCTGTCGACCGACAGCATGGGTGGCTTCCTGGAACCCAGCGGCGGTACATAAAAATATCCCATTGCATTGCCCAACACAGCTGAGGTAGTAATGTCGTGCTTAATGCAGGTGGGCTTCGGCCCACACTGCATGCCCCAATCAGACTGGGGTTCTTTACAAGTGGAAACAGATGCATTTATAATTCCCTGTGGACCCACAGCAGGGGTGGGTGCCAGGAAGCCACCGGCGGTACATAGAAATATCCCATTGCATTGCCCAACACAGCTGAGGTAGTAATGTCGTGCTTAATGCAGGTGGGCTTTGGCCCACACTGCATGCCCCAGTCTGACTGGGGTTCTTTACAAGTGGAAACAGATGCATTTATAATTCCCTGTGGACCCACAGCAGGGGTGGGTGCCAGGAAGCCACCGGCGGTACATAGAAATATCCCATTGCATTGCCCAACACAGCTGAGGTAGTAATGTCGTGCTTAATGCAGGTGGGCTTCGGCCCACACTGCATGCCCCAGTCTGACTGGGGTTCTTTACAAGTGGAAACAGATGCATTTATAATTCCCTGTGGACCCACAGCAGGGGTGGGTGCCAGGAAGCCACCGGCGGTACATAGAAATATCCCATTGCATTGCCCAACACAGCTGAGGTAGTAATGTCGTGCTTAATGCAGGTGGGCTTCGGCCCACACTGCATGCCCCAGTCTGACTGGGGTTCTTTACAAGTGGACAGATGTAGGTTAAACTCCGTGTGCACCTACAGCATGGGTGGCTCCCTGGAACCCACCGGCGATACACAAAAATATCCCATTGCATTGCCCAACACAGCGGATGTAACGTCAGCTGTAATGCAGGTGGGCTAAAAATTCATTTGATTACACTGTAGGCGAGGGCCCACAAAAATTGCTGTATCAACAGTACTAATGTACATCAAAAAAATTGGCCATGGCCAACCAAGAGGGCAGGTGAAACCCATTAATCGCTTTGGTTAATGTGGCTTAAGTGGTAACTAGGCCTGGAGGCAGCCCAGTTTAACGAAAAATTGGCTCAAGTTAAAGTTTCAACGCTTTTAAGAGCATTGAAACATATAAAAATTGTTTAGAAAAATTATGAGTGAGCCTTGTGGCCCTAAGAAAAATTGCCCGTTCAGCGTGATTACGTGAGGTTTCAGGAGGAGGAGCAGGAGGAGGAGGAGGAATATTAGACACAGATTGATGAAGCAGAAATGTCCCCGTTTTGGATGGTGAGAGAGAACGTAGCTTCCATCCGCGGGTGCAGCCTACGTATTGCTTAGGTATCGCTGTTGTCCGCTGGTGGAGAAGAGAAGTCTCGGGAAATCCAGGCTTTGTTCATCTTGATGAGTGTTAGCCTGTCGGCACTGTCGGTTGACAGGTGGGTACGCTTATCCGTGATGATTCCCCCAGCCACACTAAACACACTCTCTGACATGACGCTAGCCGCAGGACAAGCAAGCACCTCCAGGGTATACAGCGCGAGTTCAGGCCACGTGTCCAGCTTCGACACCCAGTAGTTGTAGGGGGCAGAGGCGTCACGGAGGACGGTCGTGCGATCGGCTACGTACTCCCTCACCATCCTTTTACAGTGGTCCCGCCGACTCAGCCTTGACTGGGGAGCGGTGACACAGTCTTGCTGGGGAGCCATAAAGCTGGCAAAGGCCTTGGAGAATGTTCCCCTGCCTGCGCTGTACATGCTGCCTGATCTCTGCGCCTCCCCTGCTACCTGGCCCTCGGAACTGCGCCTTCTGCCACTAGCGCTGTCGGATGGGAAGTTTACCATCAGTTTGTCCACCAGCGCCCTGTGGTATAGCATCATTCTCGAACCCCTTTCCTCTTCGGGAATGAGAGTGCAAAGGCTCTCCTTATACCGTGGATCGAGCAGTGTGTACACCCAGTAATCCGTAGTGGCCAGAATGCGTGTAACGCGAGGGTCACGAGAAAGGCATCCTAACATGAAGTCAGCCATGTGTGCCAGGGTACTGGCGCACCTTTCCGAGCAGGTATGACAAGTGGGGGTAGCTTTTCAGAAAGCGCTGAACCACCAAATTAAAGACATGGGCCAGGCATGGCACGTGCGTGAGGCTGCTGAGCTGCAGAGCCGCCACCAGCTTACGGCCGTTGTCACACACGACCATGCCCGGTTGAAGGCTCAGCGGCGCAAGCCAGCGGTCGATCTGCTCTGTCAGACCCTGCAGCAGTTCGTGGGCCGTGTGCCTCTTCTCTCCTAAGCTGAGTAGTTTCAGCACGGCCTGCTGACGCTTGCCCACCGCTGTGCTGCCGTGCCGCGCGACACCGACTGCTGGCGACGTGCTGCTGCTGACACATCTTGATTGCGAGACAGAGGTTGCGTTGGAGGAGGAGGAGGAGGAAGGTGCTTTAGTGGAGGAAGCATACACCGCCGCAGATACCACCACCGAGCTGTGGCGCGCAATTCTGGGGGTGGGTAGGACGTGAGCGGTCCCAGGCTCTGACTCTGTCCCAGCCTCCACTAAATTCACCCAATGTGCCGTCAGGGAGATATAGTGGCCCTGCCCGCCTGTGCTTGTCCACGTGTCCGTTGTTAAGTGGACCTTGGCAGTAACCGCGTTGGTGAGGGCGCGTACAATGTTGCGGGAGACGTGGTCGTGCAGGGCTGGGACGGCACATCGGGAAAAGTAGTGGCGACTGGGAACCGAGTAGCGCGGGGCAGCCGCCGCCATCATGCTTTTGAAAGCCTCCGTTTCCACAAGCCTATACGGCAGCATCTCTAGGCTGATCAATTTTGCAATGTGCACGTTTAACGCTTGAGTGTGCGGGTGCGTGGTGTCGTACTTGCGCTTGCGCTCAAACTGTGGCACTAGCGACGTCTGGACGCTGCGCTGAGAGCCATTGCTGGATGGGGCCGAGGACAGCGGAGGTGAGGGTGTGGGTGCAGGCCAGGAGACGGTAGTGCCTGTGTCCTCAGAGGGGGGTTGGATCTCAGTGGCAGGTTGGGGCACAGGGGGAGAGGCAGTGGTGCAAACCGGAGGCGGTGAACGGGCATCATCCCACCTTGGGGGGTGCTTGGCCATCATATGCCTGCGCATGCTGTTGGTGGTGCCTCCCCAGCTGATCTTGGCGCGACAAAGGTTGCACACCACTGTTCGTCGGTCGTCAGGCGTCTCTGTGAAAAACTGCCACACCGTACAGCACCTTGACCTGTGCAGGGTGGCATGGCGCGAGGGGGCGCTTTGGGAAACAGTTGGTGGATTATTCGGTCTGGCCCTGCCTCTACCCCTGGCCACCGCACTGGCTCGGCCTGTGCCCACACCCTCACTTGGCCCTCCGCGTCCTCGGCCGCCTCCACGTCCTCTAGGCCTACCCCTACCCCTCAGCATGCTGTTTTACCAGTGATTTGATTTCTCAGGCAGGAAATAAATTGGCGCAAGCCTGCAGGCCAAATATAATTTTTTGTCCTTTTTAGCAAAGGGAAGACCCCACTGCGTATATTCAATGAACAAGAAGTTTAATATCTGTGGTGTGGCCCTCAAAAAGTGTCACACAACTATAGTGTAGCAGAGTTATTAACTCTAGCAGAGCAGGTATTTGCCAGTCAGGAAAGACAATGGCGCAAGCCTGCAGTAAACCGTAGCTGGTTGCGTCTGATTTTTGTACGTTGTCCACGCAGCACACACGTACACGGAGACCTTAGGACTGACACAGGCAGGCCAAATATAATTTATTTTCCTTTTTTGCAAAGGGAAGGACCCACTGCGTATATTCAATGAACAATAACTGTGTTGTGGCCCTGCCTACACAATTCTGTCCCTGTAGTATCAATGGAGGGTGCAATGCTCTGCACAGACGATTTTTAGAAAAAAAAAAAAATGCAACACTGCTAACAGCAGCCTGCACAGTACTGCACACGCTTAAATTTGGCCCTAGAAAGGACCGTTGAGGTTCTTGAAGGCTACACTCACTCCTAACACTCTCCCTGCCTATGCACCACTTCTGTCCCTAATGCCAGGTGCAATGCTCTGCACTGCCGATTTTGAGAAAAAAAAACAAAAAAACACTGCTAGCAGCAGCCTGCACACAGGTAGATGTGGCCCTGAGAAGGACCGTTGGGGTTCTTGAAGCCTACACTGACTCCTAACGCTCTCCCTACAGCAGCACCAGCACGATAGTACTTTCCCTCAGCTAACTCACAAGGCATGTGTGGCGAGCCGCGGGAGGGGCCGACTTTTATGTTCGGGTGACACCTGATCTTCCCAGCCACTCACTGCAGGGGGGTGGTATAGGGCTTGAACGTCACAGGGGGAAGTTGTAATGCCTTCCCTGTCTTTCAATTGGCCAGAAAAGCGCGCTAACGTCTCCGAGAGGAAACTGAAAGTAACCAGAACACCGCGTGGTATTCGTTTCGAGTAACGAGCATCCCGAACACCCTAATATTCGCACGAATATCAAGCTCGGACGAGTACGTTCGCTCATCTCTAGTACTGACCCATAGACTAAAGTTATCATGTCGTTTTTGTTGCAGTTTGTGCACCGTAGAAACAAGATGCACTTAAAGATGGCGGAATGTCGTTTTTTTTTTTCATTTTACTCCACTTAGAATTTTTTAATAGTTTTTCAGTACATTATATGGTACATTAAATAGCACCATTGAAAAATACAACTCGTCCCGCAAAAAGGAAGCCCTCATACAGCGACGTCAATGGATAAATAAAGGAGTTTTAAGTTTTTTAAGGAGGGGAACAAAAATGAGGGGAAAAAAAGGGCCGCGTCATGAAGGGGTTAAGGGGTCGCTGCTATAAGATTTATTTCCCAAGTCGTGTCTACGACGGCACCACCTGAGATCGCAGCCTCCTGATAGGACAGGAACACACCGAGAGGTTAAAGTCTTCCCCCCCCCCCCTTCCCTTCTTCCTCAGTGTTTTCCTGTCCTTCCTGGAGGCAGGATCACCGAGAGGGGCTGGTGGAGACGCCAGCCTGAAGGATCTTACCGGCAGATTAGAGGGCAGTGGGTCAGCCTGCCCTCCCTTCCTGCAGAGCGGCTCCCGGGACGCCACATGGGGTGGTTCTCCTGGGCCAGGTTCCTCCCGCGGCGGCCCATGGGGGGTTCAAAGCGGAGCTCCAGCTCTCCTCCAGCGCCGGCTTAGGACCGAGCGCGGCGCTTTCTGGATCCCCTTAACGCGGGTTGGAGGGGGCGGGGCGCAACGTGACTAGCGCGATGACGTCATCGTGGCTGGCTCAGCCGGTGCTCGGAGGGGGCGGGGCTTAATCTTAAAGGCGCCAAATTCAAAAAATAAAACAGGAACCTGAGAGAAGATGGCGCAGATCAAGTAAGGGCCATTCGGTGATTGTTTGGCTTACTGCCCCAAGAGTGTCTGCAGCACCAGCAGTAAAACATGAGTGCTCCGCAGCGGGAACCGTAAGTAGCCAGTGGGACAAACAAGGTCATGCATATTCTTGTATGTTATTGTGAATATTGCATCCTTATCCGCAAAAAATTTTGTTTATCTGCCAGGGGGATAAAAGAGATGCCCCTCCCAGAACCAAAGCGAAAAATGCGCAGAATGCGGCGCAAGACTGCCGGCTACGTATGTGAAGTTGTTATGCAAAACATGCATAGCCAGGCTAGTCAAGGAGGAATCGGAGGGGGGGGATTCCTCGAGGACGTCAGGAAGCTAGTGCGGGAGGAGGTACGGTCAGCCCTGACAACTCCAAAAACGCCACCAATGGGGGCATCCAGGGCGAAACGCCGAAAAAGGGCGTATAGCCCAGAGGAGCACTCGGACTCTGAAGAGAGTTCAGGATCAGAACCAGAAGAGCCGGTGCTCGAGGAGTCTTCAGAAGAAGAGGACTACAAAAAGGACCTCTTCCATAGAGAAGACCTAGCGGAACTCCTCAAATCGGTTAGAGCCACGCTTAAGATGGAGGAACCCAAAGAGCCCCGCACCATACAAGACGAAGTCTTTGGGGGATTAGGGGAGAGACGGAAGCATACCTTCCCGGTCCACAGCAACATCTCAAAGATGATACAAAAAGAGTGGAAAAAACCCGACGCGGGATCCTTCTCCTCTAGAGGGGTTAGGAGACGCTACCCGTTTGAGGAGGTATGCGCAAGTTGGGAGGAAATACCCAGAGTGGACGTCCCAGTGGCTAAGGTTGCTAAGAGGACAACCTTGCCCTTTGAAGACGCCACACAGTTGAGAGATCCAATGGATCGGAAGGCGGAGGGCCTACTGAGAAGATCCTGGGAGGCAGCCGCCAGTACACTCAGACCAGGGGTCGCAGCCACGTGTGTCGCTAGAACCCTGGGGGTATGGCTGGAGCTGCATATTTCAAACAAAACGTCGAGGGAACAAATCATAGATTTCCTCTCTATACTAAAAATGGCCACAAGTTTTCTGGCGGAAAAGTCGGTGAAGCTCTCGGCGAAAGCAACGGCCTTAACCAATTCCGCTAGAAGAGTCCTGTGGCTAAAGTCATGGTCAGGTGACCTGGTGTCGAAAAACAAATTATGTTCGCTCCCTTCCCATGACCAGTTCCTCTTTGGGCCGGATCTGGACAAGATCCTCGAGAAGGCATCCGACAAAAGGAAGGGATTCCCGGAGGAGAAACAGCAGAAGGGGAAGACCTTCTTCCGGGCCCGAGCACAACAGCCGGAACCGTATAGGGGCAAGGGCAAGACAGGAGGCAGGGAAAGGACTCCTCGAGCAGCGGCGCTGACATCCCATTAATCCTGGATTTCCTCCAGGAGGGCCTGGATATGGGCCTCTCCCCAAGCACCCTAAGAGTCCAGACGGCAGCCCTTAGCGCCCTATTCGACACTAAGCTAGCGGGAGACAAGTGGATCAGTAGATTCCTGACAGCGGCAGATAGGTTGCGACCTAGACCTACAAATATATGTCCAGACTGGAACCTAAATTGGGTCTTGGGGGCTATGTATGCGGAACCCTTCGAACCAATTGAGGGCTCTCAATAAGAATAATCACAATTAAGACAATTTTCCTAGTGGCCATTTCCTCAGCCAGACGGGTCAGCGAGCTACAAGCTCTATCCATCCGCCACCCGCTCCTCAAGATAACTGACACCAAACTAGTCTTCAAAACAGACCCGACCTTCTTGCCTAAAGTAGTGTCACCATTCCATAGGGCCCAGAACATAGTAATCCCCTCGTTCTTTAATAACCCAAAAAACGAAAGAGAGAGAGCCCTAAATTGCTTAGACCTCAGGAGAGCGGTCCTGAGGTACATCGATGCCACGGGTCCCTGGAGGCAGGACGACAACCTGTTCGTCCACTTCTCAGGCCCTAACAAGGGGAAAAAAGCGGCTAAAAGCTCTATAGCCAAGTGGATATGCCTGGCCATTAACAAATCATATAGGACCCTGGAGAAGGAGGCTCCCTCGGCTCTTAAAGCCCACTCCACGAGGGCAATAGCGACTTCATGGGCTGAGCGTAGCTCGGCATCCGTGGAACAGATATGCAAGGCAGCAGTATGGAAAAAGCCTCATACTTTTGTCAGACATTATAGGGTAAAAGTGCAGCTAGACGAGGACATGACTATTGGTCGTAAGGTCCTCTCGGCGGCAATCCCACCCTAGAATAACTTTAGTTGGTACGTCTCAGGTGGTGCTGTCGTGGAGACGACTTGGGAAAAGGGTGATTATACCTACCCGATAATCAGGTTTCCAGGAGTCTCCACGACAGCACCCCTACATTCCCTCCCCCCAAAAAAGGGGGGAAAAAAGTTAATAGGTATATACGGTAAAAAAAAAAAAAAAAATATATATATATATATATATATATATATATATATATATATACCAGATAGGTAAAAAATTTTTAGGTTAGCTCCTAACCTGGCAGTTTCGTTATAATACACTGAGGAAGGGGGGAAGACTTTAACCTCTCGGTGTGTTCCTGTCCTATCAGGAGGAGGCGATCTCAGGTGGTGCTGTCGTGGAGACTCCTGGAAACCCGATTATCGGGTAGGTATAATCACCCTTTTCAGGGAGGAAAGGTTAAAGAGGTTTCTACTATATAACTCTACTGTATTTGAGGCAATGTTAATCCACTGACAGCACATGGCCCCATTATAAGCCTATGATATTATGCACATCTCACGTATGCGCAGGAAGTTTGTGGACCGACGCATGTGCAGATCCTTTGTACCCATCTGCATGAGCCGGTCTGTGAACCTCCAGCGCATGCATGAGATTTCATATTGTGTATAATAGAGATGGGCGGTTTATGGCGAAGCCTCCAGCCAGAAGAGATGGTCCGGCCCACACACCAAATCCCTGCATGCTGTATATTAGTATGCAGCACTGGAAATTTTAAAACAAGTTTTCTGCAGATATGCTTTCTATTGGAAATGGTGTTTGCATATCTCAGTGGTGGGCATCTCTTGGCGTCCTCTGCTGTTGTTCGCCATGGAACTGTCTTTTTTTTGCACAGTATCAGGTTTTTCTGTAAATATCATTTATCTCATCAAGTGCCGTACTGCGGCCATACACAGCGCCACACGATAGAAGGTCCGGATGCTGTCAGCAATTGACAGCTGCTATGCATCCACATTTGACCTTCTGGTTTTCGTTTCTGCTTTGCAGCCCCGCTATCCGGCTGCAGCTGTGACCAGAGGGGATGTTGTTCACTGGTCATATGGGTAATGTGGTTTCCTGTGGACACCTTTCACGCTCAGACGCTACTCAAAGTGCTGCCAAAACCATCGCGTATAGATGAGCTGTGGCTGCTCACCCCCATCAACAGTATCATATCCATCGTTATTATCAGCACTGGTCTCAGGACCGAAGCTTCAGTCTGCTGAAGGGTTGTACAACATGGCAGCTTTCTTACAAAGACCATGCCACTCCTGTCCATGTGTCGGGTATTCGAGTGCATGACTGCACTACCAGATGCAGAACAAGAGGTGTCCCTGTTACTGGGAAATAAAGAGCACTCATAAAACAACTGGGCAACCCCTTTATAGGTGTGCTTTTTTTATTTTTTTTAAAGTATGAAAAGTTAATATGAAGGGTGAGGGACAAGTGAGCGCGCAGATTCCTATTAGGAAGTTCCTGTCCAAAGTCCTGCTGGGCTGATGATACACTTTTAGTGACAGTTTTCATGTAGGTTTTTGAGACAAGTACAGAAGTGGAACCAACAGGAAGAAGAAGTAGTAGAAGAGCAGAAGTAGCTGTAGTGAGAGGGAAAAGGAGAAGCACAGAAGTGTCTCTGAGAGGAAGGAAAAGTAGAGGTCAGGAAGGTAGACACCCAGAAGCGACTCCATCACAAAGGAAAAGTAGAGGCTCTGAGAAGTAGAAGTTCTTCTTGTATATTTCCAAGATCTTTTAAACCCATGTCTGGCTTTGGTTCAAAAAACCACATGGAAAAAATGGCCCAAAAACCTCTGTGCATCATAATGCAGCTGTATTTCCCATATCTACGATGAGGAGTATAAAATGCTGGAGCACAGGTACCTACAATCCTTCGTACAAGGGGAATACAGCGCCAAAACAGGAAATGTGCTGGTTCACTCATCTCTGGAATCTAAGGGACTCGGCTCCGGCAATGATCCAGCTGCAGCTGTGACCAGAGGGAAACTCTACCTGGAGTCGGAGCTAGAAACTCCTGGGCACCAGAAATCCATACACCATTGTTATCTTCATTTCTTCTTCAGTCACTTCCAGAGCTGCAGTAACAATGTTGATGTTGCTTCTTATCTTAGACTGGCTGATTTCAATATGTCTAGTCCGTCATCTAATGTGTCTAGTGCCCTATGAACAGCCTCTATACAAGGGAATAAGTATCAGGAAGTTGGATTTTAATAACCCAATCCTTTTGTTCGCGGGAAGATAAGCCGCTGCCAGAGCAATCTGGAGGGGACAAAGTGATCTGGAAAGGGAAGGGGAACTTGAAGGGGACAAAGGGATCTGGAGGTGGACAGAAGTGTATGGTGCCATTTATCTTTCTTCTCTGCAGTCAGAACACATGCCCGCTCAGCCAGACTGACTATGAATGTAGTATGGGAACGTTGGAAGGGGAGCTGGTGCCCTAACAAGCATTCTGCCAATGGCTTTCTTTATGTTTTGAGGTAGCTTATACACCAGTCCTATTCAGAGCTACACTCACAATACTGATGTTATATGGTGTCTTATACTTCAGTCACATTTAGAACTGCTTTTACATTGTGTCTTCTACTGCAGTCGCATTCACAGCTGCTTTCATAAATCTGCTGTAACATTACAGTATGGCTTAAGACCCATTTACAGGCAAAGATAATCTTTTAAATGATTGAACGTTTTAGTGATCTATTTGCATAAAGTGTTAATGGACACTAATGTCCATTAACACTTTAGCATCTTCATTTGCATGTAAATGGTCCAGGAGCTGTTTGCAAAGCTCAGTGTGTGATTAGTCACACCTTGGGCTCAGCACACAGCTGCATTATTCTCGTCGGGGTTGCCAGCAGAATACACTGTTATCTCCGGCTCCCGGGGATCCTTTATATCTCTAAGGCTGAAAGATGGTTTTTAAGTTCACCTTATAATCATTGTTCACACGAAAAATGCACAATGCCCACGTTTACATGTACCGATTATCGGTCGTTTAAAGAATTTTGAGTGATAATCGTTGCGTGTAAATGGGCCTTTATACTCGGATTACACTTAGAACTGTTAGTGGTTGTTGGAAAGCGTTTGTGATCAGACTCCACCCTACAATCTTGTCACTGCTCTGCATCTGCAGCCTGAGCCCCCACAGTGCATTGTCCTTTGGTGAGACGAGAGCAGAGGGTATATGAGCGCAGCTCTGGGTGTGTCTGGTGATATATAAGTGAGAAAGAATGCAAGCCACAAAATGTTTGACACGTTAAAAGTTTTTTTTTTACATGAACACAGCAACAAGCCCAGTACATACAAAATGCTGCTCCACCCTTCACAAGGGATGAGTGCCCGTCTCTCTAGAAAATGAATTGGACCCAAGTATCTACGTCTTACACTTAAAGGACGTGTCATTGGAGGAAAGTTTTTCCTTAAAGCACCCCTGCACTGCCAAGTGACTTTGCAAAATAAACTGCCGTGTGTTTACATGAGGAATAGAAGACATGTGGACATTATAAGGCTGGTATCCTGTATTTATCACCAGTTTTCCCCTCTGCAAGCTCCATCCCGAATTTTCAGTGTTCCCAGAGCTGGGGGGTGGAGGCTGGGGCTGTGATTCTTCCCATAGAGAAGAAGAGATCCTGCTCCCCTATCTCACTGTAGCACAGCAACAGCATGAAGGACATTCTACAGCAGTGCTGAGCAGCTAACATTCCAGCACATTGACAGGATCCAATAGAACTTCTAGCTTTATTTGTTCCTACGGTGTGTAAGACGGTCTCCATTGATGAACCCCTTATGCATTTCAAGTAAAGATTCTTATTCTTAGCGTTTCATGAAATGAAAAGCTCAATCCTAAAATACCACCTACTGAACGAGCTGGCCAATCGATAACCAACACAAATGAGAAATTTATCAAAGTAAAACTGGTGTAAAAAAAGCCACAAATTTCTGTGCATGCGCACTTGTGCGGAAAATTGTGACTTTTTTTCAGTTTTATGCCAGTTTTTATGGAAATTGACTTGGCTTAGCAGCAGGGGTGTGCCCATCCACAGTGGACGTCATGATGTCATTATCAGGGTTCATATGTGTCATAGAAAACCTGGAATTTGATGGGTCATGCAATTTTCTGATTTGTCATGGAATGTTTTGCTAAGAGTCAAATCGGTGCTTTTTTTCACCCGTATCACTGAGAGATTACTTTTTCTTGTAATTAAGTTTATTGACTATCCAAAACAATTTCTTTATTCCATTACAATCCAGTATTGTGTTTAGCGCTATAGGCTTTTGCAATAAAGAAATTGTTTTGGATAAACATAACTAAAAACACACAAGAATTTCAATACTCAGTCTTAGGGCTCTTACCCACTGGTGTTACGACTTCTGTGAGCCCCGCACAGAAATAGAGCACGCCGCAGTTTTTTTGCCGCGTGAGATTTCCCGCGGCCATACCGTGGCCGTATGTTAACGCAATCCTATGCAGGCTTCCAGTGGCGGAAATCCCATCGCGGAATTTCCGCTCGTGTGCAGGCGCCTTAAGGTCCAATGTCCACAGGCAGATTTGATTTACGGAACAAGTGGGGGGCACCCGTGCGGAACATCCGCAATTCAAGCTGCCCATAGGGAAGTATGGGCATCTACACCTGGAATAAAGCATGCAGATTTGATTTGCGGATTTTTTTTGGTGCAGAAAACAAATTGCAGCATGCTTCATTTCAGTAAGGTTCCCGCACGGACGGCTTACACTGAAGTAAATGGAAGCCGGCTGAGCCGCGGCCTGGCCATAATTGCATTGCGGACGGGCCGCGGATTCCACGGGAAAGCAAGAGTTTAAAACAAACAAAAAATATGTATTGCGCATGTGCGCCGGCTGGCACTTCCGCACACATCCGCAGTACAGAAAAAAGAAGACCCGAACAGGTAGGTGCGGTCGCTGGCCGTGGGCAGGGTCGGGCTCCTGTGGGCTACTGCATGCGTAATCCGTCCGTGGATATGAGGCCTCAACCTTTGTGTGTATTTTGAGTTCTGCGAGTGTCATTGAAAATCAAGATTTTGTCATGGAAAAAATGTTTTAAAAACCTGTATGAACCCTAATAATATATACACTCTATAAATGATAATTGATAATGCCGTGTATATGCTCTATAGACGATACATCATGATGTCATAGACTGTATACAAATATATAAACAATATATATTGACACATATTTTGGCCATGTAATGCGAGCAGAGTCACTAGAAAAGTCTATAATGCTTGGACAGATCTGTGGCAAAAGAAGACCCGCCCGCCAAAGAACATGATGGCTGATACTGGCATGGATATCACACAACTGAAAGAAGCAGTGCAAAACCGAAAAACATGGAGGGAGCCTGTAGGGTCGCGAACGACTAAATGGCTAACAACACAATTGATATATCACAGTGTATACTCTCTATAGTCGATATATCATAATGTCATAACTTATGCACTAATGATGATACGGCACAACGTCATAGTGTTCACTCTGTATAGATGATAGAACATCATAGTGTATATTATCTACAGATGATATATCATGACTTCATAATGTATATGCCCTGTAGACTATATATCATGATGCACATCATTACTATGTGTTTGCTGTGTCAGGGTTATGAAAGCTGCCACTCTGCCCTTAGGTCATATCATCACTCAGGTCCCCAATATTGAAATCACAAACCATTAGGCCGGCTGCACACGAGCGTGACGGGCTCTGCCGCGTAATATTCCGCGGCGAAGCCCGTCACGGCGCTCCCTAGCGACCCCATACTTACCAGCGGATCCAGCGTTTTCGCTCCCGCATGACGCTTCCCCACCCACCGCCGCCGTGTCACGACGCGGCCGGCCGTGTCACATGACGCGGCGGTAGGCGGGGAAGCGTTTTCACGCTATCTTCCGCTGTGTTACAGCGGGAGATAGCGTGAACGGACGGCTTCCATTGACTGCAATGGAAGCCGTCAGCGCGTACACCCGCGGCAAATAGAGCATGCTGCGGGTGAGGACGGGAGATTTCACGATGCGGAATTCCGCGGTGGAATTCCGCACTGTGTGCCCTGAGCTATTAGGTTCAATAGAACCTAATAGCTGCGGGCAACGCAGCAGATTTCCGTCGCGAATTACGCGGCGGAAATCCGTTCGTGCGAAGGAGGCCTTAATGCGCTGGAGGTTTGTGGCCCATATGTGCAGTACATCCGAGAGGGATAAATACTTTTTCATAGCACTGAATTAAAATGCATGAGTTGTGTTCTCCAATGGTTTATGTGATCTCAGACACTGGACTGATCCCCAGACCTGATCATGGGACAGTGATTGGTTTGAACAACTCAATGGTTAATGATTAGAGATGAGCGAGTATACTCGCTAAAGGCAATTGCTCGAGCGAGCATTGCCTTTATCGAGTACCTGCCCGCTCGAGATGAAAGGTTCGGGTGCCGGCGCGGGGGAGCGGTGAGTTGTGGCTGTCAGCAGGAGGGAGCGGGGGGGAGAGAGAGATCTCCGTTCCGCTCCGCTCTCCCCCGCAGCTCCCTGCCCGCCGCCGGCACCCGAACCTTTCATCTCGAGCGGGCAGTTACTCGCTAAAGGCAATGCTCGCTCGAGCAATTGCCTTTAGCGAGTATACTCGCTCATCTCTATTAATGATCCGAGATCTTGTTACCTCCACCGTCAGGATGCAACTCCCGTTGGAACTGTCCACCATCTGTACTGCTGACCCCGCTATCACTGGGACAGTGACTGAGTCAGGACAGCAGGACTACCGCATGCACCGCGAGGAGAGCCGGAGTGCTGATTGAAGTGATTTAAGATAAGAGAACGAAATCTGAATGTGCACAAGGAAGCAATGAGTCCTGTCAGGACAATCAGGAGAAATCCAGCTGCCTTCACCGGGATGCAGATGCTAAAAGTCTTCTGAGAGTCATCTGAGAAAAGAAGGTCAAGACAAGGAATGAATGCAGTGATTGCACAGTATATTGGATCTGCACTGGTCATATCAGAGGTGTATTGCTCATACTGAACCCCTACTGGTCATACTGGAAGTGTATACTGATCATTACCAGAGCTGCACTGGTCATACTGAGCCTGTATTGATCATACTAGTGTACTGATTATACTATAGATCTACCAGATACATGGAGGTGTACTGGTAATTTGGGGATCCACCAGTTAATCAGGGTGCATGGGTTATATGGCGGAGAGTTACTGGTTATACAGGGGTATACAGTTTACAATGAGATATACTGGTTATACAGGGATACACTGGCTACATCTATAGATGAAATGCCTCACATTGGGACTGAAATTGGACTAATGACTTGTAGTTAGAGAATTGATAAAACCCCTATATATCCGCCCTATCATATGCTCCTTGGTGCCTCACATCCCTCTTTTTGTTCACACATGTTTGGATGGAGTTATAAGTCACTGGGATCCAACACTGGGTTCTAATGTAGAGATGTGCCATGTCCTCCACAGATGCACTTTAGTCCACCTGATAGATTAGTCCTAAATAAGGCATCTCTGCCCCCAATCAGAATCCCCTAATGGAGTTTATGGAAACTTTATAAACAGATAACAGTTCGGGAAAGGCTGATACTATGTGATGAGGATTGTCGTCAGCACTTACCTGTCACATTCAGCAGAGTCCCGTTTCCATGTTCAGATATTTCTTTTCCATGTTGAAAAGTAACTTGACAGAAATATATCCCAGCGTGCGAGGAATCCACGTTGTGTATGGTGAGATGGGCGATTCTCTTACTGATGAATTCAGATGCGTCCGTTCTGGATATCCGGCCAAAGAAATCCTTATTACTATCAGACACTTCCGGCCCGGTCTTCACTTGATGTCTGTACCACTTGTAGGAACCAATAGTCGTATCTTCAAATCCAGAGACATTGTAGGTACACGGTAAGGTGACATTGCTGCTTGGGGTGGCATGTACCTCAGGGACCTGAAACACCTGGATCTCCTGGGAGAGGAATCCTAGCAGAACAGAAAAGATACCCTGTAAGACAAGAACTCGTCATCCAAAAATAATTCACACAAGACCCTTACTTTAACCTTGCTCTGACCACATTACCGTAACACAAGCGCCGGGTCAGCAGGTTCATGGTTCGCTGTGGCCTCATCATTTCATGGCAGATTAAGGAGATAAAAGTTCTGAAGTGTTACACCACATATTGGAAGTTTCCATGAACAGCAACCAAATGCAGATTCAAGGAGGAGTCAATGCCGGTGAATAGGGCCATCATTAGGATGAAAATCCTAATCAGAGAGATTTCAGAAACGACCAAATCAACTATCTGGTCCATTCCTAAAATAAAGGAAAGCGCCACCCCGTCCCCCCAAAAGACCTGGAAGAGAACAAAAGTAAGCTAAGTGGATGTTCTCAGAATTCTCTCCTTGGTAAAGAAAACCTTTACATCATCCATACTAGTCCCTCACACGCTGGAGGAGCTTGGCAAATCACTGTTACAGTCAAGAGACTTTATCTCAAGAACAGAACGTCCGGAGACTACTTTACTAGACATTAAAAAAAAGTTGCCTAGTTCTGGAACAAGAGTTTATGAATGGATGAAATGAAGGTGAACCAGTGCCAGAATGTTAAGAAGTATAGGAAGGGTGTCAGCACCACATCTTCTTTCACATGTGATAGAGGCGGCGTTATGGCTTGGGCATGTATGGTGCCAATGGAGCCGGTCACTGGTATTTACTGATAATGCATAGATAAGTAGGATGGATTCTGAAGTGTATGGAGGACGTCCTTATTTTCTGCAAAACTGGTAGGACGATGCTTCACAATATAGATGAAGAATGACCCAAAATATATCACAAAAGTAACCCAAAAAGCTTATCGCTCCTTCCTTCCTTCCCGCAGTGATGTCCGAATGAACAGAGCATTGGCTGAGCGTGCACGGCCACCATTTCTTTCATTTCAATGGAGCTGATGGAAATACCTGAGTGCTTGCTGCTCAGCTATCTCCGTCAGTCCTATTAAAAATGAATGATGCGGCAGCGTACTTGCGCTACCAGCACTCCATTCAGTCTCCTCTTCACTTCCGGGGGGTGCAGTAAGCATGCAGTGAGGAGGATGGGACATGGGACCATTGTTCTCAGCTTCAGTGTGTACTCATATCTAACAAAACATTTTTAAATGCAGTATACCCACCAATCCTGTAATGTCAGGCATAGTGGATATGCAAATTGGATGTATGAGCATTAGGTATAAAGGTGTAGAGTTGACAGACTTCTAATGGGTCCGGTGGTGGGATGTCACCTGAGCAACCAATTGCAGCGCTTTTAGACCTTCCAAAGTCCACTGTTGGCCATGTTATAGGGAGAAGGAAGCCATCTGGTGTGTGCGGTGCAGCCACGTTCAGGGAGAGCTCGTAGACTGACAGAACATGAACAACGAAGCTTTGTACAGGCTGTGGAGCATCACATACCGTCTGCCCTCATCAGGAGGTCTCACAGGACATTGGATCTTCCATTAGCACCAGAACCATCTGTAGGAAATTGCATGCGAAGGGTTACCATGGACGAGCGGCTGCATTCAAGCCCAACATCACAGCAGCTCATACACTGAAATGCCTGCAATGGTGCTTGGAATGTTGTTCCTGGACTGTAAGTGGAAGCAAGTGTGGACGGCTGAATCGCAGTACACCATCTTCCAATCGGATGGCCGCACTTGGGTGTGGTGGTTGCCTGGAGAGCGGTTTCTATGTGACTGCATCGTCCCAACAATGAACTTTGGAGGAGGTTCTGTAATGGTGTGGGGAAGGGGGGGTTCTGCTGGGAAGGACTCGGGCCATTGGTTATAGTGAAGTCCACCCATAACCCCAACGGGTACAGAGACATCCTGCACAATGTGGCATCACCTACCCTATGACAATACTCTGGTACAGCTCCGTGTCTCTACCAACATGACCGAGCACCATGTCATACAGCACCAGTGTTGAGGCTCAGTTTTAGGAGCAGAACATCTGCAAACGTCATTGGCCAACCTAAAGTCCGGATCTCCATTGAGCATCCTTGGGATGAAACGTAGTATCTGTGTACCCGCAACACGCCCATCATGCCACACATCATTATCTGAAACTCTCCTCAAGGAGTGGAGGCAAACTGCTTTACGTAACTATCAGAATTTAGTGGAAAGTGTGCATAGGAGGTTACTACAATCACTGAAGGCAGAGGCAGCCTGTATTGAGAAAATCAAATTTCATCACGCGTGTCCCAATACTTTTGTCAACATCGTGTATATCATGTATAACATATAACATATTCATACATAGGCAATTCAATAAAATGACAGGACATCATAATAAATCATGTTAAGGTAGATATTATCTATTACCTATAACCTACATCCAATAGTCACAAACAGTCCCTCCTTGGGAACTGTATATATATATATATATATATATATATGCAAATATACTCATATCTGGTGATGCTCAAAAAATATGCATATGTATAAGGCATGCAAACATATCCCTCCATATCTAGATTAGGCCGCTTTCACACGATGCAACACTGCTCCATATTGCATGTATGTGAAGCCCATGCTTTCCAATGGGTTCCTTCACATTAGCAATGTTTTGTAGGCTGCTACATTGCGAGAGAAAAAATGCTGCGATTTGCAATGTTTTGTAGCCCATGTTTGCCTATGGAGCCTTCCTTTGTGCTGCATCGCATTGCACGAAATTGTGGCTTTCGAGCGCTGCGATGCAACTTTTACAGTAGGAAATTTTACAGTGTATCTCCAAAATAAGCCCTAGCTGCATCTAAAAAAATAAAAAACCAATACATTACCTAATAGGTGCTATCCGCTCCACCGCACTTCTCCCAAAGCTCCGGCACACTTGTCTTCAGCAGCCGCTTCCTGGTCAGGGGGTTCATAAATCCCGCCTCCAGACAGCACTGGCTCTGATTGGTTTTTGAGCGCCGTGACTCAGCCAATCAATGCAGCGCTTGAAGAACCAATCACAGGCATTCAATTCTTAAGCATGAGCTCTTCTGTCACCCAGGCCACATGAGGAGACCTAGGGTCAGTGCTTTATCATACTGCTCTATGTATGTGTTTGTCACACAAGCCTGGGACAGGCTCCAACCTTCAATTATATCTCTACTGACCCTGCACCAAACCTCAAGTATAGAGATATATGAGAGAGAGAGAGAAATAAGTAGGTATGAGATATTAGATAGATCATATAAGAGAGATAGATTATATAAAAGAGATAAATAGATAATTCCCACCTGTCACATTGAGCAGGGTCCCGGCCCCGTGTCCAGAGATTTCGCCACCATGATGTAGAAAGGTGACTTCACAGTAATAACTGGCGGCGTCTGAGGGAATCACGTTGTGTATGGTGATCTGGGCCGATCTGGTGTTAATGAAAAGGTCTGTATTCACTCTGGAGATCCGTCCGGTGAAATCCTTATTACTATCAGACACTTCTGGCCCATACCTCACTAGATATCTGTACCACTTGTAGGTACCGATAATGGCCTCTACTCCAGAGATGTTGTAGGTACACGGTAAGGTGGCATCGCTGCTTGGGGTGGCATGTACCTCGGGGACCTGAAACACCTGGATCTCCTGAAAGAGGAATCCTGACAGACAGACGGGGACATTTCTCATCAGGGAACATTTTGATGACAATTTCCTGGCAGTTTATCATATGCATCTATATCCATATATAACACAACATTTTCATATATATCCACAAATAATATATATAGCACATATCCATATATATATTATGTTACTGAACACAGCCACATATTACATTTGCTTCCAACCTGTCCATGGATGGTATGATTACTCATCACTGACACTCCTGTACCACACATGACCAAAGCCTGGACTGTCCTTACCTTGCAGAGATCCCAAGATAAGGATGAGTGCTGCCAGTATCTTCATCTTACTGTATAAAATAGAGATGAAGACGGATGAGATGAAGGAGAAGAGTGGACAATGGAGATGAAGGAGAAGAGTGGACAATGGAGATGAAGGACAAGATTCGACCATGGAGATGAAGGAGAAGAGTGGACGTCGGAGATGACTGTTTTCAGCTGCCTCAGAATACGCTGTAGAGAATTAGGAAATGGAACAAAGACACAGGAAGAGACAAACCACGAAACAGAAGATGACCTGAGAGTATGATCTGAGTACCAAACCCACAGATCACCGCCTGCCCCACTGAGTCTACATCTTGGCCTTCCATGTGCTCCTTGCCACAACAAATCCAGATGTCAGGGGCTCTACCACATGTCCTACGCTCTGTCACTGTCCTCATGAGCTCTGTTGATGGTCTTATCATTGGCTCAATAAGTCAACCATGACTCCTGGAGAGCTCGGGCCAGGATCACAGCAGTAATAGAGCCTGGATTTAATCACTGATAAATCTTATTGCCCCCTGACTGGAGGCTCCACCACAATCCTCACATGACCCCGGGTATAGAGCGCATTTAATATCTTACACCTCCTCCTCATATACCACTCCCATTACCCAATGCAAGTGGGATTCAGTGGAAGGTCCAACGGAAGGAGAGCTGGAGAGGATCTGCTACAGTGCAGGAGCCAAGTGTAGGTAGGGCTGTAGGAGGAAGCCCCATCAGGTATGCACAGGGTAAGCTCTGCTGGATGAGGATGCACAGTACAGAGCAAATACCACCATCCCACCACAGAAAAGATCGGGACGTCTCTGTTCTCTACAGTGAGTGGACAGAAAATTCTCTGACCAAGGAGAGAGTATATATCTGTATGCAGTGAGATCCCCCTAGTGGGGTCTGCAGACAGCAAAACTTTATTATGTGACTCTCTAGCCATGCCAGGCATTAGCCACGCCCTCCATTAGCCACTTCACCTCCTAAACATCAGGAATGAGGGAGATATATTAGCACATGTACCTTGCTTCTCCCATATACTCATATTGATAAAATACGCAAATACCGAGGTCCCTCCTACACTGTGATGCAGGTGACATTTTCATGAGGGGGGATTCTCACTGTTATACTAATGTTTCTCATATCAGTCTAGGCAAACACGTGTATGGATATATGTATATATATATATATATAGATATATATATATATATATATGTAGATACTGATATATCTTCCTCCTTAGTCGATAACCAGCATCTAAGTGGTTAACTCAGTTTGTGTTGTACAGTGGTATGTTGATAGGGTCATATTCTCTCTATATTCTGTCACGGCTTAGCAAATGTCTAGAAATAGTGGTTTCTAATCCTCCACACATATACCGTAGAAACTGCTAGGACAGTCTGTACAGAACTAAGTTTCTATTCCTGGGAATTACGTGTTTGGAGTTACACGCCTTGAGGTGTTAACATATGTTAAGCCATTAGCACCTAGAGCCAATCATGAGTTCTTATGATTACAGGGGGCATGTATTTCTGACCATACGTAAGTGAACATATATATATATTGGCTGCTTTGTAATAAACTCAGAAGAGCTTTCATTGTCGGATGATACAGACTGTGTCATGTGTCAGTGATCTGTGTACACAGCATCTCATTTAATTTGGACCAGGCAATAAAACACACTAAGAAATCTCTGATGATTTCCCTAACATCAATTTCTGCTCACACCCCCCTCTCTCCAGGACTCAAGAGTACTATTCCTTTATTAGACTGAGTTTCACAAAGAGTTACATTTCACATTTCTGTGCAGGAGTCTAAGCTTCCCTGTTTCGTCTCCTGATTGGTCTGACTCCGCCTCCACTGACGTAATCTGGGCTCTGCAGGGGAGGAGTCTTAGCTATACCCAGCTCACCTATAGGTAGTTTCACAGATGCACAGAGGATCAAGGCGGCACGTTTAACAGCAGAACGTGACGATTCCAGATACAGGACCGCAAAATCCCTCAACTTTATCTACATTTCCATCTAAATTCTGTGCAGCCCTTAGTCACAGTATACAGGTAAGTATCCACAGTCCAGTCACTGACCAATCACAGAGGAGGGATCAGAGTCATGTCACTGAGGTGTGTCAACTGACAATCTTACTGAACACAAATTATACTCCCCCCACTGTGTAATATCGGGTGCATTCGAGCCCATGAAAATGAGATACAGAGGAAACCCCAGATATCTACTGCAGAAATGGAGACCAATGAGCATCTATTTCAATATTTTCCATTTCTTTCCAGTATTTTAGTAGACCAAATAGTTCTACCTTGTGTCCCCCAACACCCCCGTCTGCTCATAGATTGTAAGCTTGTGCCCCCTCTATTTCCTTGCAAATTGTAAGCTCTTGTCTTCCCCTATTTTCTTGTAGATTGCCAGCTCATGTCACCCATACTTCCTCATAGATTGTAAGCTCTTGTGTTCCCCTATTTCCTATAGATTGCAAGCTCTTGTGTCCCCTTATTGCCTCGCAGATTGTAAGTGCAGTATCCCATATGGATACCACGGACACCTGACATATGTGGGGAGCTGGGAGGGTATAGTGCTGACGTGTCATGGTGGCACTTACCAGACTCCTTCACGGAGGGACACACACAGCCAGTGCCATAGTAGCACTGCAGGCCACCTGGGACACCCCTAGGATAGGGAATGCCGACTAAACAGGATAACAGGGAGTTAGTGGTCATGGGTGACGCTACTGTCCCTTCACACACCAGTATGACCCATGGCAGATAATAAATTCAGCCACAGACAGTTCTGGAGTACCACGGGTCTCTAGGAATGGTTAGAGCCCTGCAAACTTTACTTCAAACTTGACAACAAATACTACAAGGCAGTTCACTTTTAGACTTCACAGTGCAGGTAGAAGATTAGACTTAAAGAGAAAATGTAGTACCTCCACACGCCTCTCATAGGCTCAAAGACGCATGTGTGTGACCAGAGATTATTACACTGCAGTACCTCCCCTCCGGTCTTGTAGATGCGTGTTTTTCTGTGACGTCTGATGTCTGTTTATATTTCCTCTGATTTATGAAGCGCCACGGAATATGTTGGCGCTATGTAAAGATTATAATTGTGTCCTGCGGCTGCTGTTACCGGACAGCTGGCTACAGATTACATTTATAACCATTCTCCCCGGGACCCCTGCAAGTAGGAGCCGCAGACCTCCAGTTCACATCTGTATCTTAGAGGCTGCCCGCACTCCAGATGGCAGTGCCATAGTGATCGCACCCCTTATAACAGTAAGATGTTGGCACTCTTATATGTTGTAGATCTCTCTAAACTTTATTATTAGCAATCCACAGACAATGTGACGTCTCCTTCTGATGCTCCAACCTTCCTCGAACAGTCGGATTGTTTAGGAAGAAGATGAGCAGTATAACTATAAGTATCATCTGCACAGTGTAGACATCAAGGCCATCACTAATGTGAAGGCTCTGTATCAGTTCACACCTCTCAATCATATAACTCTGATCCTCCTCTCTGATTGGCGGAGTCTTTGCTATGATATGACACTGTAGAGATCCAGTAGGACCCCATCTTCTCTGACATCATCTGGTTCTGCGGAGGAGGAGTTTTCTCTATGGTATGACACTGTACAGAGCCATCTCCTGATAGGTGGAGGGCCCCGCCTTCTCTGACATCATCTGGTTCTGCAGGGGAGGAGTTTTCTCTATGGTATGACACTGTACAGTGCCATCTCCTGATAGGTGGAGGGCCCCGCCTTCTCTGACATCATCTGGTTCTGTGGGGAAGGCGTTTTCTCTATGGTATGACAGTGTACAGAGCCATCTCCTGATATCTGGAGGGCCCCAGTCTCCCGATGGGGCTTGTGCTGGCAGGAACATGTGTTCTGTTGGTGAGAAGTCTGCACATTCTGGAAAGACACGATCAGAAGAAAGAGCCATCATTAGTCTGCACCGATCACAATACGGGGAGAACATCCCAAGACCGTTCTTGCACACAGTTATTACAAATCATTATCTCGATTTGAACCACTCAGAACTCCCGTTTAATGACACTCAGATACAGAAAATAGATATCAATGGAAACAGAAACTCCAAAAGTTTTGTGGCACAACATCAAAAAAGTTTTCCCCCTCAGAGTTGTCAGTGCGGCCCCATTTGGCACTGGACACACATGGAGCCTGTAGTCAAGTTCCTGTCGTACTCGTAGCGGATCACGACTGACTGATGCAATGGCTTCTGGGATGCTGCAGATTTCCCGGCCGGTAACAATTGCAATCAGTAGGGATAACATCGTAGAATCTCCCACATGGTCTGTGGCAGGACGTCCAATTCTCTGCTCGCTCTAATGGTGGATTTCTGAGGACTTCGTGTGACACTTACATGGACACACTCCACTGTTTCCATGCTTACTGGTGGTCGGCCGATGATTTTTTCTTATAGATGCAATTTTTTCCCTTAAAGTTGCAGTATAACCTACAAATTATGCGCCCGTTAGGTGGATCTTCACCAAACTTTGATCAATAAGGAGGTTGCACACTAATAATAGACCGGTGGACGTGAAAATTTCCCTAGTAACAACTATGATGTAATACGATTTTTTGGGCCTCATTTAGTAAAACTGTCCAACAGTAAGATGGTCCATGTAACCCATAGTAACCAATCACAGCACAGCGTTCATTTTACCTCAGCAGCTGCAGAAATGAATGCTGCGCTGTGATTGGCTGCTGTGGGCAACAAGAACGTCTTACTGTTAGACAGTTTTGCTAAATGAAACATTTTGAGTTTCTGTTTCCATTGATATAAAATGTATGTATCTGAATGTCATTAAAGGTTTGAGGGGTCACATCGGGAAGATCATGTGCAATAACGCAGTATTTACCCCCAGATTGTGAAGGTCATGGGTCCTCAACTATAAGGGCTAATGCCCACGGCGGAAATCTGCGGTGTTGTCCAGCAGCCATTAGGTTCTATTGAACCTAATAGCTCAATGTTCATGCAGCATTAAAGAAAATGAGGCATGCTCTATTTGCTGCGGAAATACACGCGTCCGGCTTCCATTGTAGTTAATAGAAGCCGGCAGTCACGCTATGCTTCCACTGTAGGACAGCGGAAGTATCGCGTGAACACGCGTCCCCGCCGGCCGCCTTACACGCTGTACTACACATGTGTGCCGGCCCGCCAGGCGGGACGCGCACAGCGGATCCGGAGTGGTGAGTATCGGGGTTTTGGGGGTGCCGCTGCGATATTCTGCTGGCGGAGTCCGTCACGGCCGTGGGAATGAGGCTTTATTAATAGCATTGGTTTGCAATATGGGGAAGAGAGACTTTATAGGCCCCCTAGGGCTCCTGGGCCCATGTGTGATTACACCCCTGCACCCCCTATACTTACACCCCAGGATCAGATATAAATACTTTCCCTCCTGACACGATTCATAAAAATGTAAAAAGGTAGAGAACCCAAATATATGATACTAGCTGATATACCCGGCTTCGCCCAAGTTAATTTGATATTGGTGTTTATCTGGTGTTCACACGGAAATCTTATGAAGTCGTGGTTACTTTAGAGATACCGGAAAAACATATGTTCACCATTTTGCGTAGTTCTCTGTGTTACCCAGGAAACACCACGGGAGGTAACCATGCGACATTTCCTTTATATAAAATGACATCAGGAAGTGAGAGAATTAGATTCCATACGTAAAATGTGGACGCTAATTCTTTTGCGCATAGAATTGAACAATCAAGGTGGGACCCATTAGCTTTTCCTATTTATGACATAATCAATGCTCGTGCCAAATTTCACATTTCTATGACACCGGAAAGTGAGAAAATTACATTCCGTACGTAAAATTTGGACGCTAATTCTTTTGCGCTAGAATTGAATATTTGAGTTAGGACCAATTAGCTTTTCCTATTTATGACATAATCAATGCTCGTGCCAAATTTTAAGTTTGTATGTGAGAAAATTACATTCCGTACGTAAAATTTGGACGCTAATTGTTTTGCGCATAGAATTAAATAACGGAGTTGGGACCCATTAGCTTTTCCTATTTATGACATAATCAATGCTCGTGCCAAATTTCACGTTTCTATGACACTGGAAAGTGAGAAAAATACATTCCGTACGTAAAATTTTGACGCAAATTATTTTGCGCATAGAATTGAATAATCGAGTTGGGACCCATTAGCTTTTCCTGTTTATGACATAATCAATGCTCCTGCCAAATTTCACGTTTCTATGACACTGGAAAGTGAGAAAAATACATTCCGTACGTAAAATTTTGACGCTAATTATTTTGCGCATAGAATTAAATAATCGAGTTGGGACCCATTAGATTTTCCTGTTTATGACATAATCAATGCTCCTGCCAAATTTCACGTTTCTATGACACTGGAAAGTGAGAAAAATACATTCCGTACGTAAAATTTTGACGCTAATTATTTTGCGCATAGAATTGAATAATCGAGTTGGGACTCATTAGCGTTTTCTATTTATAACATATTCAATGCCCGTGCCAAATTTTAAGTTTGTATGTGAGAAAATTGGATTCCGTACGTAAAATTTTGACGCTAATTCTTTTGCGCATAGAATTGAATAATCGAGTTGGGACGCATTGTCTTTTCCTATTTATGACATAATCAATGCCTGTGCCAAATTTCGAGTTTCTATGACACCGGGAAGTGAAAGAATTAGATTCCGTACCTAAAATTTGGACGCTAATTCTTTTGCGCATAGAATTGAATAATCAAGTTGGGACCCATTAACTTTTCCTATTTATGACATATTCAATGCCCGTGCCAAGTTTTAAGTTTCTATGACATTGGGAAGTGAGAGATTTAGATTCTGTACGTAAAATTTCGACGCCAATTCTTTTGCACTAGAATTGAATAATCGAGTTGGGACCCAATTACTTTTCCTATTTTGGAGATAATCTATGCTCGTGCCAAAATTCATGTTTCTACGACATCGGGAAGTTGGAGAACTTTTGGCGAGTCAGTCAGTGAGTCAGTCAGTGAGTCAGTCAGTGAGTCAGTCAGTGAGTCAGTCAGTGAGTCAGTCAGTGAGTCAGTGAGGGCTTTCAGCTTTATATATATAGATAGACAAGTCACCTGCAGCACCTAAGGGCCCCGGGGTGCGCTCTGTCTACTACCTGGAAATTATAAAGTAAAATATGTTAGCGATAATAACATTATATTATGTGTCTGACTGCAATAACATTATATCATGTGTCTGACTATAATACTACCATTATATCTAGTGATGAGCGAGCATACTCACTAAGGGCAATTGCTCGATCGAGCATTGCCCTTAGCGAGTACCTGCCCACTCGAGAGAAAAGGTTTGGCTGCCGGCGCGTGTGACAGGTGAGTTGCGGCAGTGAGCAGGGGTAGCGGGGGGGGGGGGGGGGGGGGGGGAGCGAGAGATCTCCCCTCCGTTCCTCCCCGCTCTCCCCCGCAGCTCCCTGCCCGCCACCGGCAGCCGAACCTTTTCGCTCGAGCGGGCAGGTACTCGCTAAGGGCAATGCTCGCTCGAGCAATTGCCCTTAGCGAGTATGCTCGCTCATCACTAATTATATCACCTCTGATTATAACATTATATGATGTATTTGACTGTAATAACATTATACCACATATAACTTACTCTTCCACTGTAGACCTTGGGGCTGAAGAGCAGAAGCTATTAGACATTGCCATGTACCCCCAAAATTTAGCAACCCCCACCATTGTATATTATATAATGTCTGTGCTATGTCGGCTGCTCTCCCCATTTTCCCGTTCTCTGTCCGCAGTATTTATCACCCCAACAATAATCACCTTGTTTGGAGATTCTATAACATCCAAACACCAAAAGGACGACAACGATGACCCCGAGTACAGCCCTCACAATGATGATATAGAGGGTCTCATACTGGGACAGTGACGGTAACCCCAAAAATCCTAGCAAAAAAGCACCACAAAGTCGTGTGACTTCGTAGCACCACAAAATCGCAATATCGGCGTGAGAAAACACAGCAATATCGCACAGAACACAACTGCGATATAGCTGCGATTTTCTTGCTGCGATAACGCTGTCGCCCATGTGGAAGAGACCTTATTCCTAATTCTGCGGAATCATTTTCCTGAACATGGATATTTATATATGTAGGTCATAGTCGCCGTCCTGCGATGGGCTTTCTGCTAGTATTATATTATGTCTGACTGTAATAATATTATATCATGTTTTGGACTGTAATAACATATCATGTATCTGACTGTAATACTACTATTATATCACCTTTGATTATAACATTATATCATGTGTCTGACTATAATAACATTATACAACATATAACCCACTCTTCCACTGTAGTCCTTGGGGCTGAAGAGAAGAACCTATTAGGCATTGCCATGTCCACCACATTTTGCACCTCCCCCTCCTGTATATTATATAATGTCTGTGCTACGTGGGCTGCTCTCCCCATTACCCCATTTTCTGTACGCAGCATTTATCACCCAACAATAATCACCTTGTTTGGAGATTCTATAACATCCAACCACCAAGAGGATGACAACAACGATGACCCCGAGTACAGCCCTCACGATGATGATATAGGGGGTCTCGTATGGGGACAGTGACTCCAGCACATCTATAGAAGAGAGAATCAGTGGTCAGCAGATGGAGCAGGACTGGACCCTCACTACACGGGTCACCTGCTGCTTCTCATCGTCTCTTATTACATCCTCCTGCAGGACTTCTCCTGTGCTGCACCGATTCTATGGGACTCACTGTTGGAGACCATCGGAAGGCATATTTGTAGTTTACGCTTAGGTTAAGCAGCGCTGCTGATTAGAGCCACCTGATTGGCTCTTCGGCACCACGTGACTACACAGCGTGCACGTGCATTGCCTTCAGCAGCCGTGCACTACACACTACAGTTAAGAAGCACGGGGCTAGGGTTTAGGGTTAGGGTTTAGGGTTAGGGTTTAGGGTTAGGGTTTAGGGTTAGGTTTAGGGTTAGTTTTAGTGTTTACGGTTAGTGTTTAGGGTTAGGGTTGGGGTTAGGGTTAGGTTTAGGGTTAGGTGTAGGGTTAGTTTTAGTGTTTACGGTTAGTGTTTAGGGTTAGGGTTGGGGTTATGGTTAGGTTTAGGTAATCCTAACCCTAAACCTAACCGTAAACCTAACCCTAAACCTAACCCTAAACCTAACCCCGTGCTGCTTAAGTGTAGTATGTAATGCACGTCTGCTTAACTGTAGTGTGTAGTGCACGGCTGCTGAAGGCAATGCGCGTGCACGCTGTGTAGTCACGTGGTGCCGAAGAGCCAATCAGGTGGCTCTAATCAGCAGCGCTGCTTAACCTAAGCGGAAACTATAAATATGCCATTGGAAGGTCTCTGTCACAAGTAGCTACCCACAATGCATCACTCTGCACTGTATATCGTTACTAGCTCAAATATTGGCTAGTGACATGCAGCTTCCTGCACCTGTATATTATGTCACTTCTCCCATTCTATTAGACAGTGATCCCTTATGTCAGCAGGGTGCTGTAGACTGTTAGCTCTTATGGTCGGTTGGGTTCTTATGGTCGACAAGAACAAGGTCCTTTCCTCTACTTGTTTTCTCCTGTAGAGTGTGAGCTCTTATGGTTAGTGTGTAAGCTCTAGTGGTCAGTGGGTCTTCTCTCTATTCCATAGAGTGTAAGCGTCAGTGGTTTATACTAATGCGTAGTATATATGTGTTTGTCACCCAATCCCGGGACAGGCTGCACCGTCGCAACCCTCAATTATGCCTCTACTGACTGTTCACCAATCCTCAGGTACAACTCTGTTCATCATCTCACTTGTCACATTGAGCAGCATTACAGCATCATGTACAGAGAGAGATATGAGAGAGAGATGAAGATATAAGAGAGATTAGATAGATTAAATAAGAGCAATAAGAAAGTAGAGAAAGGCCTTGGCACGGAGCTCTCCTCCCACTAAGGGTAGCTTGGGACCCGACCATGTTACTGCTGAGGGAGATTACAGTGGATAGTAACCGGAGGTTACCTTAAGTCACTCGTGATGTCACCGTTCCTTCTCCGGGGCTGGATTTTGAAAATAAATAAAGTAGTCAACACCAGAAAAGTATACACACCCGATCTGTCCGGTGTCTGTGAGGCTCACTCACTATATGACTAACGTCTCCACTCAACTCTTTCAACTGATTCCCTTCCTTTGCATTCTTGCGAATACATATACATAAGACAATCATGTGACCACAAACAATACACACATAACGTTACATTTTCCAAGACATTACGGGCGCCTGCACACAAGCGGAAATTCCGTGGCGGGATTTCCTGCGGGATTTCCGCCACTGGAAGCCTGCATAGGATTGCGTTAACAAACCAAAATCTCGCGCGGCAAACAAACCGCGGCATGCTCCATTTCTGTGTGGGGCTTGCAGAGAAACGTCACTAACCCGCCGCCGCTTCCAGTCTGCGCATGCGCCGGCTGCCTGGCAAACCAGCAGATCAAACAGCCGGAGCTGCGTCTGCAGGCGGCCTAATTCTTTCATACATGCAAACATCTAATACACATATCTTGATGCACTCAACAAACAAGACACTGACAAGATATTGACAAGAGACAGACATAGAACATTCTGGAGGAGCCCCACTAACTCTGGGCCACGATAGATAGATAGATAGATAGATAGATAGATAGATAGATAGATAGATAGATAGATAGATAGATAGATAGATAGATAGATAGATAGATAGATAGATAGATAGATAGATAGATAGATAGATAGATAATTCCCACCTGTCACATTGAGCAGGGTCCCAGGCCCGTGTCGAGTTATTTCTCCACCATGTACAAGAGTGACTTCACAGTAATAATTGGCGGTGTCTGAGGGAATCACGTTGTGTATGGTGATCTGGGCTGATCTGGTGTTGATGAACCGGTCTGTATTCACTCTGGAGATCCGGCCGGTGAAATCCTTATTACTATTAGACACCTCCGCTTCGGTATTCACCAGATGCCTGTACCACTTGTAAGAACCAACGGTCACCTCCTTTACTCCAGAAATGTTGTAGGTACACGGTAAGGTGGCATCACTGCTTGAGGTGGCATGTACCTCGGGGACCTGAAACACCTGGATCTCCAGGGAGAGGAATCCTGACAGACAGACGAGGGAATTTCTCATCAGGGCACTTTTCAGCGCCAATTTTTTAGCAGCTTAACATATAACATATGCATGTATATATCCATATATAACACATCATATGTTAATTTATGTACAAATATATATCCGCATATAAGATGTAAGGTCTCATTCACACTGGCGAGAAAATCAGGCGAGAGTGAGTGAAAACGCATGATTATGAAACCAATGAATTTCAATGGTTTCACTCTCATTTGCGATGTTTTCACTCCTGCGATGCTGCAAAAAAAATTGCAGCGTGTTTTTTCTTTTTGCGATATTGCTTCCAATGGGGCCGATGGCAGCAGCGCCGGCCCCGCTGAAAGCAATGAGACAACATTGTGATCCCCTGCTGCAGCTGTGACAGCAGGGGATTCTTTCAGGCAAATCCAGAGGTGTTACCTTGTTCTCATTGGACTAGCGGCAGCACTGCCGGCCCCATTAAAAACAAAGAGAAAAGATTGTGATCTTCTGCCGCTGCTGTGGCAGCAGTGGGGGATTCCTTCATCCCCACAGGGAGTCCCCTCATCATTGAACACTGTGACAGCAGCAGCAGGGTGTACAGTGATGATGGGACTCATCATGGGGATGAAGGAATCCCCTGTCACAGCAGTGTCAGAGGATCGTGATCTTCTCCCATTGCTTTCAATGGGGCCGGCAGTGGGATAAAGGGATTCCCGCACTGATGCAAGGGCGTTTTCACATGATGGATTTACCATGGATTGCGAGAGTGATATCAGGACTTGAATCATGGTGTGCAGGAGCCCTAACACATATACCATATATCTATATATATAACGTGTTACTGAACATCAGCCACATATCACATTTGCTTCCAATCTGTCCATGGATGGAATTACTGCACATCATTGACACCCATATCTAAAGCTGAACTGTCCTTACCTTGTAGAGGTCCCAAGATAAGGATGAGTGCTGCCAGTCTTCTCATCATCTTACTGCACAGAACAGAGGTGGAGATGAAGGAGAAAAGTGGACGGTGGAGATGAAAGAGCAGAGTGGACGGTGGAGATGAAGGAGAAGAGTGAACGGTGGAGATGAAGGAGAAGAGTGGATGGTGGAGATGAAGGAGCAGAGTGGACAGTGGAGATGAAGGAGAAGAGTGAACGGTGGAGATGAAGGAGAAGAGTGAACAGTGGAGATGAAGAAGAAGAGTGGACAGTGGAGATGAAGGAGAAGAGTGGACGGTGGAGATGAAGGATACAAGTGGACGGTGGAGATGACTATTTTCAGCAGCCTCAGATTCTGCTATAGACAATAAGGAGAAAGAAACTGAAAGAGACTGAGAACACAAAACAGAAGATGATCTGAGTACCAAACCCACAGATCAACCATGCCGCTGGTTTGTTATGAGAACAACTCTGCCCTCATGTGGATGTGTTACATAACTACATGCGCAACATCCTGCAGTGACTGAGACACAAGCCACAAGCTGAGGAGAGGGCAGGGTAGAGATGACACTTGTCACGGTGGCACTCTGTTGGATGCCTGACGGGCAAATAAGAAAGTCCACACAGTTGAATTTGGAAACTTCAATCACTGGGAACAGAGAGTGACTGGAACTTTACTTCACACACCAGTTCAGGAAGAACAGTTCAACGAGGTCAGGGAGGAGGACACAGGATGACACGGGGCTTGCAGTCTGAGTTATCTGCATAACTCCTCTCCTGGACACACACACTGGAGGAGGACACAACACTCCGCTAACACTCACTTGCAGGTGGACACTTGAACACTGCACGGCGGCTCCTTCTCTCACTCTCACTCAAGGTAGGGGTCCTGGAGTTGGAACATCAAGGTACCTCTCCTCTGTTTCCATTCTTCACCACGTGAGGGTTGAAGATACCCCCATGTGGCCGGCACTCTCCCTCCACACTCTACAGTTGAAGAACTGGAACTCTGAACAACTCTTGCACACACTGCACTCCTATTTATACCTTTCATACCCACGTGACATGACAATTGGCTACAATTTCCAGACATATTCCAGACATTCACAGACATTAACCTCTTACATGCTGCAGCTGTGCAATACACATAACTAAAGACAAGACAATTTGCACAGTGCATCCACACTGAAGACATGACATGTATGACAGCTATGGAGGGGCCAGATATATAGACTTCGGGCCACTACACATGCTGTGCTTCACACTCACTCATTATCACCATAGCACCTACAGGGTGGGCCACTGAAAATTAGGCCCGGCACTATACACTTATGAAAGTTGTGTAACAGAAAATCTGTCTTTGTTGCCCACAGCAACCAATCACAGAGCAGTTTTCATTTTACCTCAGCAGTATAAGAAATAACAACCAATCACAGTGCAGCTTTCATTTTATCTTAGCAATATAAGAATTTTTACAAATAGCAACTAATCACAGCACAGCTTTCATTTCTTATACTGCTGAGGTAAAAAGAAAGCTGCGCTGTGATTGGTTGCTATGGGCAACAAAGATTTTCTTTCAGACCACTTCCATAACAGTGTGGTGTCGGCCTATTTTTCCGTGGCCACCCTGTATAACAAGCTCCATGTCTCACATGATCTGTATCCACACAAGTGGCACAAAGCTTTCTCTCTCAATAAAGCATACAAGCCTACATGGTAAAGTGTACACGTTTTCATCAGTCTTCGGGCTTATCCACAGTTTGCAATGGGATGGGCGGAGCTAAGTTCCACCCATCCTGCCCCTCCCATTGCAAATAGTGGCGAGGGGCACAGAGTGGTCGGGAGCTCAGTGTACTGCCCCCGGCCCTGGCCCGCCTCCTCCCCCTGCAGAAAGGCACACCATATGGGCATGAAAACCCAGCTGATATACAGACGTGTGAATAAGCCCGAAGACTGAGGTTCCACAAAGTGGTAAAACCTTCATCTAACAAATTCCAAACTTAAGTCCTGTGAAATCATAATATGTCCTCGAATATAAACCAGCGAAGAGGAGCAGTGAGCTGCGCAAGCAGAGAGACTGGGACAAAGAAGGGACCTCCATGTTGGTTTGCTCTAGGTATTCAAAATAGCTGATGCCTCCGCTTTATAACTATTAGGGCTTCTGCACACTTGCCTTTTTTTCATGCTATATTGCTGCTTTTTTTTCACGCGACTGTCAATGGGACTTTCTAATGTTAAAAACGCTTTGCAAGTTAGTGCGTTTTTAACATTAGAAAGTCCCATTGACAATCACGTGAAAAAAAAGCAGCAATATAGCGTGAAAAAAACGCAAGTGTGCAGGGGCCCATAGGGTTATAAGTTTCCACTAGCGTTTTTTTAACGCTCTGATATCGCTGCATTTTTTTTTAACACAGTTGTCAATGGGACTTTCTAATGTTAAAAATACATTGCACAAAAATTGCAAATTTATGCTTTGCGAATTTTGACATTAGAAAGTCCCAATGACAATCGCATTAAAAAAACACAGCGATATCGCAGCGTTAATAAAACGCCAGTGGGTGTGAGCCCTTAGGCCGCTTTCACACAGATGTTAAAATTGTGTAATTGTCTCGAAATATAAGCCCTCCCCTGAAAATAAGCCCTAGCAAATTGAAGGAAAAAAATAACCAATCCCCCCCAAAAAATAAGACACTGTGCCTCTTTTGGGGCAAAAATTAATATAAGACAGTGTCTTATCTTTGGGGAAACATGGTAGTAAAGTTATTGCAAGGAGGAGGGATTTAAGAGATTACCGCTAGAAGAGTTATAACAGGGAAGGAAGATTTAAGGGGTCGCTGCTATAAGATTTATTTCAGGGGGGAAAGGTTAAAGAGGATGCTACTATATAAGGCTAGGTGAACACTACTGTATTCGGGGCAGTGTTAATCCGCGGACAGCACATGGCCCCATTATAAGCCTATAATATTATGCACATCTCACATATGTGCAGGAAGTTTGTGGACCGACGCATGTGCAGATCCTTTGTACCCATCTGCATGAGCCGGTCTGTGAACCTCCAGCGCATGCATGAGATTTCATATCTTTTTTTTTTTTTGCACAGTATCAGGTTTTTCTGTAAATATCATTTATCTCATCAAGTGCTGTACTCCGGCCATACACAACACCACACGATAGAAGGTCCGGATGCTGTCAGCAAGTGACAGTCGCTATGCATCCACATTTGACCTTCTGGTTTTCGTTTCTGCTTTGCAGCCCCGCTATCCGACTGCAGCTGTGACCAGAGGGGATGTTGTTCACTGGTCATATGTGTAATGTGGCTTCCTGCGGGCACGTTTCACGCTCAGACGCTACTCAAAGTGCTGCCAAAAGCATCGCGTACAGATGAGCTGTGGCTGCTCACCCCCATCAACAGTATCATATCCATCGTTATTATCAGCACTGTTCTCAGGACCGCAGCTTCAGTCTGCTGAAGGGCTGTACAACATGGCAGCTTTCTTACAAAGACCATGCCACTCCTGTCCATGTGTCGGGTATTCGAGTGCATGAAAGCACTATCAGATGCAGAATAAGAGGTCTCACTGGGAAATAAAGAGCACTCTTTAATCCTGGACAATTCCCTTAGATGGGTTTTCCAGTTGTAATCTATGGATAGCCTATCCCTAGGGCAGGCCATAAATAGTAGATTGGCGGGGGTCTACCATGCACCCCTGCAGATCAGCTGTTTGCCATCCAGTGAGGTCATGCTGATTTGTGCAGGAAGCAGACAGCTCCATTCCTACTGTCATGGGCAGGTGTTTTTTTTTTTTAAGTATGAAAAGTTAACATGATGGGTGGGGGACAAGTGAGCGTGCAGATTCCTATTAGGAAGTTCCTGTTCAAAGTCCTGCCGGGCTGATGATACACTTTTAGTGACAGTTTTGCATGTAGTTTTTTTAGACAAGTACAGAAGTCGAACCAACAGTAAGAAGAAGTAGTAGAAGAGCAGAAGTAGTTGTAGCGAGAGGGAAAAGGAGAAGCACAGAAGTGGCTCTGAGAGGAAGGAAAAGTAGAGGTCAGGAAGGTAAAGACAACCAGAAGCGACTCCAGCAGGAAGGAAAAGTAGAGGCCCAGAAGAGGCTCTGAGAAGAGGGAGAAGAAGAAGTTCTTCTTGTATATTTCCAAGAGCTTTTAAAACCCACGTCTGGCTTTGGTTCAAAAAACCACATGGAAAAAATGGCACAAAAATCTCTGTGTAACCCCAGCATAATGCAGCTGTATTTCCCATATCCACGATGAGGAGGGTAAAATGCTGGAGTACAGGTCCCTATAATCCTCCGTACAAGGGGAATACAGCGCCATAATAGGAAATGTGCTGGTTCACTCATCTCTGGAATCTAAAGTGTAGTGGCCCAGAACACCATCCTGGTCCCCTCCATAAATGTCATGCATGTTATGTCCTATGTAGATGCACTGTGCAAAGCCTGTCTTGTTATATCCAGTGTGTGTGTTGCACAGCTGCGGCGCTTGAGAGGTTAACTCTAATAAAATCATTGCCTGCATGTAGATGTATCAGTTTGTCATGTCATGTGGTCTATCAGAAGGTATAAATGTGAGTGCTTGAGAGCGGGAAGAGGTCTTCCAGCTTGTCTACTGAGAGAGTGCTAACACTGAGCCACATGAAAGCACTTTCAGTTTCCATGAGGTGAAGATGGAGGAAGAGTGAGATCCCGTAGCGTGTGGAGTTTGGATGTGAATGAAGTGAGTCCCAAAATCTTAGAGCGAGAGTCAATTTTAATCATTCTGTATAGAGGAATCCACCCTACAGGCGCCAATTCATACTACAGGCTTTTCCTGTGCGGCCCTCCAAAGACAGGATCACCGCAAAGAGGTACATTACTGAGTTACACCCACGCGCCTGCCATGCGGGGTGTTTATTGTATAAGCCTTCTTTTGAGTGTCTGTGGAGTGACCCCTACCCCCCTTCCTCTTCTGGAGTACTCCCAGTCCAGGAGCGGTGCCGTACAGATAACGTGGACTGTAGGCTCATTTTTATTCTGTGTATCCTCCCTGACCTCTGAGCTCTAACCTGCTGGAACCTAAAGTGATTTGTACCTGCATTGCTTTGAATACCTGTGTTGTAAACGTTTATCCTTTAAGTAAAAGTTATACCGGGCCCTAACCGTTCCTGGGGACCTGAGGAACTACAAGTCTCTGTGTTCTTTTCTCCGCCGCATAGCATACCGGTGTGTGGGAACGGTGATGTCACGAGTAATAACTACTAATACCTCCATCAACCCATTTATTGGCATTCCCTATCCTAGGGGTGTCAAAGGCGGCCTGCGATCCTGCTGTGGCCTTGGCTACGTGATATCCCTCAGGGACCAGAGCCTGGTAAGTGCCACTGTGACAAGCCAACACTTATTCCTCCCAGCTCTGCACAGTAGTCAAGTGTCCAGGGTCATCCCTCTGGGGTGTTGCAAAAGGACTCTGCTCTGGCGATGATTCAGCTGCAGTTGTGCCCAGAGGGGAACTCTTCCTGGAGTCGGAGCTAGAAACTCCTGGGCACCATTGGTGCATCATCATTTCTTCTTCAGTCACCTCCAGAGCTGCAGTCACAATTTTGTTGTTGCTTCTTGTCTTAAGGCCCATTTAGAAAGGACGAATGTCGGGCAAACAATGCCTGATACTTGTCCCTGCACATACACGCTCCCATACTGCTGCATGTGAGCTAGTGTCGCTGGCTCACAGCGGGGTGGCTGCAGGAGATTTCACTCCTTGTTCTCCCTGGCCCTCTTCATTGACTTAACATAGCAGCTGTTCAATACTGAACAGCTGCTGTTTACACTGAACTATCAGTGTTCAGCTCATTGTCCATCATTTATGCAGCATAAATGATGGACGATGAGCTGAACGCTGACCGCTCAGTGTAAATAGCAGCTGTTCAATACTGAACGGACGCTATGATAACATAAAGATGATGGCAGCATAAGCGGTGCTATTTTCAACAGGGAAATCCCTTTATGCTTTCAGAAATGGTTACAACGTTTTGACATGCACGTCTTTATCAAGTATAAAGAAACCCCCATATGGGCCACATATATATATACAGAAACACATAATTACACATCAAATCACAATCTACTAACGTGTGGTCTCTCCTCCTCTCGCCACGCCTGCTGCGTGTAATTATTGCCATGGTGTCTCCCCGTACCAGCCCGGCGTCTCCAATCATGTTCTGCGATTGTGCAAGGTGGAGATGATTTCCAGCGCTGTCCGAAGTCTCGCGAGAACCGCGATCCCACTGCACATGCGCATCAGATGGAGCGCAGTCAGCGTTCCACAATGACGTGATTAACTGTCAAATCTCGCGAGAGCCGCGATCGCACAGCGCATGCGCACCAGATAGAGCACAATAAGCGTTCTATAATAATGTGGTTCACTTTCCAAAAGATTCATAGCGTATGGAACCATCATATCGCCATGCTTCATTATATACAGAAGCCATCTTACAATTATATATGAACGAAACACCACATATCTATTGCGCATGCCTGAACAGCAAAAAGCGGCCATATTAAAAGGCTAAATATATGTTATTGTCACATAAGAACACGATAATAAAGAACAATGCCATAAATTACATCTAGATAACATCAATAATGCTCATATTTATGTGCATGATCATGCACATTAAGTCAGAAAATGGCAAAAACTGAAACATATATTGTCATCAATGCATTTGCATATATCAGGCTCAGGATTAATGTGGAGAGAAGAAAAAGAAAAAAAAGGGGGTAGGCACGGAGAACGCCATTCAGGAGAGACCACATCCTCCCTAAAACAAAACAAAAACAAACAATTAAAAGCATGTTCACTATAAAGTACCCACATTAGAAAAAAAGGGAAAGGATGTCGACACCAGATATAGACAGTTACAAGTAGGGGCTACAATCATATTCTTGGTTCAATCCTTTTGGGGTCAGTGTATCTAACAAATAGATCCAACGCAGTTCTTTTTTCTTAAGTATACCAATCCTGTCACCACCTCTGATCGACGGGGGTACCCATCGATAACCCGGTATTTTAACTGATAAATCGCGTGACCAGCATCATGGAAATGGCGAGGGATGGGCAAATCAAGTTTATTGGTACTTTTATGTTGTCCAATTCTACACTTTATTTCCTGGGTTGTTTCCCCTACATACTGTAGCCCACATGGGCATGTAATTAGATATATTACATAAGAAGAGGAACACGAGTACCGACCATTAATTTTAAATACCGTACCAGAATGTGAATGGTGAAAGCGATCCCCCTTCACCATATTGTTGCACGAAATACAATTGAGACATGGATAATTTCCCGATTTGGGGTGGGGGGCAAATGTAGGTTGTGTGGGAACCTTGGTCTTTTTGTAAAGAGAGTGAACAAGCTTATCTTTTAAATTCTGCCCCCGTTTGTATGACAACAACGGAGTGTTAAGAAACTCCCCCGATGTGTTACCCAAACCAACTATAAGCCAATGTTTTTTGAGTATAGCTTGTACTCTTTTGCTCACTGGATTATATGTAGACACAAAGGGGGTCCCTTTTGGTTGATCCCCTCTGTCTTTTGGTGTAAATAGTGTTTGCCTATCCACTGTCTTTGCTTTGTTCGTCGCATCTAATACCAAATCCGCTGGATACCCCCTCTTCAGAAATTTCTCACACATTTGATCTATCCGTAAATCCGTCTTATCATTATTTATGATTCTTTTAACTCTAAGGAGCTGGCTCCATGGTAGTGACCGGATGGTAGATTGCGGATGAAAACTGCTGTATGTCAATATGCTGTTCCTATCTGTTGGTTTTACGTATAAATCTGTTTCAAAGCCAGTATCCTTCTTGATTACTAAGACATCAAGAAACTCAATACATTTACGAGAGTGCTTTATAGTGAATTTAAGTTCTGGACAAGCATGATTTAATTCATCATAGAATGAGAGTAACTCATTTTCAGAGCCCCTCCAAATCAGAAAAATGTCATCTATATAGCAGTGCCAGGAGACCACCCGGTGCCAGCGGGCCGACGTATACACATGTTGTTCTTCAAATACATCCATGTATATATTAGCATACGTCGGCGCCACATTCGAGCCCATGGCGGTCCCCTGGCACTGCCTATAGAACTTGTCCAAGAACACGAAGTAACTCCTAAAAAGGAGGAACTCCAACAACATCAAAATAATGTATTCACTCTCCACCGAAAAATTTGCGCCTAAGACTTTTTGCCTAACTGCATCAATACCGCGCTCGTGTGTGATTGAGGTGTACAACGAAGTTACATCAAGTGTGGCCAAGATAATTTGATCAGAGACCCTGATCTCATTCAATTTAGAAAGAAAGTCCCCAGTGTCCCTAGTATACGACTTACCCGAGATGGCAAATCTATTAAGAATATTGAAATATTTGAAAACATAGACCCCCGACCTGACCCGATCGGTCGCCCTGGGGGGTTATTCAAGGTTTTATGTATCTTGGGCAGTACATAAATAGTAGGGACACTGGGGAACTCGATATATAGAAAATCAAAGAGTGGCCGATCTATATTCCCTTCTGCTAGGGCACCTGTCAGGATTGCCCGCAGAGATGACTGATGTTGAGCAGTTGGATCACAAAGCAATGGCTCGTACACCTGAGTATCATTAAGCTGTCTAAGAATTTCATTCTCATATGAGAAGGAGTCCATCACCACCACCGCCCCGCCTTTATTGGCTGGCTTTATGGTGATGGACTCATCCTTTGACAAGGCTTCTTTTCAAATTTTGTGTGCACGTGATATCAGATCAATGTTGACGTAATTTGTGGACATCACGATTAACCAATTCCACAAATGTCTCAATCGCGTGATCGGTAGATGGAGGTACAAATCGACTCCTGTTACGCAATCCCACCTCTTCTAACCTGAAGGTTTCATGAGGGGTGGACGACGCATCAGGGGCAGATGATGCACCACCCAGTGTTTGATGAGCAAAGAATTATTTGAGCCTCAGTCGCCTATAAAAGCGTCTGAGGTCCAAATCCAAGTCAAACCAGTCGACTTTTGGAGTCGGGCAAAATGATAAACCTTTACATAATACTTGTTCTTCTACCTTTGTCAATGGCCGAGAGCAGATGTTTACAACCAAATTTACTTGGGAGTCATCACTGTCCACCTGTTGTTGGAGCATGTCGGTCTGTTGGTCAATCCTCTTCCTCCTCCTATGGTGTTTGCTGCCCCCTCTCCGTAGGCGCTTGTTCCTTGTTCTTTTTTCTTGCCACGACTCGTCGCTCCTTGACCTAAAAAAACAGGTGGTCTATTAGAGTCACTGGTAGCATCATCTGTGGATTCGGACCCAGCAGACGTAAAACCAAATTGGGCTGTCTCCGGATCCTGTCTTCTTTTCAACAATTTCCTGTTACGTCTGAATTTCCGTCCCTCCGAAGTACCACATCCCAGTCCTCCGATGTAGTTTTCTCCTTGATCTGGTCCTGAATATCCTTAATAGACACAAGGCATGCAGCTGCTTCAATCTGCAAATATTCAATGTTTAGTAACATGATGTCTAGCGAAAATCTGTTTGAAATGTTCTCAAATTTCTGGCAGAACAAAGAATTATCCAGTAAAAGTATAGGTCTTAAGTGTGAACGCAGACCTCTCGGAATGCGCTTCACCTTCTAATATTCTGACAGCGTGACAATATGCAGATTCAATGAAATGTAACGGTTTTTTTTTATTTCAAAAGTGTTTGGTCAGTCCATTAAATTGAATCAATAAACGAAAGTGCTCAACCAAACCAACAAATAGACTGGGACAATACATTGTGCTGAGGTGTGACCCCAAAACGATCAAAATCGCGATCGCGATTTTAACATTTCAAGTCCCATAGACCCCTGCAGAAAAAAAAAACGCAGCGAATTTCGCAGTGAAAAAGAACTGTAGTGGGTAGTCCCCCTACGTATGTGCCTGTGTATGAGGGGTGATGATGAGCGATACAGCTATAGGGTGAACGAGCTCTGGACTTACAGCTAACTCCAATCAATGTGCAGCCTTGGGGCTCATTCATATGGGTGTATGAAATTTCAGTACTTGAAATATGCAGTTTTTTTTACTGCATTTATATGGGCGGATACCAGCAAGCGTTCGTGAGTACAGAACGTATTTTAATATGCACGAGGCTGGGAGATGGCAAGAAACAGGCTGATACGTCACCGTTACGTCACCCGCTTGCATGTAACACCTTCCTGTGGAATAGAATGGCAATTAAATGCCAAATTAGTGCCAGCTGTCTTCTTTCCCCAGTGTTATATGCAGAGTAACTCCCTCACCCTCCCTTTTTTCAGCTGCCATACAGTCTATGGTAGCTTCCTGCATAACACGGACAAAGATGGAGCAAGACCTATCTTGTCACGGATGAAAATTTTGCGCGGAGAAAACACATTTGTCTGAACGAATCTATTGAAATCAAAGGCAACGCTCTGTCATGTTATAAATGAATGAAGGAACAAGGGCTCATTCACACTAGTGCTTTCATTCCTGTTTTGCTATTTTGTCGTGCGAACAGCAAAAAAGAAAGAAAAGGCTTCCGATTTCAAGTCCACAGAAATGTATTGGAGGGGAAGGATTTAATTTTCAATCCATCTCCATTCCGGTTTTTATACTGGATCACAAGCGCAGACTGCTACACTTTTGTTTCCAGTTTCCGAAACGGAATACAGATGGGTCCTTTTTTTATTGCATTCTACTCAATGGGAGGCGGATGGAACGTGATGACAACCTATTTTCCATTTCCCGCTTTGGCTTTTTTCTTGTAGTGGTGGCTCAGTGGTTAGCACTGTTGGCTTGCAGTGCTAGGGTCCTAGGTTTAAATCTCATCAAAGACAACATCAACTTTGAAAAACTCCATACAGCCATCACCCTTGGTCAGATTTGAACCTACAACAGCAGCAGTGCTAACCACTGAGCCACCATGCCTCTGCTTTAAGTACCAGTGTTAGCACAACATAGCGCTATATGTATATTCTTGTTGTTCCAAATTAAGAGGCAGACAAAGGAAGGGGCTACTTCTGTCACCTATCACATCCCTGCAATGTGATTGCGGGGTCCCGATGGGTTGCTATGGCACCCAGAAGCTTGGATATACCCTTCGGGTATGCCGGCTGTGGTAGCTGATGAGGCGCAGCCTCTGGCTGACCTCATAGGCTTTCTAATGTACTACTATACTGAAGTCCAGGAATTACATACACTGACACCAACATGCGTGTGACATGTTGTGCTCCTGGGACCTGTAGTTCTATGGGTTTACAGCAGCACACTGCCACAGGTGTGGGATGATTCAGCTGACTGGGTGTAGAGTTCTCCAGCCAACCAATCCCCGTCGGTCTGCTGCAAATAGATAACAGCCCCTCTTGCTGAAGGGTTCTGGTCATTTATCCATTTGTCCTTTATCTCATTGCCTCTAAGAACGCTGGTGCTCGGAGTCATTCATCTTCTGCTTCGGTGTAAGCTGCATGCATGAGGTTCTGGGTGGGATCCCCTTGTCTGTTTGTTAGTGTGAACAGTGATGTGTTCAGACATTAAGTGTGAACTGTCCCGTTGTTTTTCCCTTGTCTAATGTTCCTGCCTGTTTCCATCTTCGGCGAGCCAACCCCTTAGGTTACAGTGTTGGGGTATCCCTATTAGGATGATCATTGATCACCACACTTGTAGGCGGGGTTCCCTTTTTGGGGTTTTAGTTGTCTTGTTAGAGTAGGGACTCGAAAGATGACATGGGTTTGTGGACTTACATATTCTGGCCAAAATACAACCCTATACCTCGTATATACTAACTTATTAGATATTTATAAGTGATGATCGTTCCTATGTAAGAGAACAGGAATGATCATCACTGGGATGACAGTTGTCCTGTGTAAAAGGGCCCTAACTCCAGTAACCGAGGCCTTTTACAGGTCTTTCTAAAAACTCTAATGCAGAGAAAAAAAATTTTTTGCCAACATAAACTCCCTGGTTGCCTTAGGGCTCATGCACATGACCAGGTTACAGCTTGTAGGAAGGATGTATCTATATATACCATACCTGATGAACGTGCAAAGGCCCTTTTACACACAACGATTATCACTTAAAATTTGTCCCAACAGCCGAAAATGAGCGATAACCATTACATGTAACCGCGGGTATCGTGCACTTTTTGTTTGAACGATGGATTTTGGTTCACTTAAAATCCATTGTTTAGCCACTGAAAGACTGAGCTAATACATTCCATTTGAATGTATTTCGCTCATCTTGCAATAGATGAGCATTTTTATACTACCCTTGAGGAGAGCAATGGAATGTGTCGGCAGCCTCAAGGAGAACAATGTAATGTGTGCAGCTATTTACATAGCTAGGCATATGTTTAAAACACACACTGGGCTCTGCAAACAACTCAGGGGGGCCTTTTACATGCAAAACAAGATAATAATGTGTTAATGGCCATTAATTAACCTCATCTTCGAAAGCACTCCAGCATAGGGTTTGAGTAGATCAGGCCACTACACTATATGTTAGGTCCTCTGGCTGAAAGCTGCTCCTGTCTATGACCCTAGCCTTAGGCAGACAGGTTCTATGCAGTGAGCCCGAAAATTGCTCTGGCTTCAGAAATAACAAATAGATCTTCTATCCTTAACCATCTGGGTCCAGTGTATTACATCTGAGGAACTAGACGATTGGGCAATCTCCTATGTCTATACTTTCGCGATATTGGATCCTTTGCAGCTAAGCTCTCAGATTTGATCTGATAAGTTAGTTGAGACCCTTTGGGTCTCTGACGGTAAGGCTGTCTGTCCATGGGCAGGTTTGAATTGCATTCCCCGTGGTGATAATCCAGCCACGGGAACGCAGTGAAAGCTCTCTGCAGCGGGATACCGCAACGCCCAAGGACAGGCAGACTAATAAGTTCTCAGTATTGTCTCTGGAATTTCTGTGAAGGAAGGTTAAAGGCAGGGGCGTAACTACATGGGCGCCCACCCATCACTATGATTCTTGCAAATACAATCCCCAGTGGCATTGGAAGAACATTATGTAAGACATTCAATGGAAATAAAGACACAGACACAAAGATTTATGGAGAAAGAACATTTTATTTCTAGTTGTAGGAAATGGTAGATTGTATTATGGGGAATTTTGAGGCTGAGTTGATCCAGAGGAAGGCAAAAACCCTTTAAGGAAAAAGCCAATTATCCTTGTATAAAGGGAAAAAATTCCTTCCTGACCCCAAATATGGCGATCGGAACAAATCCCAGGATCAAAGCCGACATCTGATCTATCTGAGTTTTTAAAATGTGTTATTGTTTTCATAAATCTCTTACCATCTGTTAGTGTGACATATAAAGTGTATTGAACTAAACCTATTTATAGACTGTGTTGATCCAGAAGAAGGCGAAAACCCCCTTGAGGAAAGAGCCAATCATCCTGTTTCAAGGGGGGAAAATTCCTTCCTGATCCCAAATATGGCAACCAGAATAAATCTCAGGATCAAACGCCAGCCGCTCACCTCCCTGGTATATGTGATGTCAGCTAAAGATTGTGTTTCGTTTTTATGTTTGTATTATATTATTTATGTGGCTGTTTCCTTATAAATAAAACCTAACCCTATTTAAGGCTGTGAGTTGATCCAGAGGAAGGCGAAAACCACCTTGAGGTATGAGCCAATTGTCCTCAAAGGGGAAAAATTCCTTCCTGACCCCAAATATAGCGATCGGAAAAAATCCCAGGATCAAAGCCAACATCTGACCTATCTGACTTTTTAAAATGTATTATTGTTTTTATGAATTTATTACTATTTGTTGGTGTGAAATATAAAGTGTATTGACCTAAACCTATTTATAGACTGTGTTGATCCAGAGGAAGGCGAAAACCCCCTTGAGGAAAGAGCCAATCATCCTGTTTCAAGGGGGGAAAAATTCCTTCCTGATCCCAAATATGGCAACCAGAATAAATCTCAGGATCAAACGCCAGCAGCTCACCTCCCTAGTGTATGTGATGTCAGCTAAAGTTTTTGATTATTTTTTATGTTTATATTATGTTATTTATGTGGCTGATTCCTTATAAATAAATCGTAACCCTATTTAAGGCTGTAAGTTGATCCAGAGGAAGGCAAAAACCACCTTGAGGTATGAGCCAATTGTCCTCAAGTTGGAAAAATTCCTTCCTGACCCCAAATATGGCGATCAGAGCAAGTCCCAAGATCAAAGCCGACAACTACACCTATCTGTGTGTGCATACTCGTGTCTATGTATGTATCTGTATCTACACTTGTGTCTAATCTGGTGTGGTGTGGCCTACTTACCCGGCCTGTGCCAAGGTCTTACTAGTAACCAGGAGTTCAGGGATAATAGTCACTCGGGCTATTTTTCCTGAACTCACCAGCTACAAATCAAGCACAGGCCGCTCCTGGTGGTGTAGAAGGTCTTCAGGAGAGGATGATGTCTGATGTCAGCCGGAGGAGGTCAAGGTAGCTGATGTTAGCATGCAGGATACAGATGGTGGAGAGAGGATGTTGATTGTAAGCCGAGCTCTTCTACAGCAGCAGATTCGCGGGTTCAGGAGACAGTTGACGCGGGCTGAGCCTACAAGAAATAAGAGAGAGAATTGTTAGTTTTACCAGTTGTGGATACAAACAAGTGAACTACTGTAACATGATGACTTGTATCAGGATCTGATTTGTATCCGATATACAAAAAAAGTTATTTTCTGCAACTGTGACTCTACTATGAGTTATTAGCAGTTTTGTGATTGTGAAAGCCATAATGGAGGCCATATTGCTTGCCAACCAGATATATCAAAATCTCAGAAGGGGATGACTCAAAGGAGGAAAATTACAGAACATTTTATGCCAGATTCTGGCATAAAAAGTCAAATCATTTGGCACAAGCCTGGCTGTTCTGTTGCCGTGTATGAATGGTAGGTGCCCTGTGTGTATAGGTATGTATACTTTTACAGATAAGTATGTGTAGGTGTACAGATATAACTTACCAGATGGTTGTGGCTTCCTTCACAATCGGATTCTTCTCATCATCCTAGGAAGAAGCAGAAACATAGTTATTAGAGAAGAAATAAAAATGTAGCTGAGGAGGGAAAAGACTGCGGACCAGGCATGGTGACATGAAGCAGGGTTATTATATGATCTCCTGTGCTGTCTGACACAAGAGGAACAATAATGATCAAAATGAAGAACATTATCCCTAGAGGAGGAAGATCTTACCGGGTCCAACTTGGTGAAGTGTACGAGAATCCGTCCATCGGGTGAAAGGGTGTCTTATCCTCCAGCCACAGCATGTCCCGATTCTCCAGAACTTCCCTGAATGGTTTGAATGGTGGCCGTGCTCTTTTTAGTTCCAGCACCTCCCAATCTATGGTGTCGAAGAAATGGTGACCTCGGATGTTCCTGTAGACACCCAGCCTCTCCTCAGGCTTCTTACGTAGCAGTCTCTCCAGAAGATGCTTCACATCAGCATCAAGCCAAGGTGGGAATTTTGGCTCCTTTCTGGTGATGGCTTTGATGACCTTTCTCCTGATGGAGCCGTAATAGAAAGGGGACTGTCCTGCTGCCATCCAGGATACGACAATTCCCAGGCTCCACCAGTCGACTGCTGTGTCGTAGTCTTCTTCAAGAAGCACTTCTGGGGCCATGAATTGAAGTGTGCCCGTCACTCCACTGATCTTGTTAGACGAGGTGACGCCGTCTTGGGCCAGCCCCAGGTCAATCAGGCGGATGTGTCCAGATCTGTCCAGCATGATGTTGTCTGGCTTTATGTCACTGCAATGAAAAAAAGAGAGATGTTAATCTGTTCATTGATACAGAGGTCTTAGGTATGTACCACAGAAAAAAAGTCCTAATTGAGGATTCTGGGAAAGTCTGGAACCCATCGCAAGGAAAAAGAGAAATATGGACAAGTTTTGCTTACCGATGGACGATGCTGCGTTGGTGCAGGAACTGGAGGCCGCATGCTATCTCCGCTGTGTAGAATCTGAGAGAAGAGTGTAGTATCAATGATATGAAATCAGTCCACTGACATCATGTCACCATCAAAGTGTCCATCACCACCAGAAGAGAAGAGGCAACCTGTACGCCCTCCACTCTTCTATACCTATCATGTCACCCTCAGTCCCCCCAACTCCTGATTAGTCATTTACTCACCTCACATGGTTGATGTCCAAGCTGCCGCACATTTTAATCATTGCTCCTAGGCTTCCTCCAAGCAGATACTCTGTGATAAAGTAGACTCGGTCTGCAGACTGCTGTGCGGCATACAGGTGACAGATGAAAGGGCAGTCTTGGGCCTTCAGGAGTATCCGCTGCTCTCTCATTAAGATGTGTGGTTCGCTCCTTGTTTTGTTGACAACCTTGATGGCCATGAAGGTGTTTCTTTCGGGGAATGATGCCAGGACCACCTCAAGAAAACAAATAGGAAATAATCACTGACAGCGACCTGAGGGGAAAATCATATACATTTATTGCATGAGGGATTTATCAATAGGCCGCTTTCAAATTGTGCAAGATCTGCACATTGCGAGACACACAAATGAGAGCCACAGTCTTTTGAATGGAGTCATATGATGATGAATATCCGGTCAGTCGCATCCGACCTTCGGTCACTCTGTGGATCAATGTTCTCCATGCATTCCTGTCTTTCACAGCTTCTCTCAGTTCGGAAATTGACATGTTCGACTGAACTTGCCAATCATCAGTACCATTTCCAGTGAGTTAGCGCGCATCACGTGGCCAAAAAAGAGAGCCACTGTTTGATGATTTTGCCCTCTAGTGATATTTTCAGTTTGACGTGATCTAACACTACCTTGTTCGTTGTCATGGCGGTCCAAGGTATCCGTAGCATTCTCCTCCAGCACCATAGTTCAAACGGATCAATTTTCCTTCTGTCTGTTTTTCTGAGCGTCCAACTTTCGCAGCCATACGCCATTATGGGAAAGATGATTGCATTGACCAGTCTGTTTTTTGTTGCAATGCTAATATCCTTGCTTTTCCAGATCTTTTCCATTCCTTGCATTGCGATCCTACCAGTGTAATCCGTCTCTTGATCTCGGGTCCAGATTGGTTGTTGCAATCGATTTTGGATCCAAGCAAGATAAAATCTTGGACCGACTCGACTTCTTCGCTGTTGATGTTTATGTTCACTGTACAGTTGCCTACCGCAGTCATGACTTTCGTATTCTTGCTGTTGAGGTACAGTCCCATGTGTTCGCTTTCCTTTTGCACTCGTTGGATAAGGTATTCCAGGTCCCTTTCACTTTCCACAAGCAAGGTGGCGTCATCTGCACATCGGAGGTTGGTGACATTTCTGCCACCGATTTTGATTCAGATTTCTAATTCATTCAAATTGCATCGTCTCATGATCGTTTCTGCGTACAGATTGAGAAGGACTGGTGATAGAATGCAGCCTTGCCGGACGCCTTTCTTGATTCCGAACCAATCCATGTTTCCATAGGTGGTCTTGAGTGTTGCTTCTTGGTTGTTGTAAAGCGACCTTATAAGCTGTTCAATATGTTCTGGGAAGCCCATTTGCTTCAGACACTTCCAAGGCTTGTCATGTTCCACACAATCAAATGCCTTGCTATAGATGAACACGTCCTTCTGATCCTCCCGTCATATACATGAGAATTTTTTCCTGTTTTTCCCCGCACTCATTTCGGTGCGGGAAAAAATTAATTTAAAAAACCTCCCATGGAAATGCACTTAGTGCAGTGCATACCTGCAATCACTGCCACCATGTTAGGCAATGTATCCTTTTATATCGGGTGCGGTGATTCCTTCCTGACCCCAAATATGGCGATCGGAACAAATCCCAGGATCAAAGCCGACATCTGATCTATCTGAGTTTTTAAAATGTGTTATTGTTTTCATAAATCTCTTACCATCTGTTAGTGTGACATATAAAGTGTATTGAACTAAACCTATTTATAGACTGTGTTGATCCAGAAGAAGGCGAAAACCCCCTTGAGGAAAGCCAATCATCCTGTTTCAAGGGGGGAAAATTCCTTCCTGATCCCAAATATGGCAACCAGAATAAATCTCAGGATCAAACGCCAGCCGCTCACCTCCCTGGTATATGTGATGTCAGCTAAAGATTGTGTTTCGTTTTTATGTTTGTATTATATTATTTATGTGGCTGTTTCCTTATAAATAAAACCTAACCCTATTTAAGGCTGTGAGTTGATCCAGAGGAAGGCGAAAACCACCTTGAGGTATGAGCCAATTGTCCTCAAAGGGGAAAAATTCCTTCCTGACCCCAAATATGGCGATCGGAAAAAATCCCAGGATCAAAGCCAACATCTGACCTATCTGACTTTTTAAAATGTATTATTGTTTTTATGAATTTATTACTATTTGTTGGTGTGAAATATAAAGTGTATTGACCTAAACCTATTTATAGACTGTGTTGATCCAGAGGAAGGCGAAAACCCCCTTGAGGAAAGAGCCAATCATCCTGTTTCAAGGGGGGAAAAATTCCTTCCTGATCCCAAATATGGCAACCAGAATAAATCTCAGGATCAAACGCCAGCAGCTCACCTCCCTAGTGTATGTGATGTCAGCTAAAGTTTTTGATTATTTTTTATGTTTATATTATGTTATTTATGTGGCTGATTCCTTATAAATAAATCGTAACCCTATTTAAGGCTGTAAGTTGATCCAGAGGAAGGCAAAAACCACCTTGAGGTATGAGCCAATTGTCCTCAAGTTGGAAAAATTCCTTCCTGACCCCAAATATGGCGATCAGAGCAAGTCCCAAGATCAAAGCCGACAACTACACCTATCTGTGTGTGCATACTCGTGTCTATGTATGTATCTGTATCTACACTTGTGTCTAATCTGGTGTGGTGTGGCCTACTTACCCGGCCTGTGCCAAGGTCTTACTAGTAACCAGGAGTTCAGGGATAATAGTCACTCGGGCTATTTTTCCTGAACTCACCAGCTACAAATCAAGCACAGGCCGCTCCTGGTGGTGTAGAAGGTCTTCAGGAGAGGATGATGTCTGATGTCAGCCGGAGGAGGTCAAGGTAGCTGATGTTAGCATGCAGGATACAGATGGTGGAGAGAGGATGTTGATTGTAAGCCGAGCTCTTCTACAGCAGCAGATTCGCGGGTTCAGGAGACAGTTGACGCGGGCTGAGCCTACAAGAAATAAGAGAGAGAATTGTTAGTTTTACCAGTTGTGGATACAAACAAGTGAACTACTGTAACATGATGACTTGTATCAGGATCTGATTTGTATCCGATATACAAAAAAAGTTATTTTCTGCAACTGTGACTCTACTATGAGTTATTAGCAGTTTTGTGATTGTGAAAGCCATAATGGAGGCCATATTGCTTGCCAACCAGATATATCAAAATCTCAGAAGGGGATGACTCAAAGGAGGAAAATTACAGAACATTTTATGCCAGATTCTGGCATAAAAAGTCAAATCATTTGGCACAAGCCTGGCTGTTCTGTTGCCGTGTATGAATGGTAGGTGCCCTGTGTGTATAGGTATGTATACTTTTACAGATAAGTATGTGTAGGTGTACAGATATAACTTACCAGATGGTTGTGGCTTCCTTCACAATCGGATTCTTCTCATCATCCTAGGAAGAAGCAGAAACATAGTTATTAGAGAAGAAATAAAAATGTAGCTGAGGAGGGAAAAGACTGCGGACCAGGCATGGTGACATGAAGCAGGGTTATTATATGATCTCCTGTGCTGTCTGACACAAGAGGAACAATAATGATCAAAATGAAGAACATTATCCCTAGAGGAGGAAGATCTTACCGGGTCCAACTTGGTGAAGTGTACGAGAATCCGTCCATCGGGTGAAAGGGTGTCTTATCCTCCAGCCACAGCATGTCCCGATTCTCCAGAACTTCCCTGAATGGTTTGAATGGTGGCCGTGCTCTTTTTAGTTCCAGCACCTCCCAATCTATGGTGTCGAAGAAATGGTGACCTCGGATGTTCCTGTAGACACCCAGCCTCTCCTCAGGCTTCTTACGTAGCAGTCTCTCCAGAAGATGCTTCACATCAGCATCAAGCCAAGGTGGGAATTTTGGCTCCTTTCTGGTGATGGCTTTGATGACCTTTCTCCTGATGGAGCCGTAATAGAAAGGGGACTGTCCTGCTGCCATCCAGGATACGACAATTCCCAGGCTCCACCAGTCGACTGCTGTGTCGTAGTCTTCTTCAAGAAGCACTTCTGGGGCCATGAATTGAAGTGTGCCCGTCACTCCACTGATCTTGTTAGACGAGGTGACGCCGTCTTGGGCCAGCCCCAGGTCAATCAGGCGGATGTGTCCAGATCTGTCCAGCATGATGTTGTCTGGCTTTATGTCACTGCAATGAAAAAAAGAGAGATGTTAATCTGTTCATTGATACAGAGGTCTTAGGTATGTACCACAGAAAAAAAGTCCTAATTGAGGATTCTGGGAAAGTCTGGAACCCATCGCAAGGAAAAAGAGAAATATGGACAAGTTTTGCTTACCGATGGACGATGCTGCGTTGGTGCAGGAACTGGAGGCCGCATGCTATCTCCGCTGTGTAGAATCTGAGAGAAGAGTGTAGTATCAATGATATGAAATCAGTCCACTGACATCATGTCACCATCAAAGTGTCCATCACCACCAGAAGAGAAGAGGCAACCTGTACGCCCTCCACTCTTCTATACCTATCATGTCACCCTCAGTCCCCCCAACTCCTGATTAGTCATTTACTCACCTCACATGGTTGATGTCCAAGCTGCCGCACATTTTAATCATTGCTCCTAGGCTTCCTCCAAGCAGATACTCTGTGATAAAGTAGACTCGGTCTGCAGACTGCTGTGCGGCATACAGGTGACAGATGAAAGGGCAGTCTTGGGCCTTCAGGAGTATCCGCTGCTCTCTCATTAAGATGTGTGGTTCGCTCCTTGTTTTGTTGACAACCTTGATGGCCATGAAGGTGTTTCTTTCGGGGAATGATGCCAGGACCACCTCAAGAAAACAAATAGGAAATAATCACTGACAGCGACCTGAGGGGAAAATCATATACATTTATTGCATGAGGGATTTATCAATAGGCCGCTTTCAAATTGTGCAAGATCTGCACATTGCGAGACACACAAATGAGAGCCACAGTCTTTTGAATGGAGTCATATGATGATGAATATCCGGTCAGTCGCATCCGACCTTCGGTCACTCTGTGGATCAATGTTCTCCATGCATTCCTGTCTTTCACAGCTTCTCTCAGTTCGGAAATTGACATGTTCGACTGAACTTGCCAATCATCAGTACCATTTCCAGTGAGTTAGCGCGCATCACGTGGCCAAAAAAGAGAGCCACTGTTTGATGATTTTGCCCTCTAGTGATATTTTCAGTTTGACGTGATCTAACACTACCTTGTTCGTTGTCATGGCGGTCCAAGGTATCCGTAGCATTCTCCTCCAGCACCATAGTTCAAACGGATCAATTTTCCTTCTGTCTGTTTTTCTGAGCGTCCAACTTTCGCAGCCATACGCCATTATGGGAAAGATGATTGCATTGACCAGTCTGTTTTTTGTTGCAATGCTAATATCCTTGCTTTTCCAGATCTTTTCCATTCCTTGCATTGCGATCCTACCAGTGTAATCCGTCTCTTGATCTCGGGTCCAGATTGGTTGTTGCAATCGATTTTGGATCCAAGCAAGATAAAATCTTGGACCGACTCGACTTCTTCGCTGTTGATGTTTATGTTCACTGTACAGTTGCCTACCGCAGTCATGACTTTCGTATTCTTGCTGTTGAGGTACAGTCCCATGTGTTCGCTTTCCTTTTGCACTCGTTGGATAAGGTATTCCAGGTCCCTTTCACTTTCCACAAGCAAGGTGGCGTCATCTGCACATCGGAGGTTGGTGACATTTCTGCCACCGATTTTGATTCAGATTTCTAATTCATTCAAATTGCATCGTCTCATGATCGTTTCTGCGTACAGATTGAGAAGGACTGGTGATAGAATGCAGCCTTGCCGGACGCCTTTCTTGATTCCGAACCAATCCATGTTTCCATAGGTGGTCTTGAGTGTTGCTTCTTGGTTGTTGTAAAGCGACCTTATAAGCTGTTCAATATGTTCTGGGAAGCCCATTTGCTTCAGACACTTCCAAGGCTTGTCATGTTCCACACAATCAAATGCCTTGCTATAGATGAACACGTCCTTCTGATCCTCCCGTCATATACATGAGAATTTTTTCCTGTTTTTCCCCGCACTCATTTCGGTGCGGGAAAAAATTAATTTAAAAAATCTCCCAGCATGCTCTCTTTGCGTGTTCCTCGGAACGCATCTCCCATTGTTTTCAACGGGACAGGATAACACATCTCACGGCATGCTATGTGAGGCTTCCCATTGCCGATCACTAATTTACCTGGAGCGTTGGGAGGCATTTTTAAAGAAAAAATGGGTAAATCGCACATTAGCGAGCATGATATTGGGCCACGTTTCACGTTCCGATATCGCGCTTGGTTATGTGTAGGTAGCCTAAGGCTAGTTCCACAGACAGCAACATCTACATGAAAAGACATGGATTTCAACCCTCATTTCAAGAGATGAAAATCATGCTGAAACAACATAAGTTGACATGAAGCAGAGTTACAATCCGCACCATAAGTCAATTTACACAACAGAGTTTTTTCCGTGAGCATAAGGCCTCCTGCAGCGGGCCGACTTACATTGCAAAATTCAGAGCGGGATTCCACCTACGGATTTCACAGCAAATCCAGCCCGTAGCATGTTAGGGCAAAACGCGATTTCCTGCCCATGAGAGGAAATTAATTGCGATTTTTCGCGGGAAAGAAATCCCAGCTTTCTGCGATTTGCTGCAGGCTACGCACGGCCGGCTTCCATTGAAGTTAATGAAAAAAGCCATCCATCATGCAAGCCATTCCACAATCATCATTGCGGAATGGCCACAGGAGCCGTGTCATCGCCATAGCGACAGTGTGGCATCCTCTCAACTGCGCATGCTCCGGGCGGTACATTCGCAGCAGAGAAGGCCGCGTCACTGCCCTAGCGATGGCGCAGTGTTCCATGTACTGCGGATGTGCCGCCGGGGACATTGGCAGCGAAGGAGAAGATGCCGGACCGGTAACCTAGGGTCACCATATGGGCTGCGGATATATGGGTCATTGCTAAACGACGGCATGGGAAATACAAACAAGTCCTGCAAAGCTTTATTATTATCATAGCTGCTATAGTACAAGACCCCTACAGGGATATAAAAAGTGTAAAAAAGAAAATATAAAAGTAATGTGAAAAACTAACAAATCATGTAAAACAAAAAAGACCTCTTTTTTGTGTTCTTTACCTTATTTGTATAAATTAAAAAAACAGTAAACCCCACATATTTGGTATCATCATATCTGTAACAACCCGTACAATTAATTTGAACACATTATTTATCCTGCACAGCAAAAAAACATAAAAAAAAAAACTAAAACACCTGAGGCATAATGCTTATTTTCTTCATTTTGCCTCCCAAAAATCACAATAAAAGTGATCAAAAAAGCCGTATGTACCCCAAAATGGTACCAATAAAGACTACAGCTTGTCACACAAAAAACCCTCACAGAGCTCCGTCCACAGAAAAATAAAAAAGTTATAGGACATTCAATGCAGCGATGTAGGAAAAAAAATGTACAAAAAAGAGTTTTTACTGTGGAAAAGTAGAAAAACCCAAAACAATCATAAGAATTTTGCTATAATTGTAATCGTACCGACCTGCAGAGAAAATGTATCATGTTATTTATGCTGCATGATTAGCGCTGTAAAAAACACATAAAACGAGCAATGACAGAATTGATGGGTTTTCTCTCCCTGCTATCAAAAAACATTTCTAAAAGTTTTACAATATAGTATATTTACCCCAAAATGGCACTAATAAAAACTACAGTTCGCTTTGCAAAAAACAACCCCTCAAGCGGCCATGTCGATGGAACAATAAAGAGTTATGGCTTTTGAAAAGTAGAGATAAAAGTCCCCCCAAATCATTGCGTTCTTATGCCCAAAATAGGCCGTGTCCTTAAGGGCTTAAAGGAGCGATTATGGGTGACCGTCGTTCACACATCAGAGTCTTTCATCAGTATTTTGTGACGCTAAAGCAAAAGTGGGAAGTACAGAGGAAGCAGAATGGGAAGATTTACATTTTGGCTTAAAAAATACTAATGTAAAATCCCCCAGTGTGAAGGAGCCCTCGCTGCGCCCCAACCCGAAAATACAAAGTTCTAGAACTTACCTTGCTGAAGCTTCCTCTGCCCAAGATCTGTAGGGCGGTGAAGCGACTGATGTCAAAGCTGTGGTGTGGTGGTACGAGGTCCTGGCTGGTGCCCGGTCTTGGCCCCTCATCCTCAGGCTCATCCTCTCCACTCCTCCTCTTCTTTATTTCCGTGAGTCCACTCACGCTGTCATCTTCTCTCTTTCTCTTTTCTCCGTCTCTTCCATGTCCATTGGACGCCATTATTCACAGTCTTGTACTCTTCAATCCAACCGCTGCCGTCGTCAGTTGAAAAGAAATGGCAGTTGGCCGAGTGAAGGTCAAAGGTCAGGGAAGCTGCCAGTACTTTGCTTGCCAGTACCCTGCTCTGCCATATACACAGTGATGTTGGCATGTGCTTGCCAGTACCCTGCTCTGCCATATACACAGTGATATGGGCACCATGAGTGATGGTCTAGTGCCCAATGAAATGGGGAAATTCATGGCTGGTTCTTCTAGTGCCACATTATTAATAGATGGGGCAGGGATGGCACTTCATTTCAGGGTTGGCAGCGGTGCCCATAGTTCATCAGAACTTCTGGAGTTTTAGAAAACTTGTAGTTGTGTGGAAATTTAAATGAACAGGGTGAAGAAATAACCCATAAATTGTACTAACGAGAGGAATAATAATGCCTGTGAGGGTCATTTTCTGCTCCATTCAATAAGTGTCCATCATCCAGATACATGATGTGTATTGCCATAGGTTACAATGGACGGCGCCCTCGCCAGCGCAGATCTGGGTGTAGCGGGTGGAGATGCTTCTATGGAGCCCACAGAGGGATTCATCCACAATGGGGGTTTATAGTGAGGTATGAAATGTTAGAAAGGGGTCATATAGAAATGTTAGGAGGGTCTTATAAACAAGCAGTGGTGGTGAGAATTACTGTTGGGGGCTGTAAATTGGCGCAGTAATGTGCATACGGCATTATAAGACTTTATTTAGATTGAGCCAATAAAGACTAATATATTAGACAAGTTTGTGAGTCCAATCTGCAGTCTGGGAGAAGGAGAGGTTGTGTACAAGATATCGCCAGGTTTTGGGCCTCGACAGACGAGCGTGTAACGTAATACGCTCACTCCTGCGCAGTGAATGAGTGTATTTAACACTTGCGCCTGTTCAGAAATGGAGCGTATTTGCGCAGGCACCACTCGTTCGCACAAGCCGGGGGAATCACCGCACCCGATATAAAAGGATACATTGCCTAACATGGTGGCTGTGATTGCAGGTATGCACTGCACTAAGTGCATTTCCGTGCGGGCAGATGTGCATGCTTGCGCACCTCCCATAGACCTCTATGGGGCTCTTTGGTGCGCAAACATGCACAAGATAGGGCAGGTCCTATTATTTTGCACCCGCAGAAAAACAGGAGCAAAAAAAGAAAAGAAAGGGGGTAATAAGCCCATTGAAATCAATGGGTTCCATTCTCCGCGTATCACACTCATCTGTTTAAGCCCTTATATAAGGAGACCATACATCCTCATTTAGGTCGGACAGTCCCGCTTTGTCACCTTGTGTCCAGCTTTCCCAGGGTCGGGACATGGGGGTCACCATTTCAAGACATGGGATCCCCATTAACCCCTTCATGACATGGCCTATTTTGGGCTTTAGGACGCAACAATTTTTTTGCACGTTTTCTTCTCCATTTTTCAAAAGCCATAACTTTTTTATTTTTCCGTCGACGCGGCCGTTTAAGGGCTTGTGTTTTGCATGGTGAACTGTAGTTTTTATCGGCATCATTTTTGGGTACATTGACTATATTGTAAAACTTTTTTTTTTTTTTTTATTATAGCAGGGAGAGAAAACGCATCAATTCTGCCATAGATTTTTTTTTTTTTTTTTTACAGCAATAATCATGCAGCAGAAATGAGACATTCCATTTTTTCTGCGGGTCGGTACGGTTACAACGATACCAAAATTCTTAAATTTTTTAAAGGTTTTTCCACTTTTCTGCAATAAAAACCCTTTTTTTGGAAATCTTTTTTTTTCTAAATCGCTGCATTCAAAGTCCTGTAACTTTTTTATTTTTTGATATGCGGAGCTCTACAAGGGCTTATTTTTTGCAAGATGAGCTGTAGTTTTTATTGTTACCATTTTGGGGTACATACGGCTTTTTTTTATCACTTTTATTGCGTTTTTAGTGAGGCAAAATGCTAAAAATTAGCATTTTGCCTCAGTTTTTTAGCGTTTTTTTAAAACACTTTTTTCCATGCACACTCAAAAGCACATGCAACTTATTGTATGTGTCGTTACGGATGCGACAATACCAAATATGTGGGGTTTTATTTATTTTTTACCTTTTTTATGCTAATCTGAGAAAAAGCATAAACAAATGGGTTTTTTACTTTTTTTATTCATTTTTTTAATTCTTTGTTTTTTTTACAACATTTGTGTCCCTCTGAGGGACTTTCACCACAGCCCTGATGATCGCTGTGATAAGGCATGGCAGAGCTACTGCTCTGCCATGCCTAATCGCTTATACAGCGATCTCAGGCACTGGCAACGCAGGACGCCGGTGTCTGGCGTCCTGTTGCTATGGCGACAGGCCGGGGTCTCGCGATAACATCGCGAGAGCCGGACGAAGACACAGAGGGAGCGTGCTACCTCTGTGAACCCTTCCCATGCTGCGATCTGTAGATCGCGGCAGGGAAGGGGTTAACAGCGGGGGGCACATTTTCGATGCCCCCCCGCTGTTGCAGCGGGACGCCGGCTGTGACTGACAGCCGGCCCCCCGCTGCGGGATAGCGCGGGATCATGTGTGATCTCGTGCTATCCCCAAGATGTACGTTTATGCCCTGTTGCGGGAAGGGGTTAAAGTGATTAGCAGCCAGGGTGCTGCAGCTACACAGCTGGTAATCACTGACTGGAACCGCTGCCAGATACAAACACTGATGGCAGTGTGTGCATCTGGGATCCTCTTCCGCTACTCCCCCAACTTCTAGGGAGCGCTAACACTGGAAGCCTTGAGAGCAGATGAGGGGGAGTGCCGCATAGTGAAAAATAGGCTGCAGGTACGAGGCTAATTTCTAGATTTTGACTGTCTTTTGCATGAAGAAATGCTGCAGAATTTGCTCCCCATCTTTTTTTAAATGGCTTTGTACTTTTTACAACAACGGAGGTAAAAAAAAAAAGAAAAAAATCATATGTTGTGATAAGCCACGCCCCTGATCATACCCCTTTGACCCGCTTTGACCCTGAGAAAATCTGGTCACCTTACATGCCTACTGTGAAACTTCTTAAGCCCCAATGCAAAATCTGTGACAAGGCTCCCAGCTATGTCATTTATGACCGTGGTCTCATATGGCATAAAGGGATCATTTGGTTCCCCTCATGTTTCCAAGTCCAAGTGCAAACTCTGTACCCCCTGTAGCTTGGATATGAAGATTCACATTTGCAATATCCAAGGGGGTGGACAAAAATATGGAAACACTGTACACAGTGATTACCTTAAATTACATGGAATTATAAAATGATGGTTCCATTTTTAGATCTGATGTTGAAAGGTAATAATGAAACAGGGAGAATTGAAATGGAATTATATAGAAAACCAACGTCTGGTAACACGATTCTACATGCCACTAGTGGGCATGCTAATAACACAGTAAGGGCTTATTCAGACTACCGTATACCGGCCGGGTTTTCACGCCCGGCCGATATACGGCGTCCCTCTCTGCAGGGGGAGGAGGCTAGAAGAGACGGGAGCAGTGCACTGAGCTCACGCCCCCTCTCTGCCCCTTGACACTATTTGCAATGGGAGGGGGCAGGACGGAGGCAGAGCTGAGACCTGGAACTTAGCTCCGCCCCCGCCCTTGAAGTCGCCCTTAAAGGGAATTTATAAGGGCAAAAAGAGCTTGTAGTAACCCAGTAAGTTATGAAGCAGAAAAAAAAGAAATATACCGTAGGTTGCAAGAACCAGTGTACAAAAAACTAGTAACTGGTAAAAAAGTAGATATGATGGAAAGGGAAAGACTACTTGAGAATAAGAAAGGAATTCTGTCTTGGAAAAAGAGAAGGGGCTCAGTGTTCTCAACAGCCTACATACAACCGTGATTTTATAACATCAAAAAAGCTTTTTTTTTATAGGTTTTTGCTAATCTTAAAACAAGATGAGATTATAAATGATAATCAATGTTTGTGGCGAAGAGAAATCAAAATGTAGGTAACATTCTATCACCCAGGTTATATGTATCAAATATAGAAAACATCTCACTGGTTGACATTTAAGGGTTTGTTTAGATGTGGGAAATCTTGTTGCAGTGTGTGGCATTTGGGTTTGAGAAAGGAGAGATTTACCAATAGTGAAGGGATAAAGAGCTTAAAATTAATAGCTTCATAAACTGTAGTTGTGAAAATATAGTGTTTGTCGTTACAGGTACTACATGTGGGATATAGTATGTTGGATGCATTACGAGAAAGATCAGGACACGCATTGCAAAACATGGGAGACAGATGAAAAATTCCAACCCGAGTGGCTCAGGAGCGGCCGGGCATTTCTTGGAGGTACACTCAGGTAACATGGAGAGTTTGGCATTTTGTTTGGCATTGAAAAGGTTAATAGTCCCAGAAAGTGCAGAATAAGTAAGGAGATGGTCCTTAAAAGAGAAGCCTATTGGATTCTAACACTGAGCACCAGATTCCCAGCAGGAATGAGTACAAAGACAGATTTGATATATATTTTTTAAATTCGTCCAATTTTTACATGAAATTAAATATTTTTTGAAAGACCCATGAAATTCATTGCAGCTAGAGCTGGTCATGTGATGAAATAGACTGGAATGAATTGAATATGATAAAAAGAACAAATAAATGATAAATAAAATATATAGAGATAAAATGGAAAAACAAAATCCGGTATTTAAATTTAATAATAATAATAATTATTAAATAATTCAAAAACCAAGTTTTTCTGTGACAACATAGTAGGAGACTTGAGACCGGGTAAAAAATGTCACCTCCTACATTGGGAAAAAGGCCTGAGAATAACTGTTCCAATAGAAAGATGCTTGTTCTCTTTGCAGATCGCATGACGGATGCGCATCCGCAAATCGCGTGACCGGGGCCAAAAAAATCGCCCGAAAAATCTGCTCCCAGCTGCGTTTCATTAGAAACAGGCCGGAGCTGTCCAGCGCATTGAATTCAATGGAGCCGGCAATACAGCCGGCTCCATTGAAAGCAATGTGCTGCGGGCGAGCGTGGGATGAATTGTCGGGAAGGGCTTAAATATATAAGCCCTTCCCTGCAATTCATCCAGAAATGTGTAAAAATAAAAAATATATATATACTCACCTTGTCCCGGCAGACGGAGTTCAGCGCGGCCGGCCTGCAGTGGGTGTGAAGGGGGTGTGAGTCAGACCTGCCCCTGATTGGCTCAGCACTGAGCCAATCAGAGGCAGGTCTCACTCACACGCATTCATGAATTCAAGATGGTATTTTACATCCTTATGAGTAAGAAATAGACGCTTCATTCCAGACGCCCTATGTTGGAAAGGCTGTGGGCAAGAGGGATCCCTTCTGCATATATTCAGGTCATGCCCGCTAATTTCATCTTCATCTTTCATTCTCCACGATAAATACATTTTCAGAAACTAGTATCCCAAAGCTCCCGGGTACAGCCCTCCATCCTCTAGATTTAAAAATAATGAAACCTATGGCTGCACAGCCAATAAACAGCAAGCTGCAATGCCCTGTGTTCGCTGACACCTTTCTATCAGACCCAATATTAACTTTTTCAGCAATTTGCCCTACAGTAGCTGTTCTGTAGACAGACTATATAGGCAAGCCTTCACTCTCAACCTGCATCAGGGAGCCTTTGCCATTCATGATCCTGTTGGAGATTCATTAGCTGTCCTTCTTTAGACCACTTTTGATAGGTACTAGGCATTACATACTGGGAACACCCCACTGGGCCTGCCATTTTGGACATTCTGTGACTCAAATGACAAGTCATCACAATTTGGCCCTTTATGAAAGTCGCTCAGATCCTTATAGTTGCTTCATTTTCCTGCTTCCAGAACATGAACTTCAAGAACTGGCTGATGCAATGCACTCAGAAAGTTTTCTTACCCTTTCACTTTGTTTTACATTAGTTATTAGAGATAAGCGAGCGTACTCGGAAAAGCACTACTCGCTTGAGTAATTTGCTTTATCCGAGTATCGCTGTGCTCGTCCCTGAAGATTCAGGTGCCGGCACGGAGCGGGGAGCTGCAGGGGAGAGCCGGGAGGAACGGTGGGGAGATCTTTCTCTCCCTTTCTCCCGCCCGCTCTCCCCTGCTCCCCGCTGCGACTCACCTGTCAGCCGCAGCGGCACCCGAATCTTCAGGGACGAGCACAGCAATACTCGGATAAAGCAAATTACTCGAGCGAGTAGTGCTTTTCCGAGTACGCTCGCTCATCTCTATTAGTTATCTTATGGCCTTGTGCAAATTTTTAAATAATGTAAGTGTTACCCCATCTTTCTACACTGAGTACCCCATAATGACAAAGTGAAGACAGGATGTTAGAAATCTTTGTGCATTTTTTAAAATTAAAAACTAACATTTTGCATTGATATAAGTATTCACACCCTGTACTCAGTACTTAGTTGAAGCACCTTTGGCAGCCATTACAGCCTCTAGCCTTCTTGGGTATGATGCCACAAGGTTTGCATACCTGGATTTGGGGATTTTCTGACATTATTCTTTGCAAATTCTCTCAAACTCTGTTAAGTTGGATGGGGACTGTCTGTCAACAGCGATTTTCAGGTCTCTCCAGAGATGTTCGATGGGGTTCAAGTCAGGTCTCTGGCTGGACCACTCAAGGACATTCACAGAGTTGTCCCTAAGCATTCCTATGTTATTTTGGCTGTGTTCTTAGGGTCAATATCTTCTGCTCAGTCTGAGATCCCTTGTGCTCTTGATCAGGTGTTTCTTAAAATGATCTCTGCACTTTGCTCCATTCAGCTTTCCATCAACCTCGACCAGTCTTTTTGTCCCAGGTGCTGAACAACACCCCCACGGCATGACGTCACCACCATGCTTCACTGTAGGGATGGTTTGGGCAAATGATGAGCAGTGCCTGGTTACTTCCAGACATAACTCTTAGAATTGAGGAAAAAAATTCCATCTTGGTTTCATTAGACCAGGGAATCTTGTTTCTCACAGTCCAAGAGTCCTTCAGATGCTGTTTGGTAAACTCCAGGTGGCTTTCATTTGTCTTTTAATGAGGAGAGATTTCTTTCTGGATGCTCTGCCATAAAGCCCAGATTGGTGGAGTTCTGCAGTGATGGTTGACCTTCTGGAAGTTTCCCCCATTTGCACATAGGATCTTTGGAACTCAGCCAAAGTGAGCATAGGGTTCTTGGTCACCTCTCTTACCAAGACCCTTCTCCCCAGATTACTTAGTTTGGTGAATTGGCAGCTCTAGGAAACGTCCTGGTTGTTCCAAACTTTTTCCTTTTAAGAATTATGGTAGCTGCTGTGCTATTGGGAACATTCAGTGCAGCAGATTTTTTTTAGTGGCCTTCTCCAGACCTGCGCCTCCACACAATCCTGTCTCTGAGTTCTACAAGCAGTTATTTCCTACTTATGGCTTATACGAGAACCTCGTATTGACTCTGATATGCATCATGAGCTGTGAGACCTTATATAGACAGGGGGGTCTTTTAGTTTGCACAAGGCAACAACATAACAAAATGTAATAATAGTGAAAGGGTCTGAAGTCTTTCCAAATGCATTTCTCAGCTGTTCACAGTGGCCATTGTCAGGTGATCATCAATGTTATTCACCGTCAGCGGTTTTAGTGTTATAGCTGATCAATGTATGCTGTACTTCTCTTTCATAAGTAGGTACATTTTAGGTCTTTGAGGAAGGTGGGTGACAAACATTATTGTAGGTATTATGGAAGCCATATTAGTTGTCACTCGTATCTTCTAATCTTACAAAAGTAGGTGTCAAATTTGTTTTTAAAGTTCTATTCAGCCATTTCATAATGACACAAAAGATCAACTAAAACTTATTCGGAAGCACAAAGGTTCTTTGAGGTCTATATGGTAAGCCAATGTTGGCAAACATACCCCGGTTTTAACTCTGATTGTCGTCTCACAGCCGAGTATGGGACAGAGATGGTGCAGGCCTTCATCAGTGCCTCCAGTACCTCATCACGGAGCATGCTGACTCTCACAGCAATCATGGAGAAATAGTTTATCTTGTCAGATCTACCTTTAGCATAGAAGCCATCAGGAAGAACCTTGTATCAAGGAGGAAATCAACATCAAATATACTGCATTTATGAAAATATCAGACATTAGATTATCATATACTCCCCGGGTTGTACAGTGTGCCACATTCATCAATAATGCAAGATCTGGAACAGCACATATACCACGTGGGCTGGTGTCACATCGTCTGCGCCGGAAATTCCCCTTTTCAGTCTTAATGTCACTTACAATCTTGTTAACGCTGGCAGATGTGTTCAACTCTGTGCTAAAATATTTATTTTGTTTATTCTCTGCACTCCTATAGTAGAACCAAGTCAGCCAATAAACATATAGTTTTTCCTTTGTCAATCAGAAAGCTGAGCTACTGGTAGCTCAGCAATGATGCGTTTGGTAACCCTGGTCCTTCTGAGTCAAGAGGACCTAATGTGGCCAAGCGCGTCATTGGGACTCAAGAATGCTGAGGAAAAAAGATCAGGTAACGCGCCCATTACCTGAGTGACCACTTGATTCTGGAGGAGGCTGATTGAGCAGCTTGGCAGGCTAGGCAATGAGTAGTGGGAGGCACCCACCGAAAATCCATAATGGTGCTACATAGGCTGAGGCTCATCAACACAGAGGAACTGGAGCGGACGTCAATGCAGTCAAGAAATGTCAAGAGAGGTACACAGATATTATCCTGGCTGGTGTAGTTAAAGGCTCATTGGCCCTGTGGCAGATTTTCAGCTTGGAGACTGCGGGGAGCATTTACATAAGTCTTTATAACATGGTGGACTTAGATACAGTGTCTCAACACTAGCACACATCTAAATAATGTGGTCATAAAATAATAGATACCAGTTCTACAGTCATAGTGAGTACTGTGCAGTTACCTCCAGTGACTCATATTCCTCTGACTAGTGGTGTTCACTTTTGGCTTTCTTCTCTATCTGGGCCCAAGACTGCCATGGCAATTTTTTTCTAGCTGTAACTCAACACCCTCTAACCATCCTTCTGCACCTCCTGCTCCTCTCAATGACATCTACATAGCAATAGTGCCTCCCTTTCGCCCCAACAAAGCTAATAGTACCCCCATAAGGTATTAGTGACACCATTGTATACTAGTAGGTAATATCGCCACCTTTGTGCCCCCCATAATGTAACAGTGCAACCATAAGGCAATAATGCCTCATTGTGTCCTTATAATGTAATAGTTCCCCTACAAAGTAAAAGTGTTCCTTTGTGCCCCCATAATGTAATAGTGCTCCCTTTTAAGACCCATAAGGTAATAGTGATCCCTTTATGCCCCATGTAGTGGGCCAGAGTTGGGGTAGGTGTATGTCTGTCTTTCATAAACTGCTTTGTGTACATGTGTCTTATGCCAGTGCTAATAAACTGTCTTACGTCTTTTCGCCCCATTCCCCCCCCTTAAAAGCGAGGGGGGGGGGGGGAGGGAGAGAAGAGAGCCGAGATGCAGTCGGTGGAGGTTGGTGGAGTCCTCGGCCGTCTGTGTGTTCATCACTAGAAATAGGGTCATGGGGAAGTGACAAGACTCCCACTGGACTTTCTACTGACTCGAAAGCGGAGGAGCCTACACTGCCATGGAGACCTCAAGGAGTAGAGTACCATGAAGGAAAGAGAACTCGTGGACATTTTGTTTCTTTTTGGTTGGGACTGCTACAAAACTTTTAGTTAGAAAGTGATTTTTTTTTCTTCCTAAAATAATAAGTAATAATAATAAATAATCCTAGTATAGAAATATATATTTCACTTGTTCTTTGCTGGGACTCTAGAAATTTAATTTCATGTAAAGAGAAAATTTTGCATTGAGATTAGAGATGAGCGAACCTACTTGGCCACGCTCCTTTTTCACCCGAGCGCCACGATTTTCGAGTACTTCCGTACTCGGGGGAAAAGATTCGGGGGGGCGCCATGGGTGAGTGGGGGGTTGCAGCGGGGAGTGGGGGGGGGGAGGGAGAGAGGGCTCCCTCCCTGTTCCCCGCTGCTACCCTCCCCCGCTCCGCCACGCCTCCCCCTGCCCCCCGAATCTTTTCACCCGAGTACGGAAGTACTCGAAAATCGCGGTGCTCGATCGAGTAATTACTCGAAACGCGTATATTCGCTCATCTCTAATTGAGATAAATGTATGTAATTTTGTTACATGGGAAAGGGGGAAGTGTAGTTCACACCCTTTTCTGTCTTAGTGTTAGAGCCAGTGTGGAATAATGTTTTGGGCTTTGGGGAGAAGAACAATGTATGGGCGAATGCTGAAGTATCCCGATATCTTGGCTCAGCACAAAAAAAGAAAAAAAAGACTGGCTAGTCCTCATTTCAATACGTGCTGTCATAAATAACGTCTGACAGTGGAAGTGGGATCCTGGGAAATCAAACCAGGATGGGTTACCGGGTTAGCTGGAGGGGGGAGTTCATTGTTGTTCTGCCATCATGTCCAGGTTAGAATTGTTTCTAGTCTTCACCCTACTCTTCATTGGAGTTAGTAGACACTCATTTTACTAGGTAGCTAGAAGTCTAAGGTAATGGGGTAGTACACTTGTCAATCCCTGCTCCGGACCTGCATTCGCTCTGTTTTCAGAGGACATCGGGCTTGGCTTCTTTTAAGTAGGGGGGAGCTGTAGGGGCCCAGAGTTGGGGTGTTTTTATTGTAGATGTATGTCTGTCTTGCATAAACTGTTTTGTGTACATGCGTCTTATGCGTGTGCTAATAAGCTGTCTTATGTTTTGTTTACCCTTTCCCCCCTCCCTTAATCTGTGAGCTGCAGTTAGTCTTGCAAGGAGGGAGGAGTTAGGAGGATAGGAGGAGGCAGAGTAAGAGAAAAGGACAGAACAAAGTCGAGATGTAGTTGGTGGAGGAGGACGTGTCAGCGTGAAGCTGAAGCTGACGAATGCTTCTGCCTCCACAGAACCGTGGGCTTGTCTCAAACTCCATGAGACATACTAAAAATGGGACTAAATCTTTAAGCAATAGCATGTAGAAGTGTCAGCTGAGAAGTGTAGCTGAACATCAAGAGAAAGAAACAGCAGTGTTGAGGAACACACTGCATCGGGAAAGTACCCCCGAGGATCGTCCAATCAGATAACTTGGATTGAAGACACCTAGGAATCAAGGAGATAAATACGAAGGAAGCCTGCTAAAAGTGTTGTGTCCGAACTGTCATCTTGCTGTACTCTTGGAAAATCAAGGTTGGATTCCGTGTGTAAAGGAAACATTTACCTCCAGTTTTGAAGATTAACTTTCTTTGTGGACTCTGTTATTTGCTGACGAGTAACTTTCTATGGAAAAAGAGGTACTGGCATCACGTGACAACACTGTTAAAATTGATTACCATTAGGGATGAGCGAGTATACTCGCTAAGGCACTACTCGCTCGAGTAATGTGCCTTAGCCGAGTATCTCCCTGCTTGTCCCTAAAGATTCGGGGGCCGCCGCAGCTGACAGGTGAGTTGCGGCGGGGAGCAGGGGAGAGCGGGCGGGAGAGAGGGAGAGACAGATCTCCCCTCTGTTCCTCCCTGCTCTCCCCCGCAGCTCCCCGCCCGGCGGCGGCACCCGAATCTTTCGGGACAAGCGGGGAGATACTCGGCTAAGGCACATTACTCGAGCGAGTAGTGCCTTAGCGAGTATACTCGCTCATCCCTAATTACCATCAATCTGGAGTTGAATGATGTCTGGCAGTAGTGATAAAGTTGTTCTGCTGCTGTGGCCAGTAGGGAGGGGAACACAGAAAGCATTTTATAAATTTGAGGGGCTCAGAGGGCACATTATTAATTTGTGAGTCCACAGAATGGGTGCTATTAATCTGCGGGGCAGTATTACTTAGTGAGGCCCCTGGCAGGATTAATAGTGTGCAGAAACTAGTTGTGGCTGAATGAATGCTAATGGTGGTCTAGGCCCAGATAGAGAAGAAAAGGAACTACAGAGGAGACCAATTGAAGAAGACATCACTTGTGATCAATGGAAGTAACTGCCCTGCAATCACTATCACTGTGTAGATCTGGCATGCTAAGGCTGGGCCACTGTATCTAAACCCCCTGTATTATAAAAGGGGTCTTCTAAATATGCTGTCTCATATATATCACATGTACAGGGGTACCTGAGAGTATCTGCTTAGCACGTTTTCCTTTGGGATTCGAATATTGCTCATCAGGAGGTATCTGTTGTCAAGGTTCTCAAAAGCCATCTTGGGCCCAATGTCTCCAACGGATATTCCTGAAAAGAGGTTACATGATGAATTCTGATTTATTATAAACAGAAACGTAATATCACAGCATTTATATCAATTGTCCTGTAAAGCAGAAAGTGTTAGCTGGTGTATATGTTTACAACTAAGGGTACTCTCATCACACTCAGGCCGTACCCCTCTGGAGGAGGATTGCACCGTATCCCACTGTAGAAGTTTGCATATTGGATATTTTGCCTATAGGGTCCTATTGTAAAAATAACACGTATACAGCACAGTATATGTTTTTTTTCTGTATACCTCTCAATGCATTGGTGAAGTTTACTACATTTCTTGTGGTATACTAAGCATCCAGTGGAGAGCAAAATAACACTTCTAGTTCTCATTGGGTGAATGGAGCCTATGAATAAGCCTGAAAAGCTTTTCCCAGCATGCACTCTAAGCGCACATTACTAACATGATGCAAATATAGTCTTGCTTTGGAGTAAGTAGCAGCCTACCATTAGGTAACATAGTATGCTAGGCTCAAAAATGGCTTGTGCCCATCTAATTTATCCTATTACCCCTCACCCTTCCCATTGTTAATCCAGAGGAATTCAAAGTAACATCAATGAGGTAAAAGCCAATTTTTCTTATTTAGAAAAAAATTCCTTCCCAACTCCAAGTTTGGCAATCAAAATAATCGCTGGATCACCGGCCCTTCTGAAGTAATTAGTGACTATAACATATAATGTTGTAACACCCAAAAAAGGCACCCAGGCCCCTCTAAAACTCCTTTATTGCATTTTCCATCGCCACGTCCTCAGGGAAAGAACCCCCTTCTATATTGGTGCAGAAAACTTCTTTCCTCTAGACGTAGAGAGCGCCCCCTTGTTACAGTCACAGTCCTGGGTATAAGTAGATGATGGGAGAGATCTATGTATTGTCCCCTGATATATTTATACATAATTTTTAAGTCACCCCTCAGCCATCTTTTTTCTAAAGTGAATACTTCAAATTTTGATGACCTTGCTGGGTATTGTAGTCCGCCCATTCTGTTTATTACTTTAGTTGCCCTTGTCCAGATCCATTTGCAACCACATTCTATCCTCTCTTGTGATAATTACTTTACATAGTTTTGTATCATCTGCAAATATTGCTATTTTACTGTGCAATCCTCTACTAGGTCATTAATACATTTATTGAAAAGAATAGGGTCCAATACTGCCCCCTGTGGTACCCCACTAGCAACAATGACCCAATGTACCATCAATAACCAGCCTCTGCTTTCTGTCACTGACCAGTTACTTACCCACTTACACACATTCTCACCCAGACCAAGCATTCTCACTTTATATACCAACCTTTTATGCGGCACAGTATCAAACTCTTTAGAGAAGTCCAGATACACAAGATCCAATGACTCCCGGGTCCAGTCTAGAACTTACCTCCTCATAGAAGCTCATCAGGTTGGTTGGACAGAAGCCGTCTCTCATAAAACCGTGCTGATATGGAGTTATACAGCGATATTTTTCTTGAGGTAGTCCATGATAGCATGTCAATGTGACAACTACTATTTCCCTACACAAGAAAGTTACACTTTTAAAGGGAACCTGCCACCTTCAGCACTATAAACTAACTTATGGTGATGTTAGGGCGGTGCTGTATTTCTTATATTCTCCTGGTCTTGTTTCCTGGTTCCCGTGGTGCCCGCCGCTGAAGGCTACACTCTGGCGTTTTAGAGTCCTGTGCGCATGCTCTGTTATAAAATCTACGGGCGCCCACAGGACTCTGAAAAGAGTCGAAATTTCAGCCACCGCTCAGACTTTAGTGACGGGAACCAGGAAATGGTTAAATATAAATAACTTACAGGACCTGGCTTCATGTCACCTCACCTAGCAGCACTATAAGTTAGTTTATAGTGCTTTAGGAAGGTGACAGGTTCCCTTTAAGAGGACCTACCACCACTACTGTTATTTGTGTTTCAGTAAATAATTACTTTTTCCATGGAAAAACAATTCTGGAGCATATTTTCTTATAGTTCTACATTGTAGCGATCCTCTGCTAGTCCTCCTGGAAATGTCTGAATAACTTGTCGACTGGTTGTTACTATTCCTTTTGTCAATGGGGTGTGTCCACATATACAACTTTCATCACTGATTGGACATGTGTCACTTTGTAGGGATACGCCCCTTTGACAAAGTGAATGGTAACAGCCATTGTCTTCATTTCTTCTTACTTTCAACACAGAATCAGAGAAACATAACAAAGTTCTAGGAAGAAAAACTCCAGATTTGTTATTTTACAAGGAATGCAAGATATGGAGGAGGTCTGAAGATGTAGGCCAGCAGATTTTTATCTGCATTACATGCTAATGGACAGCCTGTCCCCAAACATCAGCCATTCAGGAAATAAGGAATTGAGCTTGTTGGATTTTAATATGCCCGGCCCTTTGCTCCCAGGAGATAAGCCATTGTCAGGGATGTTGTTTAGGAATGGTTTATCTCATTCTGCTTGTTGAAAAAAACCTTGTACAATTGTCTGATTTTGGCATGTGTACATATGTGAGAGCCACAAGAGATACCTGTAGGCCAAATGAGTGTTCGGCCAACAGCTCTCTTATCTATGCTATTCTACCAAAAGTATTTGAATGGTGTCTTATGTCAGCCATAGTTTGTTTTGCTGAACATGCTTCAATCTAAGGAACTTACAGAGTTTACACGTGGTGTCATTCTTGATTGTCATATTAGTGGACTATTGGTTTGTAACAATTCCACTACCACCGAGACACCAGCTCAAATGTGAATTACGTGGTCACAAGGTGGAGGAAAGAGGGATGTACCATGCCTAAACAAAGAACCCGGACAACCCAAAATATTAACCAAAAAGGACAAACGACACCTGAGAGGGTCCGGTCACAGAAATCACTTATCTACTGAGAATATGCAAGCAAGTAGAAACCAAGTTAGTGTCAGCATCGTCCGACAGGGACTGGCTGCTATTGGATACACCAGTGATGCAGCTGTACATAAGGCATCCATGAGAAAGCCATCACAGTTCTTGTCAGATGTCAAAATACTTTTGGTAGGATAGAATATACAGCCAGCTTTATTTTGGTCAGTTTGATGACCTTCCACCACATTTCCTGTCCATGACCATGAAAATACCCCCATTGTACAAGCCACGATTGTCCTGCACAGAGCACTGTCCTAAGTTCCACTGGAAACCTTTATTATGTATTACAATGCCAACTCTGACCCAGGCCTTAGTGCCCCATATCAGTGCCCAATTTCACTTATGGTCTTATGTCTGAATGGACATGAACATCTGCAGCTATGTTCTAAAATCTAATGGAAATCATCCATAGAAAGGAAGATTATAGCAGCAAAAGGGAATCAAGTCCACATTAGTACTCATGATTTCGGAATGAGATATTGAATAAGGATATCTATGAATCGGGTTTAGTTGTCCGTATACATAAGGTCTAGTGAACTGAGATTGTTACCTGGCAGTGGAGAGTGGTCCTTCAGACTTCGCATCTGGACTATAAATGGATGTATGTCGTACTTGTGTCCATTGCTGTATAGCTGGGCTAGGACCACAGCATGTGTGCTGGTTTTTCCTACTGTTCAGATCAAAAATGCAGAAATAACCATCTGGGCATGTGTGGAACATTTTATATTACAGACATCAAGAACTGGAGTGCAAAAAAAAGAAATGACTTACACCCTCCTGGCCACCACTTTGTTGCTGGTATCTGTGGAGTATCTATTATAAATTCCTGGGTGATAGGATCAAAGGTGGCTGTGGTCCCTAAACCCCGCAGATATGTTCCTGCAGATACAGAGCATAACAAAAATGCATCTAATTTGCCCTAAGCAGCTTTGCGGTTTCCAAAACACTTCTATTACTATTGACAAATTGTTGGCTTTTCTCTATTTTTTTGGCATTACTTGGATTAATAAGATAAGGGTATAAAGTTCGGCCTTTCAAGAGCCTGATTATTAGGGAACCTACATCTGGGACTCAGTGACATGGCTGAGACTAGACCCCTCAGCCTATGGGGCGCACAAGCCTTCCTCACTACACTGACACTTCCTGACCTGCAACTTCTACACACCACTGTATATGGACAACGCAGTCTTAGGCTAACTTCATAATGGAGAGAATCCCGCTCCTATATCACGCTCGCCATCCATATGAGTTTCCAGAGGATGTGAGGAGTTTTCATGTCAAAACAGCCTCGCATCACTATGGGGGTGAAGGGAATCCTCCCGCAGCTGTTTGCAGAGTTTCTCCCATTGTTTTCAATGGGAACCTCACGTTGTAAATGGTCCGATGCTGCCACCGGTCCCATTTAAAATAATGGGCGGTGCGATGCAAGAGCACGGACAAGATAGTACATGCCGCAATTTGTTTCCTGCATCACATAACAATGCAATGTGGGGGGGGGGGGGGAATCACCCATGTGTATGACGGCATTAAAAAAAGGGGTTCATATTTGTGTGAGATTTAAGTGTCTATCAACGCACAAATCTTGCACGATTTTCTTGCCCGTGTGAGGCCAGCCTAAGTAGGGTTGGCACCCAGCCAGTAAACGACTGGTCTAGCCACTAAATATATCTGAAGGTCGGTGCTGGTAATAATTTTTTTCCAGCAATGATAATTGCCTTTAAATAATGATTAGGTTGCTATGGCCAGGTATCCTCCACTGCCACGCCTGCAATATGGGAGATGTCTGTGGCTGGTGCCTCATTATGGGGCCATCATCAGTTTTTACACAATTCAACAGGCTTTGGATTCTTAGAGCATAGTGCCATAATATAAGAATGGTAACAGCCAGCTGTGAGTTTATTCATTGGCTACTGTTGTTGGGTGAAAAAAACGTGGCAACCAGAGGCGTAACTTGAATCTTCTGGGCCCCAATGCAAAATCTGTAACATGGCCCCCAACTATAATGCTTTATTCATAGTACTGGGCTCCCTATATGGAGAAGAGAGGCCTTATGGGCCCCTTAAGGCTCCTGGGACTGGGTGCAACTGCATCCCCTATAGTTACGCCCCTGGTGGCAACCCCAAGTCTAAGGGTACTTTTAGATGGGACAACTGCTGGGACCTTAAGCGCCTGACAGTTGTCCGTATGACTATCACTTTTGTGCATTCACACTGGAGTGATAGTCGTTCACTGAATGGAGGTTGAGCGCACCATAGATTTCTTACCTCCATTCACTGTGATCAGGCAGTCACTCAAAGATGAACGACTGCCTGTTTACAAGTGAGAACTTGCTCACTGTCTATATAAGAGGGATCTTCTGATCCACTGGGCATGAACCTTGAGTAAAAAAAAAGTTCAAACAAATGTGTTGTGGAAAGGTTTGCAGTTTTTCAATGCAAAGTGTGAAAAATGTAGCAAGTTTGAACGTAATCAAGGGAAAAATTCCCATGAAGAAGTTGCCAAAATTTTATACTAGAATCAGAAGGTCAGACATGGTAGATACTTTCTGTCTTCTGCATCTGATATGAAACTCAAAATCTTCACATCTCGCCTTGCTTGACCCAACAATGTGTAGACCCAGCAAGGTTACTTCATTGCTGGCAGTGGGCCAAACTCCACTGACTGTAGCCTACGAAGCTCGGTACTTGATTAGATTGGAGTACTCTCTGCTTAATAATTACAATGGAAATCTCCATGTTCCCTTTTAATTACTGCATCAGCCATCCCTTTAACATAATATATACATGGATATGGATAAATAATCTGGAATATATATTTAACCTCCAGTCCATTTTCATCCAATCCCATTTCCTTGATTTTCCTCTGCATGTGTAAAGTGTTCCTGACGGCTCCTTCATATCTCTCCAAGAGGATGTTGAAGTACATGTATTCTGGGCGAAGACGGGGTCCTTGATAACGAGGCTCACTGAGGAAATTAGAGCAGGTAGGTACATCTGTTATTATTTATATAATGTGCAAACAGGGGAGAAGAGATACAAGTAACTAACATACAAAAAACACTGTTACATGAAGTAAGCGATCAATGGAAACAGTTGGGGTGAGGGTCCCACTCCAACGAGCTTACGTACTACAGATAATGGGGTGATACAGAAGGTGAAGGGCTCGGTATGGTGAGGTAGAGAGTGAGGGATGCTATGCACATAGATAATGGTCAAACATAAGCCGTGTGGTGGTTGAATCGGTATTACTGCAGGGATTGCAGTCAATAGGACACGAAGCATGTTATTAGGTGGAGTAAAGAAGGGTTTGATTTAGGGAATGTGGTATGCCTCCCTGAAGAGGTGCGTCTTTAGAGCACGCCAGAAGTTTTATGTGTCAGGAATTCTCCGGATAGTTTGGGGTAGAGCGTTCCAGAGGACTGGTGCTGCTCTGGAGAAGTCCTAGAGGTGGGAATGAGAGGTTGAAATTAAAGGGGCACTTAATCTGATTTCATTAGTGGAGCAGAGGACGCAGGCTGGGTGGTGGATTGAGATGAGGGGAGCAATAAAGGGCGGCGCGGTGCTATGGAGAGTTTTATGGATGAAGGTAGTGAGTTTGAATTGAATTCTGTATTTGATGGGCAGCCAGTGCAGTGACTGGCACAGGGCAGAGGCGTCCAAGAAGTGGCTGGAAAGGAAGATGAGCCTTGCTGCCACACTCAGGATGGATTGGAGTGGGGAGAGTCTAGTGCAGGGGAGGCCGATTAGCAACGAGTTGCAATAATGAAGCCAGGAATGGATGAGGGCAACAGTGAGCATTTTTAAAGTGTCCTTGGTGAGACAGAGGCGGATTCTTGTGATGTTCTTGAGGTGCAGGTGACACGTTCGGGTGAGGGATTAGATATACGGGGTAAAGGAGAGATCAGAGTCGAAAATGACCCAGAGACAGCAGGTGTGCTGGGAGTTATGGTGTGCCACACACTGACATGGAGATGTCAGGATGAGGTTGGTTAGCAGAGAGCAGAAACACCAGTAGGTCAGTTTTTGAGAGGTTCAGTTTTAAAAAGAGAGAGGACATAGTGTTAGAAACAGTAGACAGACAGTGTTGGCATTTTGGAGGAATGTTGCTGTGATATCATGGTAGGAGGTGTATAACTGAGCGCTGGGCGACCCCAACAGCAAAGGGAAGTGGAGGGGAGGTGGAGCCAGCAAAGCAGACACTGAAGGAGTGGTCAGATAGATAGGAGGAGAACCAAGAGAGAGCAATGTCCTTTAGGCCGATGGAGCAAAGCATATTGAGGAGGAGTTTTTAATCAACAGTTTCAAATGCTGTGGAGAGATTGAGGAGGATCAGTAAGTCACTCCTCGTTTGGCCATCAGGGGGTCGTTTGACACTTTAGTCAGGACGGTTTCTGTCAAGCATCAAGGGCAGAAGCTGGACTGTAAGGGGTCAAGAAGAGTGTTCTGATAAAAAGCTTATAAGGGGAGAGTAAACCAAGCAGTCTAATACCACGTTTCCCCCCAAAAAAGACACTGTCTTATATTAATTTTTGCCCCAAAAGAGGCACAGTGTCTTATTTTCGAGGGTCCCGGTCCCTCCCGCTGGGCTGCGGTGTTTCGTCAGGCATGGGAGTAAATATGCATATAGAGGCTTGATAAAAGCTCCTGATTGGGGCTGAAATGTTTTTTGTAATCCTAACACTGCATATCCCCATACTAATGACTCTCCTTTTATATTTATGTACTTAGGCTTCTGCAGGTGGAATTATATCCCATTCTTGGCCCCTCCCCTTATTTTCAAAAAAAAATTCGAAACATTGTTCTGCTCCTTCACATCTTCTCACATTCCTGCGGCCACTTTGCGACTAGATGCTGCTGCAACGAAGTTGATAGAAGACATCATTGATTTGCAAGCATTCTTTTGAGTAATCCATGACTCATGATGGGTGGCTTTGATATATAATTGCCCCCATTTCATGACTCTTTATGTCTATTTGTTTCATGACTGTAATAAACACTGCTTGCATTTGTAATCACTAGTTTGTCTCTTTTGGGTCACAAGGGATTAGAGTTTGGTTATTCTTCAGATCTTTTGTATTGTCAATATACCCTGATTGTTAAATTATTACACTGTAGGGCTGATCGGGCTTCATTTTGGCCTGATGTTCATATCTAATTTTTAGTAGTCCTGCTATTGGGCTATTCTTATATCCCGTTTAGTACCTACCATTAGGGGATCCTTGATAGGCCCTGTACAATGTTATATACAGCATCTATTCAAGTTTGTGCTTCGCACATGACATTTGGTACACATAGGTAATGTGAGGCAGCATGGGACACGTAATCTGTGTATCACGTGATTACGCTCTGGTACGTGTGCGGCGCCCCCTTATGACATCACGGTCCTCTGCAGCTTTGTGCGCACAGCCCTGACAACGCCGATGCGGCCTTGCGATCACATGACGTTGCGTTTGTAACGTGACATGTGACGCGCCGATCATGTGCGCATCACAGGTACTTCAGGTAGACACAGATACCGGGTCTTAATTTTTGCTAGTCCACCTTTGATGACGATATTTGGCCTTTAAAAGAGCAGCTGCAGTGGCCGTTTGGCATGGGAGTTAAGATGCATATGGAGGTAAGTGTATGTCAGTTTTATTTATATACACATTCATCAATTTGGAATATTTGGTGGTTGGCCATGTTGGTAGCCATTTTCCACTGTTCGCAGAGCCTTTTAAAATTCCACATTTTTATGTGTATGTCTTTTATGTTTGTTGCAGGATTGATAAAAGCTCCTGATTGGGGCTGAAACGTTGCCAATCTGTAACAGGTGCCTACTGCTGTGTTACTGCTATGCTGCCAGATGCCTGTTTTTTGTTTCGTCAGGCTTCATTGTAGTCATCAGTGACAGAGCATTCTCTTCCTGGTAATGGGGCTTAAATACCCCGCCTCCGTCAAGAGATTGCTGTGATTGGATCACAAGCACCGTGGCTCAGACAATCAGTGCCAGCGCTGGATGAACTAATCACAGCCATTCACTGATGTCATTCACTGAATGGCTGTGATTGCTATCATTTGGGGAGCAGGAAAGGGGTATCCCTTGGCCAAACAGATCCATCTCAGGATGAAACCCAACAGCACTGAACTGACTCCATTGACTATAATAGGGTCAGTTCAGTTTCCTCTCAGTGGCCTGGTATTTTACCAGAAGAAAAAGTGCTGCATGCAACGCTATTTCTTCCGTTTTTCAGTGCCTGATCTGCAACGGAACCTCTGAATGGCATAGGATATCAAATATTAATCAAGGGCTTATGGCCTGTGAATTATAAAGTAATATGGTGTGAAAACTTTTGAAAGTTGACAGCTGCTTGCAACAGCCGTGAACACCGCTCTCATTGATCTCAGCTGTTAACCCTTTAAATGACATTGTCAATTCTGACAGTGGCATTAAATGCCCCGATTTGGTTCGGTTGTCATGGTAGGCAGGGGCCTTCTGGAGGCTCCCAGCGCTGTGATTTCAAATTGCTTATGACGACATGCCTCTAGCGTTGCTTGATAGACTGCCTGTCAGATTGTGGAATAATGTATCACTATATTGTACTGCAAGAGTGATTGCAAGTTCAAGTCCCTTATCAGGAGAAAAAAAATAAGTAAAAAAAGTTTTTTTCATTATTTAAAAAGAATAATAAAGGTAGTTTAAAATCCCCCTTTTCCCATATTTATAATGGAAAAAAAAACATATTTGGTATTGCTGCATCCGTAAGTCTAATTCATCAAATGCATTATTTGTCACAAACAATGAACACCGTTAGAATAAAAAAAAACACAAAAGTCAGACTTGCGCTTTTTTGTTCACTCTGTCTTCCAAGAAAAAAGTCATCAAAAAGTTGTATGCACTTCAAAATGGCTTTAAAAGAAACTACAAGACAAAAAAACAAGCCCAACTATGTCGACAAACAAATAAAAAAGCTATGGTGGCAGAAAATAATTTCGTTTTTTCCCAAAGATACTTTATTTTTTAAAAGTAGTACAGCAAAGGAAAAAAAATAGAAACTTTATACAGTCACAATCATACTGACCCATAGAATAAAGTCATCATACTGCAGTGTGTACATCGCAGAAACAAAAAAAAAAAAATAGCAGAAATGCGTTTTTTTTCCATTTCACTCCCCTTACAATTTTTAAAATGTCTTTCAGTACATTATATGGTATATTAAATAGTACCATTAAAATATATATTCACCAGCAAAACAACAAGCCCTCAGAAAGCTCCATTCATGGATAAATAGTTATGACTTTTTGAAACGAGGTAGGAAAAACCAAAAATGAAAAAAAAGGCCATATCCTTAAGGGGTTAAGAAATGTTAAGATCGCAATAAATTTCATGTGATGTTGTTGCCTTGTATTGCATTGGAGATGATGAGGCATGTGGTTATTACGTGATTCTTGGTTCTTTGTACTTGGTTTTGACTCTTGAACTTCACAACACATTTATAGCCTGTAGCTCAGAAACATCAAATAATTATGTTTCCTAGAGAGGTTTACTGCCACTGCTGAGGAGAGGGGTGACCCATTGCATACCCTTATACCATCTAGCTCCACTCCTTTGATTCTGGCTAGTTGTCCGATTCTTCTTGTTCTCATTTGAAATTTGCCATCTTCAGATTCACATCACTGACAAGACTTTTATCACTTTCTTGTATCTTTCCTATTCGACTTTCATTTGCCTTTTACACACACGTTTACTAAAACCCATTTAATTCACATCCCCCACTTTCTTTCCTTTTCCAACATCTCACCTCCACAATCCACCCATACAACATGCCTATTTCTTCCTGTCTACTGCGATATTTCCCTGTATGCTGATAATGCATTAAATTACATCTTTTACATGGCAATGACAGTCTCACCATATTTTTCCGACCAGCCATTAGACAGCTCTGATATTATGTCCACAATTAAAATACTGCATAGTTCTAAAACCGCAATCAATTCAAAACCTGCAATTTATCAAACACACTGCACAATATGTGATTCATTGCAAAGAATCAGTGTTAGTTTTCACAGCTGAACTCACCCCTCCTTTTCTGTGACCTTCCTGCTTCTACACATAACATGACTCTTTTCTCTCTTTGTGAAACTACAGCTTTCTAACTTTTTTTCACATAATAGCTATTTCAGCACTGCTACATACTTCAAATATTGCGAAAGATATTAGAAAGCAAGCAATCTTTAAACTATTTCAAATATTAGCCATTAGTAATTAGGAAAGGTATATCTCTCAGAGTGTCGTAAGTAAAGGGAACTGTCATATAACATGTTGGATGTCCCGTGATGAGCTCCTCTCTCAATGGCTCCCCAAGCCCATACCCTGAAGCAAGAAGATGCTCATCTGAAAGGCCATGTTGGCCATAGCCCATCGGTAGTCTGACAATGAATTCCTCTACTGTCTCACCTTTCTATGTCATGTCAGTCAGAATGTGTCCGGGACATAAAAACTAATAAGGAGACTGAACAGTCTCTCAATTATGCTTACCTGTCCAAGTATTGTCAGCATATAATCAGGATTATCTCTGCTACAGTTGTCATTTAAAGCACATTTTCTATGCTCACAGATACGTTTTTCCAGAGTCTCTGATTGCCTGACTGCAAGAGGACACAGAGGGGTACTTTGTCTTTTTACCCTCTCTCTCCCCTACAATCTGTTTGGCAATCTTTCAGCAATCTTCAATGCTGTAACTTAGTATACCACCCAAAGCCTTATCTAAAGCTTCTCTCTCAGGCAGGGTCTGGCTTCTCACCACTTTACACTTTCACACAAGCCCTTAATTCCCCCCCCCCCCCCCCTTTGATTAGAGAAGCCCCCTGGATTTGTTTTTTATCCACCACTCATGGCACAGATCTGTACCTAGGAAAGACTCCTTTTTTTTTCTTTCTCCCTAACAGTCTGTCGTGCTCCCCGTGATTGGTAAAAAACATTTTTCCAATGTGCATGCCTTGTTTGCTACACAATCAGCTCTGTCTGCTGGATCAAAACATGAAAAGTGTGCCTTCCATCCTCCAGCGCAGATGGCCAATCACAGCCTCATGGAAAAACAGACACTTTGTATGGACCATAAGGTTCTTGAAAAGTCGCAGGTCCGACAGAAATGCATCGAACCCTATACCTTATATTTTGAACTGATCTAGTCGTTGATCGATTAAATAATTCCATAAGTTGAACCAATAAAGCAATGAAAAGAAAATCTACAGTGCTCGGAAAAGTAAATAAAGAGATTGGTATGAGATAGTGTGATAAGACCTAACCATAAATCACCACATCTAAGTCACCCCAGCTATATATGTGGAATAAGCAAAAATATCCACTCTTTACACCTGGAGATTCATGCAGCAATATTCTATATTAATCTAGCTGTGATTTGAAATCTCCTGTGGACGGCTGCATTCTGTCCCACACGAGCACGTACATGTATGTTTCTATCCGTTGTCTTGTCTTTTGTCTTTTCATCGGTTGATGGTTAAGCCAAATGTGTGTGTGTTTTTTAGAATGTTCAAATAAAATATTAGTTTTTAAGGGATCTTCTGTGAATTGGGCTTTTACGTAAATCAGTTCCCTCTGCCTCTATGAATTCTCTAGTACCAGATACAAAATCAGAACTTTGGTCATCACAGCCTGCATCGTCACTTCTCTTTATCTAAGCCCTTTTGATACATGAAGTCTGTTATAGAATTCTATATCATTCCAAATACCTTTGTCATTTTGCTCATATTAATAGCTTAGTTAATAATAACTTAGTTAAACGCAAATCATATACAACGGAGGAACGGCAGAGTCATTGGTCACAGTTTGATGTCAGTAAATGGTATTTAGGGACCAGACCCCCTGAAGAAATGCAAACCCGAGAACAGACCCCTATATGACTTCACAGCCCAGATTCTTTCAGTAAGGGTGGAGTCACATGAAAGTTTGTGCTGTGTATTTGTGCATCAACGAGGTTTGAGGAGGATCATTATCAGCGTGTTGCTTGCGCTTCTGCACATATAACTGTAATTTTTACACATAAGGCCAATTCCCACACGAGTGAATTTAATGGCTATTTAAGCCTAATAAGGTCTGGCTGTCTTTTTTTCCTGCGTTTTGCTCAGTGTCACACCCTTCCCCTTGCGTATTTTCGCACCTGCCATAGATATCTTTACTTTTGCTGAGCAAAATGCAGGAAAATAGAGCAGGACCTATTTTCGTGCGTGAGTTCAGGCCCTGAGGCAGCAAAGCAGCCCCAAACCATGATGCCCTCTGCACTATGTGTCGCAGCTGAGATGAGGTTCTTTTTCCTCCAGACATAGCATTGTGTATTTTTGCTACAAAGTTCCAGTTTTGTCTTCTCTTTTCATAGAACATTTCCCCAGACCCATTGTGGAGCAACCAGGTGTCTCGGGAAAACTAGATGGGTCACAATGTTTTTAGGATAACAGCGCCTTCCCTCATGGTGTCCCTCCATGAATACAAATTGTGTTCACTTGGTTTTCTATTAGTGGACACATGGACAGAGTTTATTTAGCATTTTCTAGAATCTTCTGTAGGCCTTTTGCTGTTCCTCTTGGCTTCTTTGTCACCACTTTTAGGATTACCCATTGTGCTTTTGGAGAGATCTTTACAGGACACCCACCCCTAACATGATCACACCGCAGATATTTGCAGTTGATTTGGCATTGAAATTGTATCAAATCTGCGTTATTGAAGTCACATTTTTTATGCCCACTGATATGAATTTTCTTCATTTGTACATAATTTCTCTAGTCATGGATTGCTGTACACCAAGATACTTTTTCCAACTTATTTGTCTCTGTATCATGTATTGTGAAGTCTTCTGAAAGTTATTTGGATTAACCAGTATTTCTTAAAAAGGCTTTGTGCACTTTTAATTAATGGGCAAGGCACCTGTTTATCTCACACTTCCATCTCATTTCCTTAAAGGGGTTTTCTTATAAAAAAAAATAAATCTATACTCACCTATTCCTCCACAGGCAGTCTTATTATAGCATCTTCTCCTTGCTTATCTTCTGCAGTCCCATCTCCTCCAGCCGGATCGGTTTGTTATGAAGCCGACATTCCTTACATTCTTCAGTAAAGGTCATGTGACTGTAATTAAGGCTTCACTGGCTAGGAAGGAATCCTGATCTATTGCCGAGATTACATGCAGGAGCAGGGATTCAGACCCACAACTCCAATGCTGTGCCAACTGCTGAGTTCCCACTCCCGGCTGCAAAATTTTTCCAGAGCTGCACCAGTTCTGTGCAATGTGCTAACCCAGAGAATCAGGTTAATTCCCAGCACCCAGCTTACCCTAAAAACACATCTTTTTAGGGAGGCCTTCCGTCTTCCCCAATTTAACTCTTCTCCATTTATGTTACTTATACACGCTCCTTTGGAAAGCTGACCCCCTTCTTCCCACTCTATCCCCCACACACCCTATTGCACCTCTCACCTGTATATACAGAGATATGGCTGGTGACTGCTTCATTCAGCTTTATGTAGACACTAGCTGATATAGCCGGCTTTTCCCAAGTTAACCTATTACAGGTGTTTACGTCTTGTTCGCACAGAAAATATTATGAAGTCGTGATTACTTCAGAGGAACCAAGAATAAAATATATATACGCACAGTGAAGCTTTAGATTCTCCTCAGGCTGCATGTACCGATGTCCCTCTGCAGAATGTGCCATCCCTCTCACTCTGCTCACTTTTTACCCTTAAATGTTAAGCCGCTTTTTATTCAGATTTAACCCCCGACTGGGGATTGCAGCCCTTTCTTAGCCTAAGAAGCCATGCTCAACCCATGCAGTCCGTGGCTGCTTCATTAAATACTTTACAGCCTTTTAAGCATGCACACAGAGGTCAGTTAGATTGTCCTCAGTATATACAAATAGAGGAGAGGTAGATTCTCCTCAGCATACAAATCATTTCCGTAGGCTTTACGGTTTCTGAGAAAACAAGTATCCCATGTATAGCAGATTTTTGCAGTTTCTCACGCTTTGAATTGAATATTGAAGTTGTGACCCCTTTACTTTTCCTATTTAGGATGTAAAGAATGGTTGTGGCAAATTTCATGTTTGTGCGGTTCAGATGTGTGTTATTAGTTACATAACATAGGGGGTCACTTACTTCAGTACTAAGAATTGAACAAACAATTACAAACCTTTACTTTTCCTATGTGGCAACTAAAGAATGGTCATGCCAAATTTCAAGTTTGTACGACCCCAGGAAGTTAGAGATTTAGATTAGGTACATAAAATAGGGGGTCGCTCACTTTTGCTCTTAGAATCGAATGATCAAGTTGCGACCCCTTTACTTTTCCTAGTCAGTATTTAAAGAAAGGTCGTGCTAACTTTCACGTTTTTATGACACTGGGAAGTTACATAACACAGGGGGTCACTTAACTTTGCACATAGTATTGAATAGTCAAATTGTGACTGCTTTACTTTTCCTATTTACAACCTAAAGAATGCTCATACCAAATGTCACGTTTGTGCGGTACAGATGTGTGGTATTATTTACATTACATAGGGAGTCACATACGTTTGCAATTACAATTGAATAATCAAGTTGCAACCCTTTTACTTTTGCTCTGTGGGACCTTAAGATTGAGCGTGCCAAATTTCAAGTTTGTACGACACCAGGAAATTAGAGAATTAGATTAGGTACATAACATAGGGGTTCTCTTACTTTTGCACTTAGAATTGATAAATCATGTTGTGACCCCTTTACTTTTCCTATGTAGGACATAAAGAAAGCTTGTGCCGAATTCCACGTTTGTACGACACCGGGAAATTACATAACATAAGAGGTCACTTTTGCACTTAGAATTGAATATTGAAGTTGCGACCCCTTTACTCTTCCTATTTAGGACCTTAAGAATGCTTGTGCCAAATTTCACATTTGCACAACACCGGTAAGTTAGACAATGAGTGGCAAGTCAGTCAATCAGTCAGTCAGTGAGGGCTTTCACCTTTATATATATAGATGTAGAGCCCCCTATCTTATTTCCAGGGTTGCACAGAACAAGCTCTTACACCATGTGCGTTACCGCTATTTCCTTTTATTCCGTAAGCTCTTGCCAGCTGGCCCTCATTCCTATTGTTGATACTGTATGTTGTATCTTATTTTGTGTATGTTGTCTCTGACTTGTAAAGTGTTGTGGATTACAATGGCGCTATATAAATAAATCATATTACTCTTGGCCTCCCGGCCTGTGGGAAAAGGTTGGGGTGGCCTGGCCGTTTCACAGTCCTCAAGCCCGTTTCACCGTCCTCAAGCACCAGGCGAAGCGCTGCTAGTCAGACCTTATGTGCCCACCCAATGATAACATAGATCTCTGCTGTATTTATGCGCCACTAGATGCAGAGACTTTGACCTTAGGGAGACGCATGTTTTATACTTACCAGAGGAGAATGGAAAAATATCTAAAATATCTACACAGAATGACACACTCGCTGCTGAAGAGCCGAATCCCATAGAAAGGGCGAACTAAAATGAATTGTTAGGCGAATTTGATTGACAAGAAATTGCTGTTAGCACCAGCTCATTTGCATAGATTACTGAGCGAGTGCTGTGATTGGCCGACACTGTAGCTTAACGGTTAGTGCAGCACTTCCCATGAGGAGCCTTGTTATAGACATCTCAACATAGTCATAGAGTCCTTCCCTTCTTCCCCTCTGCTCTCTAGCCAGATTTTACCATTTCAACAAGGGAAGGGACACTACTATCAAAAATTACTTTATAACATCTCAACAAGCCTTGTCTAACAAGTAGTCAAAATAAATATAGAATTCCTATGACATTGCCTGTTCTGTACAAGATTATACCCAGACCCAGAACAGACCGACATGACTGCTCATCTTCACCCCTTCGAGAGCTGAGCTCAGGGAGATGAAGCCTGCATTTATCACTAGTTTCCCCTCTGTGGGCTCCAAGTCATATAATGGCCAGATCTACTGTAATTACTCGTGCACACAGGATGGCATAGTGTATGACCGCTTTGGCAACATAATAACTAGTTTCTTCGTATGCCATCAGAAAATCTGCCAGCATGTATTGGAAATATCTATCTCTGTAAACCATCTCATAGACAATCATATGGGCTTTTATTTGGAGGAAGAGAGAAAATCATTACACTCCTCAAGCAGTTTGCAGATGTTGCAAAGTTGCGATTCATGGCCGATCTTAGACAGAGTGCGGCGATGGACAAAATTATAAATGGGGCCCCAAATGCTCAATTATATTATCAACAACACTGTGATATACAGTTAATATAGAAGGTGGTACGATCAGATCTGTAGCACTAATTTCCAGCGCTTCCAGAAGTACTGAGGTTTAGTGGTACTGAATAAAGACCGCTGTGCAATGACAAATATTACCCTCATAAAGTGACCATGTAGCAGTAGATACCAGCTCTGACAGGTGCTCTGTAGACAGTCTAAGTGATTACAGTACCGCTATGTATTCAGAGATCGCAGGTGACGTCTGCAAACCCCAGATAGAGAACTGTGGATGAGTCGGGCTGCTTGGTTCATTCTAAGTTATCCTCCTATGACGTTGGACGCCTTTGAATTGTACAATCGTCACCACGTTGTGGGCTTTGACAGTGAACTGCGAAAAGCCAACAGATCAGGGTTGCATCTAGAATGGAGTTGCTCTTGCAGCGCCAACATATAAAATACAATCCCATAACGAAAAATAGTCCCTTGTAAAAACCTCAATTCCCCTCCCTTTAGCTCTTTTATCATATCATCCCATGAAAAACTTTAGAGTCCTCTCTTGTTTCCCTCCAGGAGTCCCATTCCAGACACAAGGCAGTACTCCAGCAGTAGGTCACCCTGCCTATACTCTTCCATTGTAATATGGTGTTCATCAGCTGACTGCTCACTAGCTTCAATGAACAGGCAGCGGAATACCTGAAGTAGGAGCTTGGGGCAACTGCCCAGTTTACCCCCCCAACGCCCGGCCCTGGGTGGGATTCAGACCCACAACTCCAATGCTGTGCCAACTGCTGAGTTCCCACTCCCGGCTGCAAGATTTTTCCAGAGCTGCACCAGTTCTGTGCAATGTGCTAACCCAGAGAATCTGGTTTATTCCCAGCACCCAGCATACCCTAAAAACACATCTTTTTAGGGAGGCCTTCCGTCTTCCCCAATTTAACTCTTCTCCATTTACGTTACTTATTCACGCTCCTTTGGAAAGCTGACCCCCTTCTTCCCACTCTATCCCCCACACACCCTATTGCACCTCTCACCTGTATATACAGAGATATGGCTGGTGACTGCTTCATACAGCTTTATGTAGACACTAGCTGATATAGCCGGCTTTGCCCAAGTTAACTTATTACAGGTGTTTACGTCTTGTTCGCCCAGAAAATGTGATGAAGTCGTGATTACTTCAGAGGAACCAAGAATAAAATATGTATACGCACAGTGGAGCTTTAGATTCTCCTCAGGCTGCATGTACCGATGTCCCTCTGCAGAATGTGCCATCCCTCTCACTCTGCTCACTTTTTACCCTTAAATGTTAAGCCGCTTTTTATTCAGATTTAACCCCAGACTGGGGATTGCAGCCCTTTCTTAGCCTAAGAAGCCATGCTCCATCCATGCAGTCCGTGGCTGCTTCCCTAAATACTTTACAGCCTTTTAACATGCACACAGAGGTCAGTTAGATTGTCCTCAGTATATACAAATAGAGGAGAGATAGATTCTCCTCAGCATACAAATCATTTCCATAGGCTTTACGGTTTCTGAGAAAGCAACTATCCCATGTATAGCAGATTTTTGCAGTTTCTCACGCTTTGAATTGAATATTGAAGTTGTGACCCCTTTACTTTTCCTATTTAGGATGTAAAGAATGGTTGTGGCAAATTTCATGTTTGTGCGGTTCAGATGTGTGTTATTAGTTACATAACATAGGGGGTCACTTACTTCTGTACTAAGAATTGAACAAACAATTACAAACCTTTACTTTTCCTATGTGGCAACTAAAGAATGGTCATGCCAAATTTCAAGTTTGTACGACCCCAGGAAGTTAGAGATTTAGATTAGGTACATAAAATAGGGGGTCGCTCACTTTTGCTCTTAGAATCGAATGATCAAGTTGCGACCCCTTTACTTTTCCTAGTCAGTATTTAAAGAAAGGTCGTGCTAACTTTCACGTTTTTATGACACTGGGAAGTTACATAACACAGGGGGTCACTTAACTTTGCACATAGTATTGAATAGTCAAATTGTGACTGCTTTACTTTTCCTATTTACAACCTAAAGAATGCTCATACCAAATGTCACGTTTGTGCGGTACAGATGTGTGGTATTATTTACATTACATAGGGAGTCACATACGTTTGCAATTACAATTGAATAATCAAGTTGCAACCCTTTTACTTTTGCTCTGTGGGACCTAAAGATTGAGCGTGCCAAATTTCAAGTTTGTACGACACCAGGAAATTAGAGAATTAGATTAGGTACATAACATAGGGGTTCTCTTACTTTTGCACTTAGAATTGATAAATCATGTTGTGACCCCTTTACTTTTCCTATGTAGGACATAAAGAAAGCTTGTGCCGAATTCCACGTTTGTACGACACCGGGAAATTACATAACATAAGAGGTCACTTTTGCACTTAGAATTGAATATTGAAGTTGCGACCCCTTTACTCTTCCTATATAGGACCTTAAGAATGCTTGTGCCAAATTTCACATTTGCACAACACCGGTAAGTTAGACAATGAGTGGCAAGTCAGTCAATCAGTCAGTCAGTGAGGGCTTTCACCTTTATATATATAGATGTAGAGCCCCCTATCTTATTTCCAGGGTTGCACAGAACAAGCTCTTACACCATGTGCGTTACCGCTATTTCCTTTTCTTCCGTAAGCTCTTGCCAGCTGGCCCTCATTCCTATTGTTGATACTGTATGTTGTATCTTATTTTGTGTATGTTGTCTCTGACTTGTAAAGTGTTGTGGATTACAATGGCGCTATATAAATAAATCATATTACTCTTGGCCACCCGGCCTGTGGGAAAAGGTTGGGGTGGCCTGGCCGTTTCACAGTCCTCAAGCCCGTTTCACCGTCCTCAAGCACCAGGCGAAGCGCTGCTAGTCAGACCTTATGTGCCCACCCAATGATAACATAGATCTCTGCTGTATTTATGCGCCACTAGATGCAGAGACTTTGACCTTAGGGAGACGCATGTTTTATACTTACCAGAGGAGAATGGAAAAATATCTAAAATATCTACACAGAATGACTCACTCGCTGCTGAAGAGCCGAATCCCATAGAAAGGGCGAACTAAAATGAATTGTTAGGCGAATTTGATTGACAAGAAATTGCTGTTGGCACCAGCTCATTTGCATAGATTACTGAGCGAGTGCTGTGATTGGCCGACACTGTAGCTTAACGGTTAGTGCAGCACTTCCCATGAGGAGCCTTGTTATAGACATCTCAACATAGTCATAGAGTCCTTCCCTTCTTCCCCTCTGCTCTCTAGCCAGATTTTACCATTTCAACAAGGGAAGGGACACTACTATCAAAAATTACTTTATAACATCTCAACAAGCCTTGTCTAACAAGTAGTCAAAATAAATATAGAATTCCTATGACATTGCCTGTTCTGTACAAGATTATATCCAGACCCAGAACAGACCGACATGACTGCTCATCTTCACCCCTTCGAGAGCTGAGCTCAGGGAGATGAAGCCTGCATTTATCACTAGTTTCCCCTCTGTGGGCTCCAAGTCATATAATGGCCAGATCTACTGTAATTACTCGTGCACACAGGATGGCATAGTGTATGACCGCTTTGGCAACATAATAACTAGTTTCTTCGTATGCCATCAGAAAATCTGCCAGCATGTATTGGAAATATCTATCTCTGTAAACCATCTCATAGACAATCATATGGGCTTTTATTTGGAGGAAGAGAGAAAATCATTACACTCCTCAAGCAGTTTGCAGATGTTGCAAAGTTGCGATTCATGGCCGATCTTAGACAGAGTGCGGCGATGGGCAAAATTATAAATGGGGCCCCAAATGCTCAATTATATTATCAACAACACTGTGATATACAGTTAATATAGAAGGTGGTAAGATCAGATCTGTAGCACTAATTTCCAGCGCTTCCAGAAGTACTGAGGTTTAGTGGTACTGAATAAAGACCGCTGTGCAATGACAAATATTACCCTCATAAAGTGACCATGTAGCAGTAGATACCAGCTCTGACAGGTGCTCTGTAGACAGTCTAAGTGATTACAGTACCGCTATGTATTCAGAGATCGCAGGTGACGTCTGCAAACCCCAGATAGAGAACTGTGGATGAGTCGGGCTGCTTGGTTCATTCTAAGTTATCCTCCTATGACGTTGGACGCCTTTGAATTGTACAATCGTCACCACGTTGTGGGCTTTGACAGTGAACTGCGAAAAGCCAACAGATCAGGGTTGCATCTAGAATGGAGTTGCTCTTGCAGCGCCAACATATAAAATACAATCCCATAACGAAAAATAGTCCCTTGTAAAAACCTCAATTCCCCTCCCTTTAGCTCTTTTATCATATCATCCCATGAAAAACTTTAGAGTCCTCTCTTGTTTCCCTCCAGGAGTCCCATTCCAGACACAAGGCAGTACTCCAGCAGTAGGTCACCCTGCCTATACTCTTCCATTGTAATATGGTGTTCATCAGCTGACTGCTCACTAGCTTCAATGAACAGGCAGCGGAATACCTGAAGTAGGAGCTTGGGGCAACTGCCCAGTTTACCCCCCCAACGCCCGGCCCTGGGTGGGATTCAGACCCACAACTCCAATGCTGTGCCAACTGCTGAGTTCCCACTCCCGGCTGCAAGATTTTTCCAGAGCTGCACCAGTTCTGTGCAATGTGCTAACCCAGAGAATCTGGTTTATTCCCAGCACCCAGCATACCCTAAAAACACATCTTTTTAGGGAGGCCTTCCGTCTTCCCCAATTTAACTCTTCTCCATTTACGTTACTTATTCACGCTCCTTTGGAAAGCTGACCCCCTTCTTCCCACTCTATCCCCCACACACCCTATTGCACCTCTCACCTGTATATACAGAGATATGGCTGGTGACTGCTTCATACAGCTTTATGTAGACACTAGCTGATATAGCCGGCTTTGCCCAAGTTAACCTATTACAGGTGTTTACGTCTTGTTCGCACAGAAAATATTATGAAGTCGTGATTACTTCAGAGGAACCAAGAATAAAATATATATACGCACAGTGAAGCTTTAGATTCTCCTCAGGCTGCATGTACCGATGTCCCTCTGCAGAATGTGCCATCCCTCTCACTCTGCTCACTTTTTACCCTTAAATGTTAAGCCGCTTTTTATTCAGATTTAACCCCCGACTGGGGATTGCAGCCCTTTCTTAGCCTAAGAAGCCATGCTCAACCCATGCAGTCCGTGGCTGCTTCATTAAATACTTTACAGCCTTTTAAGCATGCACACAGAGGTCAGTTAGATTGTCCTCAGTATATACAAATAGAGGAGAGGTAGATTCTCCTCAGCATACAAATCATTTCCGTAGGCTTTACGGTTTCTGAGAAAACAAGTATCCCATGTATAGCAGATTTTTGCAGTTTCTCACGCTTTGAATTGAATATTGAAGTTGTGACCCCTTTACTTTTCCTATTTAGGATGTAAAGAATGGTTGTGGCAAATTTCATGTTTGTGCGGTTCAGATGTGTGTTATTAGTTACATAACATAGGGGGTCACTTACTTCAGTACTAAGAATTGAACAAACAATTACAAACCTTTACTTTTCCTATGTGGCAACTAAAGAATGGTCATGCCAAATTTCAAGTTTGTACGACCCCAGGAAGTTAGAGATTTAGATTAGGTACATAAAATAGGGGGTCGCTCACTTTTGCTCTTAGAATCGAATGATCAAGTTGCGACCCCTTTACTTTTCCTAGTCAGTATTTAAAGAAAGGTCGTGCTAACTTTCACGTTTTTATGACACTGGGAAGTTACATAACACAGGGGGTCACTTAACTTTGCACATAGTATTGAATAGTCAAATTGTGACTGCTTTACTTTTCCTATTTACAACCTAAAGAATGCTCATACCAAATGTCACGTTTGTGCGGTACAGATGTGTGGTATTATTTACATTACATAGGGAGTCACATACGTTTGCAATTACAATTGAATAATCAAGTTGCAACCCTTTTACTTTTGCTCTGTGGGACCTTAAGATTGAGCGTGCCAAATTTCAAGTTTGTACGACACCAGGAAATTAGAGAATTAGATTAGGTACATAACATAGGGGTTCTCTTACTTTTGCACTTAGAATTGATAAATCATGTTGTGACCCCTTTACTTTTCCTATGTAGGACATAAAGAAAGCTTGTGCCGAATTCCACGTTTGTACGACACCGGGAAATTACATAACATAAGAGGTCACTTTTGCACTTAGAATTGAATATTGAAGTTGCGACCCCTTTACTCTTCCTATTTAGGACCTTAAGAATGCTTGTGCCAAATTTCACATTTGCACAACACCGGTAAGTTAGACAATGAGTGGCAAGTCAGTCAATCAGTCAGTCAGTGAGGGCTTTCACCTTTATATATATAGATGTAGAGCCCCCTATCTTATTTCCAGGGTTGCACAGAACAAGCTCTTACACCATGTGCGTTACCGCTATTTCCTTTTATTCCGTAAGCTCTTGCCAGCTGGCCCTCATTCCTATTGTTGATACTGTATGTTGTATCTTATTTTGTGTATGTTGTCTCTGACTTGTAAAGTGTTGTGGATTACAATGGCGCTATATAAATAAATCATATTACTCTTGGCCTCCCGGCCTGTGGGAAAAGGTTGGGGTGGCCTGGCCGTTTCACAGTCCTCAAGCCCGTTTCACCGTCCTCAAGCACCAGGCGAAGCGCTGCTAGTCAGACCTTATGTGCCCACCCAATGATAACATAGATCTCTGCTGTATTTATGCGCCACTAGATGCAGAGACTTTGACCTTAGGGAGACGCATGTTTTATACTTACCAGAGGAGAATGGAAAAATATCTAAAATATCTACACAGAATGACACACTCGCTGCTGAAGAGCCGAATCCCATAGAAAGGGCGAACTAAAATGAATTGTTAGGCGAATTTGATTGACAAGAAATTGCTGTTAGCACCAGCTCATTTGCATAGATTACTGAGCGAGTGCTGTGATTGGCCGACACTGTAGCTTAACGGTTAGTGCAGCACTTCCCATGAGGAGCCTTGTTATAGACATCTCAACATAGTCATAGAGTCCTTCCCTTCTTCCCCTCTGCTCTCTAGCCAGATTTTACCATTTCAACAAGGGAAGGGACACTACTATCAAAAATTACTTTATAACATCTCAACAAGCCTTGTCTAACAAGTAGTCAAAATAAATATAGAATTCCTATGACATTGCCTGTTCTGTACAAGATTATACCCAGACCCAGAACAGACCGACATGACTGCTCATCTTCACCCCTTCGAGAGCTGAGCTCAGGGAGATGAAGCCTGCATTTATCACTAGTTTCCCCTCTGTGGGCTCCAAGTCATATAATGGCCAGATCTACTGTAATTACTCGTGCACACAGGATGGCATAGTGTATGACCGCTTTGGCAACATAATAACTAGTTTCTTCGTATGCCATCAGAAAATCTGCCAGCATGTATTGGAAATATCTATCTCTGTAAACCATCTCATAGACAATCATATGGGCTTTTATTTGGAGGAAGAGAGAAAATCATTACACTCCTCAAGCAGTTTGCAGATGTTGCAAAGTTGCGATTCATGGCCGATCTTAGACAGAGTGCGGCGATGGACAAAATTATAAATGGGGCCCCAAATGCTCAATTATATTATCAACAACACTGTGATATACAGTTAATATAGAAGGTGGTACGATCAGATCTGTAGCACTAATTTCCAGCGCTTCCAGAAGTACTGAGGTTTAGTGGTACTGAATAAAGACCGCTGTGCAATGACAAATATTACCCTCATAAAGTGACCATGTAGCAGTAGATACCAGCTCTGACAGGTGCTCTGTAGACAGTCTAAGTGATTACAGTACCGCTATGTATTCAGAGATCGCAGGTGACGTCTGCAAACCCCAGATAGAGAACTGTGGATGAGTCGGGCTGCTTGGTTCATTCTAAGTTATCCTCCTATGACGTTGGACGCCTTTGAATTGTACAATCGTCACCACGTTGTGGGCTTTGACAGTGAACTGCGAAAAGCCAACAGATCAGGGTTGCATCTAGAATGGAGTTGCTCTTGCAGCGCCAACATATAAAATACAATCCCATAACGAAAAATAGTCCCTTGTAAAAACCTCAATTCCCCTCCCTTTAGCTCTTTTATCATATCATCCCATGAAAAACTTTAGAGTCCTCTCTTGTTTCCCTCCAGGAGTCCCATTCCAGACACAAGGCAGTACTCCAGCAGTAGGTCACCCTGCCTATACTCTTCCATTGTAATATGGTGTTCATCAGCTGACTGCTCACTAGCTTCAATGAACAGGCAGCGGAATACCTGAAGTAGGAGCTTGGGGCAACTGCCCAGTTTACCCCCCCAACGCCCGGCCCTGGGTGGGATTCAGACCCACAACTCCAATGCTGTGCCAACTGCTGAGTTCCCACTCCCGGCTGCAAGATTTTTCCAGAGCTGCACCAGTTCTGTGCAATGTGCTAACCCAGAGAATCTGGTTTATTCCCAGCACCCAGCATACCCTAAAAACACATCTTTTTAGGGAGGCCTTCCGTCTTCCCCAATTTAACTCTTCTCCATTTACGTTACTTATTCACGCTCCTTTGGAAAGCTGACCCCCTTCTTCCCACTCTATCCCCCACACACCCTATTGCACCTCTCACCTGTATATACAGAGATATGGCTGGTGACTGCTTCATACAGCTTTATGTAGACACTAGCTGATATAGCCGGCTTTGCCCAAGTTAACTTATTACAGGTGTTTACGTCTTGTTCGCCCAGAAAATGTGATGAAGTCGTGATTACTTCAGAGGAACCAAGAATAAAATATGTATACGCACAGTGGAGCTTTAGATTCTCCTCAGGCTGCATGTACCGATGTCCCTCTGCAGAATGTGCCATCCCTCTCACTCTGCTCACTTTTTACCCTTAAATGTTAAGCCGCTTTTTATTCAGATTTAACCCCAGACTGGGGATTGCAGCCCTTTCTTAGCCTAAGAAGCCATGCTCCATCCATGCAGTCCGTGGCTGCTTCCCTAAATACTTTACAGCCTTTTAACATGCACACAGAGGTCAGTTAGATTGTCCTCAGTATATACAAATAGAGGAGAGATAGATTCTCCTCAGCATACAAATCATTTCCATAGGCTTTACGGTTTCTGAGAAAGCAACTATCCCATGTATAGCAGATTTTTGCAGTTTCTCACGCTTTGAATTGAATATTGAAGTTGTGACCCCTTTACTTTTCCTATTTAGGATGTAAAGAATGGTTGTGGCAAATTTCATGTTTGTGCGGTTCAGATGTGTGTTATTAGTTACATAACATAGGGGGTCACTTACTTCTGTACTAAGAATTGAACAAACAATTACAAACCTTTACTTTTCCTATGTGGCAACTAAAGAATGGTCATGCCAAATTTCAAGTTTGTACGACCCCAGGAAGTTAGAGATTTAGATTAGGTACATAAAATAGGGGGTCGCTCACTTTTGCTCTTAGAATCGAATGATCAAGTTGCGACCCCTTTACTTTTCCTAGTCAGTATTTAAAGAAAGGTCGTGCTAACTTTCACGTTTTTATGACACTGGGAAGTTACATAACACAGGGGGTCACTTAACTTTGCACATAGTATTGAATAGTCAAATTGTGACTGCTTTACTTTTCCTATTTACAACCTAAAGAATGCTCATACCAAATGTCACGTTTGTGCGGTACAGATGTGTGGTATTATTTACATTACATAGGGAGTCACATACGTTTGCAATTACAATTGAATAATCAAGTTGCAACCCTTTTACTTTTGCTCTGTGGGACCTAAAGATTGAGCGTGCCAAATTTCAAGTTTGTACGACACCAGGAAATTAGAGAATTAGATTAGGTACATAACATAGGGGTTCTCTTACTTTTGCACTTAGAATTGATAAATCATGTTGTGACCCCTTTACTTTTCCTATGTAGGACATAAAGAAAGCTTGTGCCGAATTCCACGTTTGTACGACACCGGGAAATTACATAACATAAGAGGTCACTTTTGCACTTAGAATTGAATATTGAAGTTGCGACCCCTTTACTCTTCCTATATAGGACCTTAAGAATGCTTGTGCCAAATTTCACATTTGCACAACACCGGTAAGTTAGACAATGAGTGGCAAGTCAGTCAATCAGTCAGTCAGTGAGGGCTTTCACCTTTATATATATAGATGTAGAGCCCCCTATCTTATTTCCAGGGTTGCACAGAACAAGCTCTTACACCATGTGCGTTACCGCTATTTCCTTTTCTTCCGTAAGCTCTTGCCAGCTGGCCCTCATTCCTATTGTTGATACTGTATGTTGTATCTTATTTTGTGTATGTTGTCTCTGACTTGTAAAGTGTTGTGGATTACAATGGCGCTATATAAATAAATCATATTACTCTTGGCCACCCGGCCTGTGGGAAAAGGTTGGGGTGGCCTGGCCGTTTCACAGTCCTCAAGCCCGTTTCACCGTCCTCAAGCACCAGGCGAAGCGCTGCTAGTCAGACCTTATGTGCCCACCCAATGATAACATAGATCTCTGCTGTATTTATGCGCCACTAGATGCAGAGACTTTGACCTTAGGGAGACGCATGTTTTATACTTACCAGAGGAGAATGGAAAAATATCTAAAATATCTACACAGAATGACTCACTCGCTGCTGAAGAGCCGAATCCCATAGAAAGGGCGAACTAAAATGAATTGTTAGGCGAATTTGATTGACAAGAAATTGCTGTTGGCACCAGCTCATTTGCATAGATTACTGAGCGAGTGCTGTGATTGGCCGACACTGTAGCTTAACGGTTAGTGCAGCACTTCCCATGAGGAGCCTTGTTATAGACATCTCAACATAGTCATAGAGTCCTTCCCTTCTTCCCCTCTGCTCTCTAGCCAGATTTTACCATTTCAACAAGGGAAGGGACACTACTATCAAAAATTACTTTATAACATCTCAACAAGCCTTGTCTAACAAGTAGTCAAAATAAATATAGAATTCCTATGACATTGCCTGTTCTGTACAAGATTATATCCAGACCCAGAACAGACCGACATGACTGCTCATCTTCACCCCTTCGAGAGCTGAGCTCAGGGAGATGAAGCCTGCATTTATCACTAGTTTCCCCTCTGTGGGCTCCAAGTCATATAATGGCCAGATCTACTGTAATTACTCGTGCACACAGGATGGCATAGTGTATGACCGCTTTGGCAACATAATAACTAGTTTCTTCGTATGCCATCAGAAAATCTGCCAGCATGTATTGGAAATATCTATCTCTGTAAACCATCTCATAGACAATCATATGGGCTTTTATTTGGAGGAAGAGAGAAAATCATTACACTCCTCAAGCAGTTTGCAGATGTTGCAAAGTTGCGATTCATGGCCGATCTTAGACAGAGTGCGGCGATGGGCAAAATTATAAATGGGGCCCCAAATGCTCAATTATATTATCAACAACACTGTGATATACAGTTAATATAGAAGGTGGTAAGATCAGATCTGTAGCACTAATTTCCAGCGCTTCCAGAAGTACTGAGGTTTAGTGGTACTGAATAAAGACCGCTGTGCAATGACAAATATTACCCTCATAAAGTGACCATGTAGCAGTAGATACCAGCTCTGACAGGTGCTCTGTAGACAGTCTAAGTGATTACAGTACCGCTATGTATTCAGAGATCGCAGGTGACGTCTGCAAACCCCAGATAGAGAACTGTGGATGAGTCGGGCTGCTTGGTTCATTCTAAGTTATCCTCCTATGACGTTGGACGCCTTTGAATTGTACAATCGTCACCACGTTGTGGGCTTTGACAGTGAACTGCGAAAAGCCAACAGATCAGGGTTGCATCTAGAATGGAGTTGCTCTTGCAGCGCCAACATATAAAATACAATCCCATAACGAAAAATAGTCCCTTGTAAAAACCTCAATTCCCCTCCCTTTAGCTCTTTTATCATATCATCCCATGAAAAACTTTAGAGTCCTCTCTTGTTTCCCTCCAGGAGTCCCATTCCAGACACAAGGCAGTACTCCAGCAGTAGGTCACCCTGCCTATACTCTTCCATTGTAATATGGTGTTCATCAGCTGACTGCTCACTAGCTTCAATGAACAGGCAGCGGAATACCTGAAGTAGGAGCTTGGGGCAACTGCCCAGTTTACCCCCCCAACGCCCGGCCCTGGGTGGGATTCAGACCCACAACTCCAATGCTGTGCCAACTGCTGAGTTCCCACTCCCGGCTGCAAGATTTTTCCAGAGCTGCACCAGTTCTGTGCAATGTGCTAACCCAGAGAATCTGGTTTATTCCCAGCACCCAGCATACCCTAAAAACACATCTTTTTAGGGAGGCCTTCCGTCTTCCCCAATTTAACTCTTCTCCATTTACGTTACTTATTCACGCTCCTTTGGAAAGCTGACCCCCTTCTTCCCACTCTATCCCCCACACACCCTATTGCACCTCTCACCTGTATATACAGAGATATGGCTGGTGACTGCTTCATACAGCTTTATGTAGACACTAGCTGATATAGCCGGCTTTGCCCAAGTTAACTTATTACAGGTGTTTACGTCTTGTTCGCCCAGAAAATGTGATGAAGTCGTGATTACTTCAGAGGAACCAAGAATAAAATATGTATACGCACAGTGGAGCTTTAGATTCTCCTCAGGCTGCATGTACCGATGTCCCTCTGCAGAATGTGCCATCCCTCTCACTCTGCTCACTTTTTACCCTTAAATGTTAAGCCGCTTTTTATTCAGATTTAACCCCAGACTGGGGATTGCAGCCCTTTCTTAGCCTAAGAAGCCATGCTCCATCCATGCAGTCCGTGGCTGCTTCCCTAAATACTTTACAGCCTTTTAACATGCACACAGAGGTCAGTTAGATTGTCCTCAGTATATACAAATAGAGGAGAGATAGATTCTCCTCAGCATACAAATCATTTCCATAGGCTTTACGGTTTCTGAGAAAGCAACTATCCCATGTATAGCAGATTTTTGCAGTTTCTCACGCTTTGAATTGAATATTGAAGTTGTGACCCCTTTACTTTTCCTATTTAGGATGTAAAGAATGGTTGTGGCAAATTTCATGTTTGTGCGGTTCAGATGTGTGTTATTAGTTACATAACATAGGGGGTCACTTACTTCTGTACTAAGAATTGAACAAACAATTACAAACCTTTACTTTTCCTATGTGGCAACTAAAGAATGGTCATGCCAAATTTCAAGTTTGTACGACCCCAGGAAGTTAGAGATTTAGATTAGGTACATAAAATAGGGGGTCGCTCACTTTTGCTCTTAGAATCGAATGATCAAGTTGCGACCCCTTTACTTTTCCTAGTCAGTATTTAAAGAAAGGTCGTGCTAACTTTCACGTTTTTATGACACTGGGAAGTTACATAACACAGGGGGTCACTTAATTTTGCACATAGTATTGAATAGTCAAATTGTGACTGCTTTACTTTTCCTATTTACAACCTAAAGAATGCTCATACCAAATGTCACGTTTGTGCGGTACAGATGTGTGGTATTATTTACATTACACAGGGAGTCACATACGTTTGCAATTACAATTGAATAATCAAGTTGCAACCCTTTTACTTTTGCTCTGTGGGACCTAAAGATTGAGCGTGCCAAATTTCAAGTTTGTACGACACCAGGAAATTAGAGAATTAGATTAGGTACATAACATAGGGGTTCTCTTACTTTTGCACTTAGAATTGATAAATCATGTTGTGACCCCTTTACTTTTCCTATGTAGGACATAAAGAAAGCTTGTGCCGAATTCCACGTTTGTACGACACCGGGAAATTACATAACATAAGAGGTCACTTTTGCACTTAGAATTGAATATTGAAGTTGCGACCCCTTTACTCTTCCTATATAGGACCTTAAGAATGCTTGTGCCAAATTTCACATTTGCACAACACCGGTAAGTTAGACAATGAGTGGCAAGTCAGTCAATCAGTCAGTCAGTGAGGGCTTTCACCTTTATATATATAGATGTAGAGCCCCCTATCTTATTTCCAGGGTTGCACAGAACAAGCTCTTACACCATGTGCGTTACCGCTATTTCCTTTTATTCCGTAAGCTCTTGCCAGCTGGCCCTCATTCCTATTGTTGATACTGTATGTTGTATCTTATTTTGTGTATGTTGTCTCTGACTTGTAAAGTGTTGTGGATTACAATGGCGCTATATAAATAAATCATATTACTCTTGGCCACCCGGCCTGTGGGAAAAGGTTGGGGTGGCCTGGCCGTTTCACAGTCCTCAAGCCCGTTTCACCGTCCTCAAGCACCAGGCGAAGCGCTGCTAGTCAGACCTTATGTGCCCACCCAATGATAACATAGATCTCTGCTGTATTTATGCGCCACTAGATGCAGAGACTTTGACCTTAGGGAGACGCATGTTTTATACTTACCAGAGGAGAATGGAAAAATATCTAAAATATCTACACAGAATGACTCACTCGCTGCTGAAGAGCCGAATCCCATAGAAAGGGCGAACTAAAATGAATTGTTAGGCGAATTTGATTGACAAGAAATTGCTGTTGGCACCAGCTCATTTGCATAGATTACTGAGCGAGTGCTGTGATTGGCCGACACTGTAGCTTAACGGTTAGTGCAGCACTTCCCATGAGGAGCCTTGTTATAGACATCTCAACATAGTCATAGAGTCCTTCCCTTCTTCCCCTCTGCTCTCTAGCCAGATTTTACCATTTCAACAAGGGAAGGGACACTACTATCAAAAATTACTTTATAACATCTCAACAAGCCTTGTCTAACAAGTAGTCAAAATAAATATATAATTCCTATGACATTGCCTGTTCTGTACAAGATTATACCCAGACCCAGAACAGACTGACATGACTGCTCATCTTCACCCCTTCGAGAGCTGAGCTCAGGGAGATGAAGCCTGCATTTATCACTAGTTTCCCCTCTGTGGGCTCCAAGTCATATAATGGCCAGATCTACTGTAATTACTCGTGCACACAGGATGGCATAGTGTATGACCGCTTTGGCAACATAATAACTAGTTTCTTCGTATGCCATCAGAAAATCTGCCAGCATGTATTGGAAATATCTATCTTTGTAAACCATCTCATAGACAATCATATGGGCTTTTATTTGGAGGAAGAGAGAAAATCATTACACTCCTCAAGCAGTTTGCAGATGTTGCAAAGTTGCGATTCATGGCCGATCTTAGACAGAGTGCGGCGATGGGCAAAATTATAAATGGGGCCCCAAATGCTCAATTATATTATCAACAACACTGTGGTATTCAGTTAATATAGAAGGTGGTACGATCAGATCTGTAGCACTAATTTCCAGCGCTTCCAGAAGTACTGAGGTTTAGTGGTACTGAATAAAGACCGCTGTGCAATGACAAATATTACCCTCATAAAGTGACCATGTGGCAGTAGATACCAGCTCTGACAGGTGCTCTGTAGACAGTCTAAGTGATTACAGTACCGCTATGTATTCAGAGATCGCAGGTGACGTCTGCAAACCCCAGATAGAGAACTGTGGATGAGTCGGGCTGCTTGGTTCATTCTAAGTTATCCTCCTATGACGTTGGACGCCTTTGAATTGTACAATCGTCACCACGTTGTGGGCTTTGACACTGAACTGCGAAAAGCCAACAGATCAGGGTTGCATCTAGAATGGAGTTGCTCTTGCAGCGCCAACATATAAAATACAATCCCATAACGAAAAATACAGTCCCTTGTAAAAACCTCAATTCCCCTCCCTTTAGCTCTTTTATCATATCATCCCATGAAATACTTTAGAGTCCTCTCTTGTTTCCCTCCAGGAGTCCCATTCCAGACACGAGGCAGTACTCCAGCAGTAGGTCACCCTGCCTATACTCTTCCATTGTAATATGGTGTTCATCAGCTGACTGCTCACTAGCTTCAATGAACAGGCAGCGGAATACCTGAGGTAGGAGCTTGGGGCAACTGCCCAGTTTACCCCCCTAACGCCCGGCCCTGGGTGGGATTCAGACCCACAACTCCAATGCTGTGCCAACTGCTGAGTTCCCACTCCCGGCTGCAAGATTTTTCCAGAGCTGCACCAGTTCTGTGCAATGTGCTAACCCAGAGAATCAGGTTTATTCCCAGCACCCAGCATACCCTAAAAACACATCTTTTTAGGAAGGCCTTCCGTCTTCCCCAATTTAACTCTTCTCCATTTACGTTACTTATTCACGCTCCTTTGGAAAGCTGACCCCCTTCTTCCCACTCTATCCCCCACACACCCTATTGCACCTCTCACCTGTATATACAGAGATATGGCTGGTGACTGCTTCATACAGCTTTATGTAGACACTAGCTGATATAGCCGGCTTTGCCCAAGTTAACTTATTACAGGTGTTTACGTCTTGTTCGCCCAGAAAATGTGATGAAGTCGTGATTACTTCAGAGGAACCAAGAATAAAATATGTATACGCACAGTGGAGCTTTAGATTCTCCTCAGGCTGCATGTACCGATGTCCCTCTGCAGAATGTGCCATCCCTCTCACTCTGCTCACTTTTTACCCTTAAATGTTAAGCCGCTTTTTATTCAGATTTAACCCCAGACTGGGGATTGCAGCCCTTTCTTAGCCTAAGAAGCCATGCTCCATCCATGCAGTCCGTGGCTGCTTCCCTAAATACTTTACAGCCTTTTAACATGCACACAGAGGTCAGTTAGATTGTCCTCAGTATATACAAATAGAGGAGAGATAGATTCTCCTCAGCATACAAATCATTTCCATAGGCTTTACGGTTTCTGAGAAAGCAACTATCCCATGTATAGCAGATTTTTGCAGTTTCTCACGCTTTGAATTGAATATTGAAGTTGTGACCCCTTTACTTTTCCTATTTAGGATGTAAAGAATGGTTGTGGCAAATTTCATGTTTGTGCGGTTCAGATGTGTGTTATTAGTTACATAACATAGGGGGTCACTTACTTCTGTACTAAGAATTGAACAAACAATTACAAACCTTTACTTTTCCTATGTGGCAACTAAAGAATGGTCATGCCAAATTTCAAGTTTGTACGACCCCAGGAAGTTAGAGATTTAGATTAGGTACATAAAATAGGGGGTCGCTCACTTTTGCTCTTAGAATCGAATGATCAAGTTGCGACCCCTTTACTTTTCCTAGTCAGTATTTAAAGAAAGGTCGTGCTAACTTTCACGTTTTTATGACACTGGGAAGTTACATAACACAGGGGGTCACTTAATTTTGCACATAGTATTGAATAGTCAAATTGTGACTGCTTTACTTTTCCTATTTACAACCTAAAGAATGCTCATACCAAATGTCACGTTTGTGCGGTACAGATGTGTGGTATTATTTACATTACATAGGGAGTCACATACGTTTGCAATTACAATTGAATAATCAAGTTGCAACCCTTTTACTTTTGCTCTGTGGGACCTAAAGATTGAGCGTGCCAAATTTCAAGTTTGTACGACACCAGGAAATTAGAGAATTAGATTAGGTACATAACATAGGGGTTCTCTTACTTTTGCACTTAGAATTGATAAATCATGTTGTGACCCCTTTACTTTTCCTATGTAGGACATAAAGAAAGCTCGTGCCGAATTCCACGTTTGTACGACACCGGGAAATTACATAACATAAGAGGTCACTTTTGCACTTAGAATTGAATATTGAAGTTGCGACCCCTTTACTCTTCCTATATAGGACCTTAAGAATGCTTGTGCCAAATTTCACATTTGCACAACACCGGTAAGTTAGACAATGAGTGGCAAGTCAGTCAATCAGTCAGTCAGTGAGGGCTTTCACCTTTATATATATAGATGTAGAGCCCCCTATCTTATTTCCAGGGTTGCACAGAACAAGCTCTTACACCATGTGCGTTACCGCTATTTCCTTTTATTCCGTAAGCTCTTGCCAGCTGGCCCTCATTCCTATTGTTGATACTGTATGTTGTATCTTATTTTGTGTATGTTGTCTCTGACTTGTAAAGTGTTGTGGATTACAATGGCGCTATATAAATAAATCATATTACTCTTGGCCACCCGGCCTGTGGGAAAAGGTTGGGGTGGCCTGGCCGTTTCACAGTCCTCAAGCCCGTTTCACCGTCCTCAAGCACCAGGCGAAGCGCTGCTAGTCAGACCTTATGTGCCCACCCAATGATAACATAGATCTCTGCTGTATTTATGCGCCACTAGATGCAGAGACTTTGACCTTAGGGAGACGCATGTTTTATACTTACCAGAGGAGAATGGAAAAATATCTAAAATATCTACACAGAATGACTCACTCGCTGCTGAAGAGCCGAATCCCATAGAAAGGGCGAACTAAAATGAATTGTTAGGCGAATTTGATTGACAAGAAATTGCTGTTGGCACCAGCTCATTTGCATAGATTACTGAGCGAGTGCTGTGATTGGCCGACACTGTAGCTTAACGGTTAGTGCAGCACTTCCCATGAGGAGCCTTGTTATAGACATCTCAACATAGTCATAGAGTCCTTCCCTTCTTCCCCTCTGCTCTCTAGCCAGATTTTACCATTTCAACAAGGGAAGGGACACTACTATCAAAAATTACTTTATAACATCTCAACAAGCCTTGTCTAACAAGTAGTCAAAATAAATATATAATTCCTATGACATTGCCTGTTCTGTACAAGATTATACCCAGACCCAGAACAGACCGACATGACTGCTCATCTTCACCCCTTCGAGAGCTGAGCTCAGGGAGATGAAGCCTGCATTTATCACTAGTTTCCCCTCTGTGGGCTCCAAGTCATATAATGGCCAGATCTACTGTAATTACTCGTGCACACAGGATGGCATAGTGTATGACCGCTTTGGCAACATAATAACTAGTTTCTTCGTATGCCATCAGAAAATCTGCCAGCATGTATTGGAAATATCTATCTCTGTAAACCATCTCATAGACAATCATATGGGCTTTTATTTGGAGGAAGAGAGAAAATCATTACACTCCTCAAGCAGTTTGCAGATGTTGCAAAGTTGCGATACATGGCCGATCTTAGACAGAGTGCGGCGATGGGCAAAATTATAAATGGGGCCCCAAATGCTCAATTATATTATCAACAACACTGTGATATACAGTTAATATAGAAGGTGGTACGATCAGATCTGTAGCACTAATTTCCAGCGCTTCCAGAAGTACTGAGGTTTAGTGGTACTGAATAAAGACCGCTGTGCAATGACAAATATTACCCTCATAAAGTGACCATGTAGCAGTAGATACCAGCTCTGACAGGTGCTCTGTAGACAGTCTAAGTGATTACAGTACCGCTATGTATTCAGAGATCGCAGGTGACGTCTGCAAACCCCAGATAGAGAACTGTGGATGAGTCGGGCTGCTTGGTTCATTCTAAGTTATCCTCCTATGACGTTGGACGCCTTTGAATTGTACAATCGTCACCACATTGTGGGCTTTGACAGTGAACTGCGAAAAGCCAACAGATCAGGGTTGCATCTAGAATGGAGTTGCTCTTGCAGCGCCAACATATAAAATACAATCCCATAACGAAAAATACAGTCCCTTGTAAAAACCTCAATTCCCCTCCCTTTAGCTCTTTTATCATATCATCCCATGAAAAACTTTAGAGTCCTCTCTTGTTTCCCTCCAGGAGTCCCATTCCAGACACAAGGCAGTACTCCAGCAGTAGGTCACCCTGCCTATACTCTTCCATTGTAATATGGTGTTCATCAGCTGACTGCTCACTAGCTTCAATGAACAGGCAGCGGAATACCTGAAGTAGGAGCTTGGGGCAACTGCCCAGTTTACCCCCCCAACGCCCGGCCCTGGGTGGGATTCAGACCCACAACTCCAATGCTGTGCCAACTGCTGAGTTCCCACTCCCGGCTGCAAGATTTTTCCAGAGCTGCACCAGTTCTGTGCAATGTGCTAACCCAGAGAATCAGGTTTATTCCCAGCACCCAGCATACCCTAAAAACACATCTTTTTAGGGAGGCCTTCCGTCTTCCCCAATTTAACTCTTCTCCATTTACGTTACTTATTCACGCTCCTTTGGAAAGCTGACCCCCTTCTTCCCACTCTATCCCCCACACACCCTATTGCACCTCTCACCTGTATATACAGAGATATGGCTGGTGACTGCTTCATACAGCTTTATGTAGACACTAGCTGATATAGCCGGCTTTGCCCAAGTTAACTTATTACAGGTGTTTACGTCTTGTTCGCCCAGAAAATGTGATGAAGTCGTGATTACTTCAGAGGAACCAAGAATAAAATATGTATACGCACAGTGGAGCTTTAGATTCTCCTCAGGCTGCATGTACCGATGTCCCTCTGCAGAATGTGCCATCCCTCTCACTCTGCTCACTTTTTACCCTTAAATGTTAAGCCGCTTTTTATTCAGATTTAACCCCAGACTGGGGATTGCAGCCCTTTCTTAGCCTAAGAAGCCATGCTCCATCCATGCAGTCCGTGGCTGCTTCCCTAAATACTTTACAGCCTTTTAACATGCACACAGAGGTCAGTTAGATTGTCCTCAGTATATACAAATAGAGGAGAGATAGATTCTCCTCAGCATACAAATCATTTCCATAGGCTTTACGGTTTCTGAGAAAGCAACTATCCCATGTATAGCAGATTTTTGCAGTTTCTCACGCTTTGAATTGAATATTGAAGTTGTGACCCCTTTACTTTTCCTATTTAGGATGTAAAGAATGGTTGTGGCAAATTTCATGTTTGTGCGGTTCAGATGTGTGTTATTAGTTACATAACATAGGGGGTCACTTACTTCTGTACTAAGAATTGAACAAACAATTACAAACCTTTACTTTTCCTATGTGGCAACTAAAGAATGGTCATGCCAAATTTCAAGTTTGTACGACCCCAGGAAGTTAGAGATTTAGATTAGGTACATAAAATAGGGGGTCGCTCACTTTTGCTCTTAGAATCGAATGATCAAGTTGCGACCCCTTTACTTTTCCTAGTCAGTATTTAAAGAAAGGTCGTGCTAACTTTCACGTTTTTATGACACTGGGAAGTTACATAACACAGGGGGTCACTTAATTTTGCACATAGTATTGAATAGTCAAATTGTGACTGCTTTACTTTTCCTATTTACAACCTAAAGAATGCTCATACCAAATGTCACGTTTGTGCGGTACAGATGTGTGGTATTATTTACATTACATAGGGAGTCACATACGTTTGCAATTACAATTGAATAATCAAGTTGCAACCCTTTTACTTTTGCTCTGTGGGACCTAAAGATTGAGCGTGCCAAATTTCAAGTTTGTACGACACCAGGAAATTAGAGAATTAGATTAGGTACATAACATAGGGGTTCTCTTACTTTTGCACTTAGAATTGATAAATCATGTTGTGACCCCTTTACTTTTCCTATGTAGGACATAAAGAAAGCTTGTGCCGAATTCCACGTTTGTACGACACCGGGAAATTACATAACATAAGAGGTCACTTTTGCACTTAGAATTGAATATTGAAGTTGCGACCCCTTTACTCTTCCTATATAGGACCTTAAGAATGCTTGTGCCAAATTTCACATTTGCACAACACCGGTAAGTTAGACAATGAGTGGCAAGTCAGTCAATCAGTCAGTCAGTGAGGGCTTTCACCTTTATATATATAGATGTAGAGCCCCCTATCTTATTTCCAGGGTTGCACAGAACAAGCTCTTACACCATGTGCGTTACCGCTATTTCCTTTTATTCCGTAAGCTCTTGCCAGCTGGCCCTCATTCCTATTGTTGATACTGTATGTTGTATCTTATTTTGTGTATGTTGTCTCTGACTTGTAAAGTGTTGTGGATTACAATGGCGCTATATAAATAAATCATATTACTCTTGGCCACCCGGCCTGTGGGAAAAGGTTGGGGTGGCCTGGCCGTTTCACAGTCCTCAAGCCCGTTTCACCGTCCTCAAGCACCAGGCGAAGCGCTGCTAGTCAGACCTTATGTGCCCACCCAATGATAACATAGATCTCTGCTGTATTTATGCGCCACTAGATGCAGAGACTTTGACCTTAGGGAGACGCATGTTTTATACTTACCAGAGGAGAATGGAAAAATATCTAAAATATCTACACAGAATGACTCACTCGCTGCTGAAGAGCCGAATCCCATAGAAAGGGCGAACTAAAATGAATTGTTAGGCGAATTTGATTGACAAGAAATTGCTGTTGGCACCAGCTCATTTGCATAGATTACTGAGCGAGTGCTGTGATTGGCCGACACTGTAGCTTAACGGTTAGTGCAGCACTTCCCATGAGGAGCCTTGTTATAGACATCTCAACATAGTCATAGAGTCCTTCCCTTCTTCCCCTCTGCTCTCTAGCCAGATTTTACCATTTCAACAAGGGAAGGGACACTACTATCAAGAATTACTTTATAACATCTCAACAAGCCTTGTCTAACAAGTAGTCAAAATAAATATATAATTCCTATGACATTGCCTGTTCTGTACAAGATTATACCCAGACCCAGAACAGACCGACATGACTGCTCATCTTCACCCCTTCGAGAGCTGAGCTCAGGGAGATGAAGCCTGCATTTATCACTAGTTTCCCCTCTGTGGGCTCCAAGTCATATAATGGCCAGATCTACTGTAATTACTCGTGCACACAGGATGGCATAGTGTATGACCGCTTTGGCAACATAATAACTAGTTTCTTCGTATGCCATCAGAAAATCTGCCAGCATGTATTGGAAATATCTATCTCTGTAAACCATCTCATAGACAATCATATGGGCTTTTATTTGGAGGAAGAGAGAAAATCATTACACTCCTCAAGCAGTTTGCAGATGTTGCAAAGTTGCGATACATGGCCGATCTTAGACAGAGTGCGGCGATGGGCAAAATTATAAATGGGGCCCCAAATGCTCAATTATATTATCAACAACACTGTGATATACAGTTAATATAGAAGGTGGTACGATCAGATCTGTAGCACTAATTTCCAGCGCTTCCAGAAGTACTGAGGTTTAGTGGTACTGAATAAAGACCGCTGTGCAATGACAAATATTACCCTCATAAAGTGACCATGTAGCAGTAGATACCAGCTCTGACAGGTGCTCTGTAGACAGTCTAAGTGATTACAGTACCGCTATGTATTCAGAGATCGCAGGTGACGTCTGCAAACCCCAGATAGAGAACTGTGGATGAGTCGGGCTGCTTGGTTCATTCTAAGTTATCCTCCTATGACGTTGGACGCCTTTGAATTGTACAATCGTCACCACATTGTGGGCTTTGACAGTGAACTGCGAAAAGCCAACAGATCAGGGTTGCATCTAGAATGGAGTTGCTCTTGCAGCGCCAACATATAAAATACAATCCCATAACGAAAAATACAGTCCCTTGTAAAAACCTCAATTCCCCTCCCTTTAGCTCTTTTATCATATCATCCCATGAAAAACTTTAGAGTCCTCTCTTGTTTCCCTCCAGGAGTCCCATTCCAGACACAAGGCAGTACTCCAGCAGTAGGTCACCCTGCCTATACTCTTCCATTGTAATATGGTGTTCATCAGCTGACTGCTCACTAGCTTCAATGAACAGGCAGCGGAATACCTGAAGTAGGAGCTTGGGGCAACTGCCCAGTTTACCCCCCCAACGCCCGGCCCTGGGTGGGATTCAGACCCACAACTCCAATGCTGTGCCAACTGCTGAGTTCCCACTCCCGGCTGCAAGATTTTTCCAGAGCTGCACCAGTTCTGTGCAATGTGCTAACCCAGAGAATCAGGTTTATTCCCAGCACCCAGCATACCCTAAAAACACATCTTTTTAGGGAGGCCTTCCGTCTTCCCCAATTTAACTCTTCTCCATTTACGTTACTTATTCACGCTCCTTTGGAAAGCTGACCCCCTTCTTCCCACTCTATCCCCCACACACCCTATTGCACCTCTCACCTGTATATACAGAGATATGGCTGGTGACTGCTTCATACAGCTTTATGTAGACACTAGCTGATATAGCCGGCTTTGCCCAAGTTAACTTATTACAGGTGTTTACGTCTTGTTCGCCCAGAAAATGTGATGAAGTCGTGATTACTTCAGAGGAACCAAGAATAAAATATGTATACGCACAGTGGAGCTTTAGATTCTCCTCAGGCTGCATGTACCGATGTCCCTCTGCAGAATGTGCCATCCCTCTCACTCTGCTCACTTTTTACCCTTAAATGTTAAGCCGCTTTTTATTCAGATTTAACCCCAGACTGGGGATTGCAGCCCTTTCTTAGCCTAAGAAGCCATGCTCCATCCATGCAGTCCGTGGCTGCTTCCCTAAATACTTTACAGCCTTTTAACATGCACACAGAGGTCAGTTAGATTGTCCTCAGTATATACAAATAGAGGAGAGATAGATTCTCCTCAGCATACAAATCATTTCCATAGGCTTTACGGTTTCTGAGAAAGCAACTATCCCATGTATAGCAGATTTTTGCAGTTTCTCACGCTTTGAATTGAATATTGAAGTTGTGACCCCTTTACTTTTCCTATTTAGGATGTAAAGAATGGTTGTGGCAAATTTCATGTTTGTGCGGTTCAGATGTGTGTTATTAGTTACATAACATAGGGGGTCACTTACTTCTGTACTAAGAATTGAACAAACAATTACAAACCTTTACTTTTCCTATGTGGCAACTAAAGAATGGTCATGCCAAATTTCAAGTTTGTACGACCCCAGGAAGTTAGAGATTTAGATTAGGTACATAAAATAGGGGGTCGCTCACTTTTGCTCTTAGAATCGAATGATCAAGTTGCGACCCCTTTACTTTTCCTAGTCAGTATTTAAAGAAAGGTCGTGCTAACTTTCACGTTTTTATGACACTGGGAAGTTACATAACACAGGGGGTCACTTAATTTTGCACATAGTATTGAATAGTCAAATTGTGACTGCTTTACTTTTCCTATTTACAACCTAAAGAATGCTCATACCAAATGTCACGTTTGTGCGGTACAGATGTGTGGTATTATTTACATTACATAGGGAGTCACATACGTTTGCAATTACAATTGAATAATCAAGTTGCAACCCTTTTACTTTTGCTCTGTGGGACCTAAAGATTGAGCGTGCCAAATTTCAAGTTTGTACGACACCAGGAAATTAGAGAATTAGATTAGGTACATAACATAGGGGTTCTCTTACTTTTGCACTTAGAATTGATAAATCATGTTGTGACCCCTTTACTTTTCCTATGTAGGACATAAAGAAAGCTTGTGCCGAATTCCACGTTTGTACGACACCGGGAAATTACATAACATAAGAGGTCACTTTTGCACTTAGAATTGAATATTGAAGTTGCGACCCCTTTACTCTTCCTATATAGGACCTTAAGAATGCTTGTGCCAAATTTCACATTTGCACAACACCGGTAAGTTAGACAATGAGTGGCAAGTCAGTCAATCAGTCAGTCAGTGAGGGCTTTCACCTTTATATATATAGATGTAGAGCCCCCTATCTTATTTCCAGGGTTGCACAGAACAAGCTCTTACACCATGTGCGTTACCGCTATTTCCTTTTATTCCGTAAGCTCTTGCCAGCTGGCCCTCATTCCTATTGTTGATACTGTATGTTGTATCTTATTTTGTGTATGTTGTCTCTGACTTGTAAAGTGTTGTGGATTACAATGGCGCTATATAAATAAATCATATTACTCTTGGCCACCCGGCCTGTGGGAAAAGGTTGGGGTGGCCTGGCCGTTTCACAGTCCTCAAGCCCGTTTCACCGTCCTCAAGCACCAGGCGAAGCGCTGCTAGTCAGACCTTATGTGCCCACCCAATGATAACATAGATCTCTGCTGTATTTATGCGCCACTAGATGCAGAGACTTTGACCTTAGGGAGACGCATGTTTTATACTTACCAGAGGAGAATGGAAAAATATCTAAAATATCTACACAGAATGACTCACTCGCTGCTGAAGAGCCGAATCCCATAGAAAGGGCGAACTAAAATGAATTGTTAGGCGAATTTGATTGACAAGAAATTGCTGTTGGCACCAGCTCATTTGCATAGATTACTGAGCGAGTGCTGTGATTGGCCGACACTGTAGCTTAACGGTTAGTGCAGCACTTCCCATGAGGAGCCTTGTTATAGACATCTCAACATAGTCATAGAGTCCTTCCCTTCTTCCCCTCTGCTCTCTAGCCAGATTTTACCATTTCAACAAGGGAAGGGACACTACTATCAAGAATTACTTTATAACATCTCAACAAGCCTTGTCTAACAAGTAGTCAAAATAAATATATAATTCCTATGACATTGCCTGTTCTGTACAAGATTATACCCAGACCCAGAACAGACCGACATGACTGCTCATCTTCACCCCTTCGAGAGCTGAGCTCAGGGAGATGAAGCCTGCATTTATCACTAGTTTCCCCTCTGTGGGCTCCAAGTCATATAATGGCCAGATCTACTGTAATTACTCGTGCACACAGGATGGCATAGTGTATGACTGCTTTGGCAACATAATAACTAGTTTCTTCGTATGCCATCAGAAAATCTGCCAGCATGTATTGGAAATATCTATCTCTGTAAACCATCTCATAGACAATCATATGGGCTTTTATTTGGAGGAAGAGAGAAAATCATTACACTCCTCAAGCAGTTTGCAGATGTTGCAAAGTTGCGATTCATGGCCGATCTTAGACAGAGTGCGGCGATGGGCAAAATTATAAATGGGGCCCCAAATGCTCAATTATATTATCAACAACACTGTGATATACAGTTAATATAGAAGGTGGTACGATCAGATCTGTAGCACTAATTTCCAGCGCTTCCAGAAGTACTGAGGTTTAGTGGTACTGAATAAAGACCGCTGTGCAATGACAAATATTACCCTCATAAAGTGACCATGTAGCAGTAGATACCAGCTCTGACAGGTGCTCTGTAGACAGTCTAAGTGATTACAGTACCGCTATGTATTCAGAGATCGCAGGTGACGTCTGCAAACCCCAGATAGAGAACTGTGGATGAGTCGGGCTGCTTGGTTCATTCTAAGTTATCCTCCTATGACGTTGGACGCCTTTGAATTGTACAATCGTCACCACATTGTGGGCTTTGACAGTGAACTGCGAAAAGCCAACAGATCAGGGTTGCATCTAGAATGGAGTTGCTCTTGCAGCGCCAACATATAAAATACAATCCCATAACGAAAAATACAGTCCCTTGTAAAAACCTCAATTCCCCTCCCTTTAGCTCTTTTATCATATCATCCCATGAAAAACTTTAGAGTCCTCTCTTGTTTCCCTCCAGGAGTCCCATTCCAGACACAAGGCAGTACTCCAGCAGTAGGTCACCCTGCCTATACTCTTCCATTGTTATATGGTGTTCATCAGCTGACTGCTCACTAGCTTCAATGAACAGGCAGCGGAATACCTGAAGTAGGAGCTTGGGGCAACTGCCCAGTTTACCCCCCCAACGCCCGGCCCTGGGTGGGATTCAGACCCACAACTCCAATGCTGTGCCAACTGCTGAGTTCCCACTCCCGGCTGCAAGATTTTTCCAGAGCTGCACCAGTTCTGTGCAATGTGCTAACCCAGAGAATCAGGTTTATTCCCAGCACCCAGCATACCCTAAAAACACATCTTTTTAGGGAGGCCTTCCGTCTTCCCCAATTTAACTCTTCTCCATTTACGTTACTTATTCACGCTCCTTTGGAAAGCTGACCCCCTTCTTCCCACTCTATCCCCCACACACCCTATTGCACCTCTCACCTGTATATACAGAGATATGGCTGGTGACTGCTTCATACAGCTTTATGTAGACACTAGCTGATATAGCCGGCTTTGCCCAAGTTAACTTATTACAGGTGTTTACGTCTTGTTCGCCCAGAAAATGTGATGAAGTCGTGATTACTTCAGAGGAACCAAGAATAAAATATGTATACGCACAGTGGAGCTTTAGATTCTCCTCAGGCTGCATGTACCGATGTCCCTCTGCAGAATGTGCCATCCCTCTCACTCTGCTCACTTTTTACCCTTAAATGTTAAGCCGCTTTTTATTCAGATTTAACCCCAGACTGGGGATTGCAGCCCTTTCTTAGCCTAAGAAGCCATGCTCCATCCATGCAGTCCGTGGCTGCTTCCCTAAATACTTTACAGCCTTTTAACATGCACACAGAGGTCAGTTAGATTGTCCTCAGTATATACAAATAGAGGAGAGATAGATTCTCCTCAGCATACAAATCATTTCCATAGGCTTTACGGTTTCTGAGAAAGCAACTATCCCATGTATAGCAGATTTTTGCAGTTTCTCACGCTTTGAATTGAATATTGAAGTTGTGACCCCTTTACTTTTCCTATTTAGGATGTAAAGAATGGTTGTGGCAAATTTCATGTTTGTGCGGTTCAGATGTGTGTTATTAGTTACATAACATAGGGGGTCACTTACTTCTGTACTAAGAATTGAACAAACAATTACAAACCTTTACTTTTCCTATGTGGCAACTAAAGAATGGTCATGCCAAATTTCAAGTTTGTACGACCCCAGGAAGTTAGAGATTTAGATTAGGTACATAAAATAGGGGGTCGCTCACTTTTGCTCTTAGAATCGAATGATCAAGTTGCGACCCCTTTACTTTTCCTAGTCAGTATTTAAAGAAAGGTCGTGCTAACTTTCACGTTTTTATGACACTGGGAAGTTACATAACACAGGGGGTCACTTAATTTTGCACATAGTATTGAATAGTCAAATTGTGACTGCTTTACTTTTCCTATTTACAACCTAAAGAATGCTCATACCAAATGTCACGTTTGTGCGGTACAGATGTGTGGTATTATTTACATTACATAGGGAGTCACATACGTTTGCAATTACAATTGAATAATCAAGTTGCAACCCTTTTACTTTTGCTCTGTGGGACCTAAAGATTGAGCGTGCCAAATTTCAAGTTTGTACGACACCAGGAAATTAGAGAATTAGATTAGGTACATAACATAGGGGTTCTCTTACTTTTGCACTTAGAATTGATAAATCATGTTGTGACCCCTTTACTTTTCCTATGTAGGACATAAAGAAAGCTTGTGCCGAATTCCACGTTTGTACGACATCGGGAAATTACATAACATAAGAGGTCACTTTTGCACTTAGAATTGAATATTGAAGTTGCGACCCCTTTACTCTTCCTATATAGGACCTTAAGAATGCTTGTGCCAAATTTCACATTTGCACAACACCGGTAAGTTAGACAATGAGTGGCAAGTCAGTCAATCAGTCAGTCAGTGAGGGCTTTCACCTTTATATATATAGATGTAGAGCCCCCTATCTTATTTCCAGGGTTGCACAGCACAAGCTCTTACACCATGTGCGTTACCGCTATTTCCTTTTATTCCGTAAGCTCTTGCCAGCTGGCCCTCATTCCTATTGTTGATACTGTATGTTGTATCTTATTTTGTGTATGTTGTCTCTGACTTGTAAAGTGTTGTGGATTACAATGGCGCTATATAAATAAATCATATTACTCTTGGCCACCCGGCCTGTGGGAAAAGGTTGGGGTGGCCTGGCCGTTTCACAGTCCTCAAGCCCGTTTCACCGTCCTCAAGCACCAGGCGAAGCGCTGCTAGTCAGACCTTATGTGCCCACCCAATGATAACATAGATCTCTGCTGTATTTATGCGCCACTAGATGCAGAGACTTTGACCTTAGGGAGACGCATGTTTTATACTTACCAGAGGAGAATGGAAAAATATCTAAAATATCTACACAGAATGACTCACTCGCTGCTGAAGAGCCGAATCCCATAGAAAGGGCGAACTAAAATGAATTGTTAGGCGAATTTGATTGACAAGAAATTGCTGTTGGCACCAGCTCATTTGCATAGATTACTGAGCGAGTGCTGTGATTGGCCGACACTGTAGCTTAACGGTTAGTGCAGCACTTCCCATGAGGAGCCTTGTTATAGACATCTCAACATAGTCATAGAGTCCTTCCCTTCTTCCCCTCTGCTCTCTAGCCAGATTTTACCATTTCAACAAGGGAAGGGACACTACTATCAAGAATTACTTTATAACATCTCAACAAGCCTTGTCTAACAAGTAGTCAAAATAAATATATAATTCCTATGACATTGCCTGTTCTGTACAAGATTATACCCAGACCCAGAACAGACCGACATGACTGCTCATCTTCACCCCTTCGAGAGCTGAGCTCAGGGAGATGAAGCCTGCATTTATCACTAGTTTCCCCTCTGTGGGCTCCAAGTCATATAATGGCCAGATCTACTGTAATTACTCGTGCACACAGGATGGCATAGTGTATGACCGCTTTGGCAACATAATAACTAGTTTCTTCGTATGCCATCAGAAAATCTGCCAGCATGTATTGGAAATATCTATCTCTGTAAACCATCTCATAGACAATCATATGGGCTTTTATTTGGAGGAAGAGAGAAAATCATTACACTCCTCAAGCAGTTTGCAGATGTTGCAAAGTTGCGATTCATGGCCGATCTTAGACAGAGTGCGGCGATGGGCAAAATTATAAATGGGGCCCCAAATGCTCAATTATATTATCAACAACACTGTGATATACAGTTAATATAGAAGGTGGTACGATCAGATCTGTAGCACTAATTTCCAGCGCTTCCAGAAGTACTGAGGTTTAGTGGTACTGAATAAAGACCGCTGTGCAATGACAAATATTACCCTCATAAAGTGACCATGTAGCAGTAGATACCAGCTCTGACAGGTGCTCTGTAGACAGTCTAAGTGATTACAGTACCGCTATGTATTCAGAGATCGCAGGTGACGTCTGCAAACCCCAGATAGAGAACTGTGGATGAGTCGGGCTGCTTGGTTCATTCTAAGTTATCCTCCTATGACGTTGGACGCCTTTGAATTGTACAATCGTCACCACATTGTGGGCTTTGACAGTGAACTGCGAAAAGCCAACAGATCAGGGTTGCATCTAGAATGGAGTTGCTCTTGCAGCGCCAACATATAAAATACAATCCCATAACGAAAAATACAGTCCCTTGTAAAAACCTCAATTCCCCTCCCTTTAGCTCTTTTATCATATCATCCCATGAAAAACTTTAGAGTCCTCTCTTGTTTCCCTCCAGGAGTCCCATTCCAGACACAAGGCAGTACTCCAGCAGTAGGTCACCCTGCCTATACTCTTCCATTGTAATATGGTGTTCATCAGCTGACTGCTCACTAGCTTCAATGAACAGGCAGCGGAATACCTGAAGTAGGAGCTTGGGGCAACTGCCCAGTTTACCCCCCCAACGCCCGGCCCTGGGTGGGATTCAGACCCACAACTCCAATGCTGTGCCAACTGCTGAGTTCCCACTCCCGGCTGCAAGATTTGTCCAGAGCTGCACCAGTTCTGTGCAATGTGCTAACCCAGAGAATCAGGTTTATTCCCAGCACCCAGCATACCCTAAAAACACATCTTTTTAGGGAGGCCTTCCGTCTTCCCCAATTTAACTCTTCTCCATTTACGTTACTTATTCACGCTCCTTTGGAAAGCTGACCCCCTTCTTCCCACTCTATCCCCCACACACCCTATTGCACCTCTCACCTGTATATACAGAGATATGGCTGGTGACTGCTTCATACAGCTTTATGTAGACACTAGCTGATATAGCCGGCTTTGCCCAAGTTAACTTATTACAGGTGTTTACGTCTTGTTCGCCCAGAAAATGTGATGAAGTCGTGATTACTTCAGAGGAACCAAGAATAAAATATGTATACGCACAGTGGAGCTTTAGATTCTCCTCAGGCTGCATGTACCGATGTCCCTCTGCAGAATGTGCCATCCCTCTCACTCTGCTCACTTTTTACCCTTAAATGTTAAGCCGCTTTTTATTCAGATTTAACCCCAGACTGGGGATTGCAGCCCTTTCTTAGCCTAAGAAGCCATGCTCCATCCATGCAGTCCGTGGCTGCTTCCCTAAATACTTTACAGCCTTTTAACATGCACACAGAGGTCAGTTAGATTGTCCTCAGTATATACAAATAGAGGAGAGATAGATTCTCCTCAGCATACAAATCATTTCCATAGGCTTTACGGTTTCTGAGAAAGCAACTATCCCATGTATAGCAGATTTTTGCAGTTTCTCACGCTTTGAATTGAATATTGAAGTTGTGACCCCTTTACTTTTCCTATTTAGGATGTAAAGAATGGTTGTGGCAAATTTCATGTTTGTGCGGTTCAGATGTGTGTTATTAGTTACATAACATAGGGGGTCACTTACTTCTGTACTAAGAATTGAACAAACAATTACAAACCTTTACTTTTCCTATGTGGCAACTAAAGAATGGTCATGCCAAATTTCAAGTTTGTACGACCCCAGGAAGTTAGAGATTTAGATTAGGTACATAAAATAGGGGGTCGCTCACTTTTGCTCTTAGAATCGAATGATCAAGTTGCGACCCCTTTACTTTTCCTAGTCAGTATTTAAAGAAAGGTCGTGCTAACTTTCACGTTTTTATGACACTGGGAAGTTACATAACACAGGGGGTCACTTAATTTTGCACATAGTATTGAATAGTCAAATTGTGACTGCTTTACTTTTCCTATTTACAACCTAAAGAATGCTCATACCAAATGTCACGTTTGTGCGGTACAGATGTGTGGTATTATTTACATTACATAGGGAGTCACATACGTTTGCAATTACAATTGAATAATCAAGTTGCAACCCTTTTACTTTTGCTCTGTGGGACCTAAAGATTGAGCGTGCCAAATTTCAAGTTTGTACGACACCAGGAAATTAGAGAATTAGATTAGGTACATAACATAGGGGTTCTCTTACTTTTGCACTTAGAATTGATAAATCATGTTGTGACCCCTTTACTTTTCCTATGTAGGACATAAAGAAAGCTTGTGCCGAATTCCACGTTTGTACGACACCGGGAAATTACATAACATAAGAGGTCACTTTTGCACTTAGAATTGAATATTGAAGTTGCGACCCCTTTACTCTTCCTATATAGGACCTTAAGAATGCTTGTGCCAAATTTCACATTTGCACAACACCGGTAAGTTAGACAATGAGTGGCAAGTCAGTCAATCAGTCAGTCAGTGAGGGCTTTCACCTTTATATATATAGATGTAGAGCCCCCTATCTTATTTCCAGGGTTGCACAGAACAAGCTCTTACACCATGTGCGTTACCGCTATTTCCTTTTATTCCGTAAGCTCTTGCCAGCTGGCCCTCATTCCTATTGTTGATACTGTATGTTGTATCTTATTTTGTGTATGTTGTCTCTGACTTGTAAAGTGTTGTGGATTACAATGGCGCTATATAAATAAATCATATTACTCTTGGCCACCCGGCCTGTGGGAAAAGGTTGGGGTGGCCTGGCCGTTTCACAGTCCTCAAGCCCGTTTCACCGTCCTCAAGCACCAGGCGAAGCGCTGCTAGTCAGACCTTATGTGCCCACCCAATGATAACATAGATCTCTGCTGTATTTATGCGCCACTAGATGCAGAGACTTTGACCTTAGGGAGACGCATGTTTTATACTTACCAGAGGAGAATGGAAAAATATCTAAAATATCTACACAGAATGACTCACTCGCTGCTGAAGAGCCGAATCCCATAGAAAGGGCGAACTAAAATGAATTGTTAGGCGAATTTGATTGACAAGAAATTGCTGTTGGCACCAGCTCATTTGCATAGATTACTGAGCGAGTGCTGTGATTGGCCGACACTGTAGCTTAACGGTTAGTGCAGCACTTCCCATGAGGAGCCTTGTTATAGACATCTCAACATAGTCATAGAGTCCTTCCCTTCTTCCCCTCTGCTCTCTAGCCAGATTTTACCATTTCAACAAGGGAAGGGACACTACTATCAAAAATTACTTTATAACATCTCAACAAGCCTTGTCTAACAAGTAGTCAAAATAAATATATAATTCCTATGACATTGCCTGTTCTGTACAAGATTATACCCAGACCCAGAACAGACCGACATGACTGCTCATCTTCACCCCTTCGAGAGCTGAGCTCAGGGAGATGAAGCCTGCATTTATCACTAGTTTCCCCTCTGTGGGCTCCAAGTCATATAATGGCCAGATCTACTGTAATTACTCGTGCACACAGGATGGCATAGTGTATGACCGCTTTGGCAACATAATAACTAGTTTCTTCGTATGCCATCAGAAAATCTGCCAGCATGTATTGGAAATATCTATCTCTGTAAACCATCTCATAGACAATCATATGGGCTTTTATTTGGAGGAAGAGAGAAAATCATTACACTCCTCAAGCAGTTTGCAGATGTTGCAAAGTTGCGATTCATGGCCGATCTTAGACAGAGTGCGGCGATGGGCAAAATTATAAATGGGGCCCCAAATGCTCAATTATATTATCAACAACACTGTGATATTCAGTTAATATAGAAGGTGGTACGATCAGATCTGTAGCACTAATTTCCAGCGCTTCCAGAAGTACTGAGGTTTAGTGGTACTGAATAAAGACCGCTGTGCAATGACAAATATTACCCTCATAAAGTGACCATGTAGCAGTAGATACCAGCTCTGACAGGTGCTCTGTAGACAGTCTAAGTGATTACAGTACCGCTATGTATTCAGAGATCGCAGGTGACGTCTGCAAACCCCAGATAGAGAACTGTGGATGAGTCGGGCTGCTTGGTTCATTCTAAGTTATCCTCCTATGACGTTGGACGCCTTTGAATTGTACAATCGTCACCACGTTGTGGGCTTTGACAGTGAACTGCGAAAAGCCAACAGATCAGGGTTGCATCTAGAATGGAGTTGCTCTTGCAGCGCCAACATATAAAATACAATCCCATAACGAAAAATACAGTCCCTTGTAAAAACCTCAATTCCCCTCCCTTTAGCTCTTTTATCATATCATCCCATGAAAAACTTTAGAGTCCTCTCTTGTTTCCCTCCAGGAGTCCCATTCCAGACACAAGGCAGTACTCCAGCAGTAGGTCACCCTGCCTATACTCTTCCATTGTAATATGGTGTTCATCAGCTGACTGCTCACTAGCTTCAATGAACAGGCAGCGGAATACCTGAAGTAGGAGCTTGGGGCAACTGCCCAGTTTACCCCCCCAACGCCCGGCCCTGGGTGGGATTCAGACCCACAACTCCAATGCTGTGCCAACTGCTGAGTTCCCACTCCCGGCTGCAAGATTTTTCCAGAGCTGCACCAGTTCTGTGCAATGTGCTAACCCAGAGAATCAGGTTTATTCCCAGCACCCAGCATACCCTAAAAACACATCTTTTTAGGGAGGCCTTCCGTCTTCCCCAATTTAACTCTTCTCCATTTACGTTACTTATTCACGCTCCTTTGGAAAGCTGACCCCCTTCTTCCCACTCTATCCCCCACACACCCTATTGCACCTCTCACCTGTATATACAGAGATATGGCTGGTGACTGCTTCATACAGCTTTATGTAGACACTAGCTGATATAGCAGGCTTTGCCCAAGTTAACTTATTACAGGTGTTTACGTCTTGTTCGCCCAGAAAATGTTATGAAGTCGTGATTACTTCAGAGGAACCAAGAATAAAATATGTATACGCACAGTGGAGCTTTAGATTCTCCTCAGGCTGCATGTACCGATGTCCCTCTGCAGAATGTGCCATCCCTCTCACTCTGCTCACTTTTTACCCTTAAATGTTAAACCGCTTTTTATTCAGATTTAACCCCAGACTGGGGATTGCAGCCCTTTCTTAGCCTAAGAAGCCATGCTCCATCCATGCAATCCGTGGCTGCTTCCCTAAATACTTTACAGCCTTTTAACATGCACACAGAGGTCAGTTAGATTGTCCTCAGTATATACAAATAGAGGAGAGGTAGATTCTCCTCAGCATACAAATCATTTCCATAGGCTTTACGGTTTCTGAGAAAGCAGCTATCCCATGTATAGCAGATTTTTGCAGTTTCTCACGCTTTGAATTGAATATTGAAGTTGTGACCCCTTTACTTTTCCTATTTAGGATGTAAAGAATGGTTGTGGCAAATTTCATGTTTGTGCGGTTCAGATGTGTGTTATTAGTTACATAACATAGGGGGTCACTTACTTCTGTACTAAGAATTGAACAAACAATTACAAACCTTTACTTTTCCTATGTGGCAACTAAAGAATGGTCATGCCAAATTTCAAGTTTGTACGACCCCAGGAAGTTAGAGATTTAGATTAGGTACATAAAATAGGGGGTCGCTCACTTTTGCTCTTAGAATCGAATGATCAAGTTGCGACCCCTTTACTTTTCCTAGTCAGTATTTAAAGAAAGGTCGTGCTAACTTTCACGTTTTTATGACACTGGGAAGTTACATAACACAGGGGGTCACTTAATTTTGCACATAGTATTGAATAGTCAAATTGTGACTGCTTTACTTTTCCTATTTACAACCTAAAGAATGCTCATACCAAATGTCACGTTTGTGCGGTACAGATGTGTGGTATTATTTACATTACATAGGGAGTCACATACGTTTGCAATTACAATTGAATAATCAAGTTGCAACCCTTTTACTTTTGCTCTGTGGGACCTTAAGATTGAGCGTGCCAAATTTCAAGTTTGTACGACACCAGGAAATTAGAGAATTAGATTAGGTACATAACATAGGGGTTCTCTTACTTTTGCACTTAGAATTGATAAATCATGTTGTGACCCCTTTACTTTTCCTATGTAGGACATAAAGAAAGCTTGTGCCGAATTCCACGTTTGTACGACACCGGGAAATTACATAACATAAGAGGTCACTTTTGCACTTAGAATTGAATATTGAAGTTGCGACCCCTTTACTCTTCCTATATAGGACCTTAAGAATGCTTGTGCCAAATTTCACATTTGCACAACACCGGTAAGTTAGACAATGAGTGGCAAGTCAGTCAATCAGTCAGTCAGTGAGGGCTTTCACCTTTATATATATAGATGTAGAGCCCCCTATCTTATTTCCAGGGTTGCACAGAACAAGCTCTTACACCATGTGCGTTACCGCTATTTCCTTTTATTCCGTAAGCTCTTGCCAGCTGGCCCTCATTCCTATTGTTGATACTGTATGTTGTATCTTATTTTGTGTATGTTGTCTCTGACTTGTAAAGTGTTGTGGATTACAATGGCGCTATATAAATAAATCATATTACTCTTGGCCACCCGGCCTGTGGGAAAAGGTTGGGGTGGCCTGGCCGTTTCACAGTCCTCAAGCCCGTTTCACCGTCCTCAAGCACCAGGCGAAGCGCTGCTAGTCAGACCTTATGTGCCCACCCAATGATAACATAGATCTCTGCTGTATTTATGCGCCACTAGATGCAGAGACTTTGACCTTAGGGAGACGCATGTTTTATACTTACCAGAGGAGAATGGAAAAATATCTAAAATATCTACACAGAATGACTCACTCGCTGCTGAAGAGCCGAATCCCATAGAAAGGGCGAACTAAAATGAATTGTTAGGCGAATTTGATTGACAAGAAATTGCTGTTGGCACCAGCTCATTTGCATAGATTACTGAGCGAGTGCTGTGATTGGCCGACACTGTAGCTTAACGGTTAGTGCAGCACTTCCCATGAGGAGCCTTGTTATAGACATCTCAACATAGTCATAGAGTCCTTCCCTTCTTCCCCTCTGCTCTCTAGCCAGATTTTACCATTTCAACAAGGGAAGGGACACTACTATCAAAAATTACTTTATAACATCTCAACAAGCCTTGTCTAACAAGTAGTCAAAATAAATATATAATTCCTATGACATTGCCTGTTCTGTACAAGATTATACCCAGACCCAGAACAGACCGACATGACTGCTCATCTTCACCCCTTCGAGAGCTGAGCTCAGGGAGATGAAGCCTGCATTTATCACTAGTTTCCCCTCTGTGGGCTCCAAGTCATATAATGGCCAGATCTACTGTAATTACTCGTGCACACAGGATGGCATAGTGTATGACCGCTTTGGCAACATAATAACTAGTTTCTTCGTATGCCATCAGAAAATCTGCCAGCATGTATTGGAAATATCTATCTCTGTAAACCATCTCATAGACAATCATATGGGCTTTTATTTGGAGGAAGAGAGAAAATCATTACACTCCTCAAGCAGTTTGCAGATGTTGCAAAGTTGCGATACATGGCCGATCTTAGACAGAGTGCGGCGATGGGCAAAATTATAAATGGGGCCCCAAATGCTCAATTATATTATCAACAACACTGTGATATTCAGTTAATATAGAAGGTGGTACGATCAGATCTGTAGCACTAATTTCCAGCGCTTCCAGAAGTACTGAGGTTTAGTGGTACTGAATAAAGACCGCTGTGCAATGACAAATATTACCCTCATAAAGTGACCATGTAGCAGTAGATACCAGCTCTGACAGGTGCTCTGTAGACAGTCTAAGTGATTACAGTACCGCTATGTATTCAGAGATCGCAGGTGACGTCTGCAAACCCCAGATAGAGAACTGTGGATGAGTCGGGCTGCTTGGTTCATTCTAAGTTATCCTCCTATGACGTTGGACGCCTTTGAATTGTACAATCGTCACCACGTTGTGGGCTTTGACAGTGAACTGCGAAAAGCCAACAGATCAGGGTTGCATCTAGAATGGAGTTGCTCTTGCAGCGCCAACATATAAAATACAATCCCATAACGAAAAATACAGTCCCTTGTAAAAACCTCAATTCCCCTCCCTTTAGCTCTTTTATCATATCATCCCATGAAAAACTTTAGAGTCCTCTCTTGTTTCCCTCCAGGAGTCCCATTCCAGACACAAGGCAGTACTCCAGCAGTAGGTCACCCTGCCTATACTCTTCCATTGTAATATGGTGTTCATCAGCTGACTGCTCACTAGCTTCAATGAACAGGCAGCGGAATACCTGAAGTAGGAGCTTGGGGCAACTGCCCAGTTTACCCCCCCAACGCCCGGCCCTGGGTGGGATTCAGACCCACAACTCCAATGCTGTGCCAACTGCTGAGTTCCCACTCCCGGCTGCAAGATTTTTCCAGAGCTGCACCAGTTCTGTGCAATGTGCTAACCCAGAGAATCAGGTTTATTCCCAGCACCCAGCATACCCTAAAAACACATCTTTTTAGGGAGGCCTTCCGTCTTCCCCAATTTAACTCTTCTCCATTTACGTTACTTATTCACGCTCCTTTGGAAAGCTGACCCCCTTCTTCCCACTCTATCCCCCACACACCCTATTGCACCTCTCACCTGTATATACAGAGATATGGCTGGTGACTGCTTCATACAGCTTTATGTAGACACTAGCTGATATAGCCGGCTTTGCCCAAGTTAACTTATTACAGGTGTTTACGTCTTGTTCGCCCAGAAAATGTGATGAAGTCGTGATTACTTCAGAGGAACCAAGAATAAAATATGTATACGCACAGTGGAGCTTTAGATTCTCCTCAGGCTGCATGTACCGATGTCCCTCTGCAGAATGTGCCATCCCTCTCACTCTGCTCACTTTTTACCCTTAAATGTTAAGCCGCTTTTTATTCAGATTTAACCCCAGACTGGGGATTGCAGCCCTTTCTTAGCCTAAGAAGCCATGCTCCATCCATGCAGTCCGTGGCTGCTTCCCTAAATACTTTACAGCCTTTTAACATGCACACAGAGGTCAGTTAGATTGTCCTCAGTATATACAAATAGAGGAGAGATAGATTCTCCTCAGCATACAAATCATTTCCATAGGCTTTACGGTTTCTGAGAAAGCAACTATCCCATGTATAGCAGATTTTTGCAGTTTCTCACGCTTTGAATTGAATATTGAAGTTGTGACCCCTTTACTTTTCCTATTTAGGATGTAAAGAATGGTTGTGGCAAATTTCATGTTTGTGCGGTTCAGATGTGTGTTATTAGTTACATAACATAGGGGGTCACTTACTTCTGTACTAAGAATTGAACAAACAATTACAAACCTTTACTTTTCCTATGTGGCAACTAAAGAATGGTCATGCCAAATTTCAAGTTTGTACGACCCCAGGAAGTTAGAGATTTAGATTAGGTACATAAAATAGGGGGTCGCTCACTTTTGCTCTTAGAATCGAATGATCAAGTTGCGACCCCTTTACTTTTCCTAGTCAGTATTTAAAGAAAGGTCGTGCTAACTTTCACGTTTTTATGACACTGGGAAGTTACATAACACAGGGGGTCACTTAATTTTGCACATAGTATTGAATAGTCAAATTGTGACTGCTTTACTTTTCCTATTTACAACCTAAAGAATGCTCATACCAAATGTCACGTTTGTGCGGTACAGATGTGTGGTATTATTTACATTACATAGGGAGTCACATACGTTTGCAATTACAATTGAATAATCAAGTTGCAACCCTTTTACTTTTGCTCTGTGGGACCTAAAGATTGAGCGTGCCAAATTTCAAGTTTGTACGACACCAGGAAATTAGAGAATTAGATTAGGTACATAACATAGGGGTTCTCTTACTTTTGCACTTAGAATTGATAAATCATGTTGTGACCCCTTTACTTTTCCTATGTAGGACATAAAGAAAGCTTGTGCCGAATTCCACGTTTGTACGACACCGGGAAATTACATAACATAAGAGGTCACTTTTGCACTTAGAATTGAATATTGAAGTTGCGACCCCTTTACTCTTCCTATATAGGACCTTAAGAATGCTTGTGCCAAATTTCACATTTGCACAACACCGGTAAGTTAGACAATGAGTGGCAAGTCAGTCAATCAGTCAGTCAGTGAGGGCTTTCACCTTTATATATATAGATGTAGAGCCCCCTATCTTATTTCCAGGGTTGCACAGAACAAGCTCTTACACCATGTGCGTTACCGCTATTTCCTTTTATTCCGTAAGCTCTTGCCAGCTGGCCCTCATTCCTATTGTTGATACTGTATGTTGTATCTTATTTTGTGTATGTTGTCTCTGACTTGTAAAGTGTTGTGGATTACAATGGCGCTATATAAATAAATCATATTACTCTTGGCCACCCGGCCTGTGGGAAAAGGTTGGGGTGGCCTGGCCGTTTCACAGTCCTCAAGCCCGTTTCACCGTCCTCAAGCACCAGGCGAAGCGCTGCTAGTCAGACCTTATGTGCCCACCCAATGATAACATAGATCTCTGCTGTATTTATGCGCCACTAGATGCAGAGACTTTGACCTTAGGGAGACGCATGTTTTATACTTACCAGAGGAGAATGGAAAAATATCTAAAATATCTACACAGAATGACTCACTCGCTGCTGAAGAGCCGAATCCCATAGAAAGGGCGAACTAAAATGAATTGTTAGGCGAATTTGATTGACAAGAAATTGCTGTTGGCACCAGCTCATTTGCATAGATTACTGAGCGAGTGCTGTGATTGGCCGACACTGTAGCTTAACGGTTAGTGCAGCACTTCCCATGAGGAGCCTTGTTATAGACATCTCAACATAGTCATAGAGTCCTTCCCTTCTTCCCCTCTGCTCTCTAGCCAGATTTTACCATTTCAACAAGGGAAGGGACACTACTATCAAAAATTACTTTATAACATCTCAACAAGCCTTGTCTAACAAGTAGTCAAAATAAATATATAATTCCTATGACATTGCCTGTTCTGTACAAGATTATACCCAGACCCAGAACAGACCGACATGACTGCTCATCTTCACCCCTTCGAGAGCTGAGCTCAGGGAGATGAAGCCTGCATTTATCACTAGTTTCCCCTCTGTGGGCTCCAAGTCATATAATGGCCAGATCTACTGTAATTACTCGTGCACACAGGATGGCATAGTGTATGACCGCTTTGGCAACATAATAACTAGTTTCTTCGTATGCCATCAGAAAATCTGCCAGCATGTATTGGAAATATCTATCTCTGTAAACCATCTCATAGACAATCATATGGGCTTTTATTTGGAGGAAGAGAGAAAATCATTACACTCCTCAAGCAGTTTGCAGATGTTGCAAAGTTGCGATTCATGGCCGATCTTAGACAGAGTGCGGCGATGGGCAAAATTATAAATGGGGCCCCAAATGCTCAATTATATTATCAACAACACTGTGATATTCAGTTAATATAGAAGGTGGTACGATCAGATCTGTAGCACTAATTTCCAGCGCTTCCAGAAGTACTGAGGTTTAGTGGTACTGAATAAAGACCGCTGTGCAATGACAAATATTACCCTCATAAAGTGACCATGTAGCAGTAGATACCAGCTCTGACAGGTGCTCTGTAGACAGTCTAAGTGATTACAGTACCGCTATGTATTCAGAGATCGCAGGTGACGTCTGCAAACCCCAGATAGAGAACTGTGGATGAGTCGGGCTGCTTGGTTCATTCTAAGTTATCCTCCTATGACGTTGGACGCCTTTGAATTGTACAATCGTCACCACGTTGTGGGCTTTGACAGTGAACTGCGAAAAGCCAACAGATCAGGGTTGCATCTAGAATGGAGTTGCTCTTGCAGCGCCAACATATAAAATACAATCCCATAACGAAAAATACAGTCCCTTGTAAAAACCTCAATTCCCCTCCCTTTAGCTCTTTTATCATATCATCCCATGAAAAACTTTAGAGTCCTCTCTTGTTTCCCTCCAGGAGTCCCATTCCAGACACAAGGCAGTACTCCAGCAGTAGGTCACCCTGCCTATACTCTTCCATTGTAATATGGTGTTCATCAGCTGACTGCTCACTAGCTTCAATGAACAGGCAGCGGAATACCTGAAGTAGGAGCTTGGGGCAACTGCCCAGTTTACCCCCCCAACGCCCGGCCCTGGGTGGGATTCAGACCCACAACTCCAATGCTGTGCCAACTGCTGAGTTCCCACTCCCGGCTGCAAGATTTTTCCAGAGCTGCACCAGTTCTGTGCAATGTGCTAACCCAGAGAATCAGGTTTATTCCCAGCACCCAGCATACCCTAAAAACACATCTTTTTAGGGAGGCCTTCCGTCTTCCCCAATTTAACTCTTCTCCATTTACGTTACTTATTCACGCTCCTTTGGAAAGCTGACCCCCTTCTTCCCACTCTATCCCCCACACACCCTATTGCACCTCTCACCTGTATATACAGAGATATGGCTGGTGACTGCTTCATACAGCTTTATGTAGACACTAGCTGATATAGCAGGCTTTGCCCAAGTTAACTTATTACAGGTGTTTACGTCTTGTTCGCCCAGAAAATGTTATGAAGTCGTGATTACTTCAGAGGAACCAAGAATAAAATATGTATACGCACAGTGGAGCTTTAGATTCTCCTCAGGCTGCATGTACCGATGTCCCTCTGCAGAATGTGCCATCCCTCTCACTCTGCTCACTTTTTACCCTTAAATGTTAAACCGCTTTTTATTCAGATTTAACCCCAGACTGGGGATTGCAGCCCTTTCTTAGCCTAAGAAGCCATGCTCCATCCATGCAATCCGTGGCTGCTTCCCTAAATACTTTACAGCCTTTTAACATGCACACAGAGGTCAGTTAGATTGTCCTCAGTATATACAAATAGAGGAGAGGTAGATTCTCCTCAGCATACAAATCATTTCCATAGGCTTTACGGTTTCTGAGAAAGCAGCTATCCCATGTATAGCAGATTTTTGCAGTTTCTCACGCTTTGAATTGAATATTGAAGTTGTGACCCCTTTACTTTTCCTATTTAGGATGTAAAGAATGGTTGTGGCAAATTTCATGTTTGTGCGGTTCAGATGTGTGTTATTAGTTACATAACATAGGGGGTCACTTACTTCTGTACTAAGAATTGAACAAACAATTACAAACCTTTACTTTTCCTATGTGGCAACTAAAGAATGGTCATGCCAAATTTCAAGTTTGTACGACCCCAGGAAGTTAGAGATTTAGATTAGGTACATAAAATAGGGGGTCGCTCACTTTTGCTCTTAGAATCGAATGATCAAGTTGCGACCCCTTTACTTTTCCTAGTCAGTATTTAAAGAAAGGTCGTGCTAACTTTCACGTTTTTATGACACTGGGAAGTTACATAACACAGGGGGTCACTTAATTTTGCACATAGTATTGAATAGTCAAATTGTGACTGCTTTACTTTTCCTATTTACAACCTAAAGAATGCTCATACCAAATGTCACGTTTGTGCGGTACAGATGTGTGGTATTATTTACATTACATAGGGAGTCACATACGTTTGCAATTACAATTGAATAATCAAGTTGCAACCCTTTTACTTTTGCTCTGTGGGACCTTAAGATTGAGCGTGCCAAATTTCAAGTTTGTACGACACCAGGAAATTAGAGAATTAGATTAGGTACATAACATAGGGGTTCTCTTACTTTTGCACTTAGAATTGATAAATCATGTTGTGACCCCTTTACTTTTCCTATGTAGGACATAAAGAAAGCTTGTGCCGAATTCCACGTTTGTACGACACCGGGAAATTACATAACATAAGAGGTCACTTTTGCACTTAGAATTGAATATTGAAGTTGCGACCCCTTTACTCTTCCTATATAGGACCTTAAGAATGCTTGTGCCAAATTTCACATTTGCACAACACCGGTAAGTTAGACAATGAGTGGCAAGTCAGTCAATCAGTCAGTCAGTGAGGGCTTTCACCTTTATATATATAGATGTAGAGCCCCCTATCTTATTTCCAGGGTTGCACAGAACAAGCTCTTACACCATGTGCGTTACCGCTATTTCCTTTTATTCCGTAAGCTCTTGCCAGCTGGCCCTCATTCCTATTGTTGATACTGTATGTTGTATCTTATTTTGTGTATGTTGTCTCTGACTTGTAAAGTGTTGTGGATTACAATGGCGCTATATAAATAAATCATATTACTCTTGGCCACCCGGCCTGTGGGAAAAGGTTGGGGTGGCCTGGCCGTTTCACAGTCCTCAAGCCCGTTTCACCGTCCTCAAGCACCAGGCGAAGCGCTGCTAGTCAGACCTTATGTGCCCACCCAATGATAACATAGATCTCTGCTGTATTTATGCGCCACTAGATGCAGAGACTTTGACCTTAGGGAGACGCATGTTTTATACTTACCAGAGGAGAATGGAAAAATATCTAAAATATCTACACAGAATGACTCACTCGCTGCTGAAGAGCCGAATCCCATAGAAAGGGCGAACTAAAATGAATTGTTAGGCGAATTTGATTGACAAGAAATTGCTGTTGGCACCAGCTCATTTGCATAGATTACTGAGCGAGTGCTGTGATTGGCCGACACTGTAGCTTAACGGTTAGTGCAGCACTTCCCATGAGGAGCCTTGTTATAGACATCTCAACATAGTCATAGAGTCCTTCCCTTCTTCCCCTCTGCTCTCTAGCCAGATTTTACCATTTCAACAAGGGAAGGGACACTACTATCAAAAATTACTTTATAACATCTCAACAAGCCTTGTCTAACAAGTAGTCAAAATAAATATATAATTCCTATGACATTGCCTGTTCTGTACAAGATTATACCCAGACCCAGAACAGACCGACATGACTGCTCATCTTCACCCCTTCGAGAGCTGAGCTCAGGGAGATGAAGCCTGCATTTATCACTAGTTTCCCCTCTGTGGGCTCCAAGTCATATAATGGCCAGATCTACTGTAATTACTCGTGCACACAGGATGGCATAGTGTATGACCGCTTTGGCAACATAATAACTAGTTTCTTCGTATGCCATCAGAAAATCTGCCAGCATGTATTGGAAATATCTATCTCTGTAAACCATCTCATAGACAATCATATGGGCTTTTATTTGGAGGAAGAGAGAAAATCATTACACTCCTCAAGCAGTTTGCAGATGTTGCAAAGTTGCGATACATGGCCGATCTTAGACAGAGTGCGGCGATGGGCAAAATTATAAATGGGGCCCCAAATGCTCAATTATATTATCAACAACACTGTGATATTCAGTTAATATAGAAGGTGGTACGATCAGATCTGTAGCACTAATTTCCAGCGCTTCCAGAAGTACTGAGGTTTAGTGGTACTGAATAAAGACCGCTGTGCAATGACAAATATTACCCTCATAAAGTGACCATGTAGCAGTAGATACCAGCTCTGACAGGTGCTCTGTAGACAGTCTAAGTGATTACAGTACCGCTATGTATTCAGAGATCGCAGGTGACGTCTGCAAACCCCAGATAGAGAACTGTGGATGAGTCGGGCTGCTTGGTTCATTCTAAGTTATCCTCCTATGACGTTGGACGCCTTTGAATTGTACAATCGTCACCACGTTGTGGGCTTTGACAGTGAACTGCGAAAAGCCAACAGATCAGGGTTGCATCTAGAATGGAGTTGCTCTTGCAGCGCCAACATATAAAATACAATCCCATAACGAAAAATACAGTCCCTTGTAAAAACCTCAATTCCCCTCCCTTTAGCTCTTTTATCATATCATCCCATGAAAAACTTTAGAGTCCTCTCTTGTTTCCCTCCAGGAGTCCCATTCCAGACACAAGGCAGTACTCCAGCAGTAGGTCACCCTGCCTATACTCTTCCATTGTAATATGGTGTTCATCAGCTGACTGCTCACTAGCTTCAATGAACAGGCAGCGGAATACCTGAAGTAGGAGCTTGGGGCAACTGCCCAGTTTACCCCCCCAACGCCCGGCCCTGGGTGGGATTCAGACCCACAACTCCAATGCTGTGCCAACTGCTGAGTTCCCACTCCCGGCTGCAAGATTTTTCCAGAGCTGCACCAGTTCTGTGCAATGTGCTAACCCAGAGAATCAGGTTTATTCCCAGCACCCAGCATACCCTAAAAACACATCTTTTTAGGGAGGCCTTCCGTCTTCCCCAATTTAACTCTTCTCCATTTACGTTACTTATTCACGCTCCTTTGGAAAGCTGACCCCCTTCTTCCCACTCTATCCCCCACACACCCTATTGCACCTCTCACCTGTATATACAGAGATATGGCTGGTGACTGCTTCATACAGCTTTATGTAGACACTAGCTGATATAGCCGGCTTTGCCCAAGTTAACTTATTACAGGTGTTTACGTCTTGTTCGCCCACAAAATGTTATGAAGTCGTGATTACTTCAGAGGAACCAAGAATAAAATATGTATACGCACAGTGGAGCTTTAGATTCTCCTCAGGCTGCATGTACCGATGTCCCTCTGCAGAATGTGCCATCCCTCTCACTCTGCTCACTTTTTACCCTTAAATGTTAAGCCGCTTTTTATTCAGATTTAATTAACCCCAGACTGGGGATTGCAGCCCTTTCTTAGCCTAAGAAGCCATGCTCCATCCATGCAGTCCGTGGCTGCTTCCCTAAATACTTTACAGCCTTTTAACATGCACACAGAGGTCAGTTAGATTGTCCTCAGAATATACAAATAGAGGAGAGATAGATTCTCCTCAGCATACAAATCATTTCCATAGGCTTTACGGTTTCTGAGAAAGCAACTATCCCATGTATAGCAGATTTTTGCAGTTTCTCACGCTTTGAATTGAATATTGAAGTTGTGACCCCTTTACTTTTCCTATTTAGGATGTAAAGAATGGTTGTGGCAAATTTCATGTTTGTGCGGTTCAGATGTGTGTTATTAGTTACATAACATAGGGGGTCACTTACTTCTGTACTAAGAATTGAACAAACAATTACAAACCTTTACTTTTCCTATGTGGCAACTAAAGAATGGTCATGCCAAATTTCAAGTTTGTACGACCCCAGGAAGTTAGAGATTTAGATTAGGTACATAAAATAGGGGGTCGCTCACTTTTGCTCTTAGAATCGAATGATCAAGTTGCGACCCCTTTACTTTTCCTAGTCAGTATTTAAAGAAAGGTCGTGCTAACTTTCACGTTTTTATGACACTGGAAAGTTACATAACACAGGGGGTCACTTAATTTTGCACATAGTATTGAATAGTCAAATTGTGACTGCTTTACTTTTCCTATTTACAACCTAAAGAATGCTCATACCAAATGTCACGTTTGTGCGGTACAGATGTGTGGTATTATTTACATTACATAGGGAGTCACATACGTTTGCAATTACAATTGAATAATCAAGTTGCAACCCTTTTACTTTTGCTCTGTGGGACCTAAAGATTGAGCGTGCCAAATTTCAAGTTTGTACGACACCAGGAAATTAGAGAATTAGATTAGGTACATAACATAGGGGTTCTCTTACTTTTGCACTTAGAATTGATAAATCATGTTGTGACCCCTTTACTTTTCCTATGTAGGACATAAAGAAAGCTTGTGCCGAATTCCACGTTTGTACGACACCGGGAAATTACATAACATAAGAGGTCACTTTTGCACTTAGAATTGAATATTGAAGTTGCGACCCCTTTACTCTTCCTATATAGGACCTTAAGAATGCTTGTGCCAAATTTCACATTTGCACAACACCGGTAAGTTAGACAATGAGTGGCAAGTCAGTCAATCAGTCAGTCAGTGAGGGCTTTCACCTTTATATATATAGATGTAGAGCCCCCTATCTTATTTCCAGGGTTGCACAGAACAAGCTCTTACACCATGTGCGTTACCGCTATTTCCTTTTATTCCGTAAGCTCTTGCCAGCTGGCCCTCATTCCTATTGTTGATACTGTATGTTGTATCTTATTTTGTGTATGTTGTCTCTGACTTGTAAAGTGTTGTGGATTACAATGGCGCTATATAAATAAATCATATTACTCTTGGCCTCCCGGCCTGTGGGAAAAGGTTGGGGTGGCCTGGCCGTTTCACAGTCCTCAAGCCCGTTTCACCGTCCTCAAGCACCAGGCGAAGCGCTGCTAGTCAGACCTTATGTGCCCACCCAATGATAACATAGATCTCTGCTGTATTTATGCGCCACTAGATGCAGAGACTTTGACCTTAGGGAGACGCATGTTTTATACTTACCAGAGGAGAATGGAAAAATATCTAAAATATCTACACAGAATGACTCACTCGCTGCTGAAGAGCCGAATCCCATAGAAAGGGCGAACTAAAATGAATTGTTAGGCGAATTTGATTGACAAGAAATTGCTGTTGGCACCAGCTCATTTGCATAGATTACTGAGCGAGCGCTGTGATTGGCCGACACTGTAGCTTAACGGTTAGTGCAGCACTTCCCATGAGGAGCCTTGTTATAGACATCTCAATGAGAAAGTACAGGCTCATAAAATGGAAGAATCTGTCTCAAAATGGCCGCTAGATACAAAATGGAGCATTACAAGATGTAAATAAGCTTGTGTGTAGTGAAACAATAATTCAAGCAGAAATAGCTTTAGAGCAGTAGATTCGGTACAATGTGTAATGATGTGTCTCTCTCTGTTCTTTTTCATGAGAACCAAGTCTGGACAACAGTTCTTATCAGGAAAAAGTCCTCCCACACTTTCAGAAAAACTTGGACAAGGGAATTGACTGTACTACAGCGAGCTGAATAACAAAGTGAATACAAGGGAGGACCAGGGAGGACGAGATAACGCTAAAATGAAACAGACGCTTGAGAATATAACAGATATATTCTCACTAAACAATGCACGATTCTTGATGTTTTTTCTAACCCAATAAGATTAACCTCGTGACTAATGACGTATTGCTTTCCTGTATTAAGAAATATACTCAGTCAATAAAGATTCAGTGTGTGTACGCGCCTTAAGCAGAGTGGGCTGTATATACTTGCCGCGGCCCATCTCTACATATCTGTGAGAGCTAATTACTATAAATCATAGTTTTTGGCCTCTCTGATGCATCCAGGTATGAACTGATTTGGAACCCAAGGCTTGAAAGGTTAATGTGACCGGTCATGTGTAACGGTCCTTAACAGTTGGCGTAGTCGGCAGGATTTACTGATTGACTCTTGTGTCACTCATCGGACGACGACATCGGACTGGGAGGACATATATCCACTGTGCCAAACCAGAGGACTGATCAACCTCACACACAGCCCGGTAAGTGTCATATTTATCATATGATGTCTGCCGTTGGTCTGTTTTGGCTCAGTTGATTGACAGACTCCTGGGTCAGTCGGATGTTTGATGTTTGACATCATAGTTGTCATTGGTAAAGAAGAAAAAGACAAATGGACTAAATATGGAAGCAGCAGAAATGGGACGGTGAATGGCGAACAGACAACAGAACTTGCCCACCACGGTCCCTGTGCCCCATGATGGCCCAGCGAATGCACGGAAAGACACACCTACCGGGGGTCCAGAAGTCCGGCTTGAGGTCGTGTCCTCTGGCCTGCTCCGTCGCCTCCGCTGCCGTCCGGCATGACGTGCCCACAAGGGTCTTTCTGACTTTATTCCTGGTGATGTCGCCTCCTGTGGCTAGAAACGCGCTGACGCCAAAATCTGCGATCTGCACTGAGCCGTCTTCACCCAGGAGGATGTTTCCAGCCTTAACATCCCTGAGGATCTGGCCATTCTTATGCAGGTACTCCAGACCTTCTAGCACCTCCTTCAGCATGGTGGCGATGCTTGCCTCATCCAGCACCCTGTTCAAAGCAGCAATGATGTCAACGCTTGAGCAAGGACGAGTGGCTCCTGGGTTTCCTGTAATTGCTGCATCATCACTTGTCCAATTTTGCATGATCTTTGCCGTAAGCAACAGGGCAGAAGTAAATTTGCCACATAACACTTGCCTAGACCACTCTACCCATTTCAGGGATTGCAAATTGGCTACACTCAGCTCTCACTTGTTGGGAAGCATGAATATGTGCTTGTTGTTGATTTCTTTTCAGGTTGGAGACCTACCCTGTTACCAAAGTAAATAAGCAGGTAACCGTACAGAAGCTCATGAATGAGGTAATCCGCAGATACGGGGCACCGGACGTAATTGAGTCTAACAAAGGTACAAATGTCACAGGTGAAATAATGCAACACATCATGTCTGCTTTGGGTATATTCCAGGCTTTTCACACACCCTACCGTCCACGGAGTAGTGGGAAAGTAGATCCATGGGCAATGAAGGAAACGGGTAAATCTTGAATTGAGTGTCTTCCATTAGTTTTTCTTTTTCTCCGGAGGATACATGCCACAGTAGCCAAGTTTGGGAAATGATTCTCTTGTTAATTTTGTCATAGGTCTCTCCAAGGAATTGCCAATAACGCATTCTGTGGTCTCTGCTTCTCTCTCAGGTCCTACAGACGAGCGTCACAATCTGAAACCAGGTGGCAGGTTTGATCCACATGTGTATATATATATATAGATGCAATCAGAGTGCCAAGGGGGGTGCCAGATGAGTTTAAAGCCAGGGATCAAGTTAAGGCTGGATTTGAGTCCCTGTTTGGAATAGTAACCATCAATAAGAATGTTTGTATATATATTACAACCAGCAGGGGTTCGTGAGCTATACAAGAGATGCACTTTAGGGGCTTGCTGATCAGTTGGGCCCCACGGCCACCATGGCTTTCCGGAACCGAGTGGCTCTGGATATGATGCTAGCCGAGAACGGTGGTGTTTGTAAAATGATTGGTGAAAACTTGCTGTACATATATTCCAGATAACACAGGGCCCTCAGGTAAAGTGACTATCGCAATAAAGAAATTGGCCACATTGTCAGAAGAGCTGAAGCGTAATTCTGGGATAACTAACCCCTGGGATGAGTGGTTTGTATGGACCGGACAATGGAAACAATTCTTAATGCAGATAGGAATAGGGATTCTGGTTACTCTTATCATACTCCTGCTACTTTCTGTCTGTATTGTGCCCTGCATAAAACGCTCCTGTGCTAAGCTTACAGATCAGATGGTACCTGTCGCCCCCATACACGTAGATGTAGAGACCCCAGGCGATGGCTATATGCCTATAATACAACAGAGCGATTTGTCCCCTTATGGAGCTGTCTCAGCAGAAACAGGGGTGACCACTCTAGTCTCCCAGCCATTAGAATAGAGTAGTATGTATGTTGTAGATCCCTTCTGTGTCTATTAGGTCTTCGCGTTTAGTTAGTTAGGATTAGTTGTCGGGGAAGGGATTAGCCCTTGGACAGCTGACCAACAATGATAGGTAGGGCATAGATCATAAGCTAGAGATAGGGAAAGCAAACCTTACCCCGCCCAGTAGAAGTTATAAAGTATCGTTTATTTTGAGACAGTTTCTAGGGGGAATTGAGAAAGTACAGGCTCATAAAATGGAAGAATCTGTCTCAAAATGGCCGCTAGATACAAAATGGAGCATTACAAGATGTAAATAAGCTTGTGTGTAGTGAAACAATAATTCAAGCAGAAATAGCTTTAGAGCAGTAGATTCGGTACAATGTGTAATGATGTGTCTCTCTCTGTTCTTTTTCATGAGAACCAAGTCTGGACAACAGTTCTTATCAGGAAAAAGTCCTCCCACACTTTCAGAAAAACTTGGACAAGGGAATTGACTGTACTACAGCGAGCTGAATAACAAAGTGAATACAAGGGAGGACCAGGGAGGACGAGATAACGCTAAAATGAAACAGACGCTTGAGAATATAACAGATATATTCTCACTAAACAATGCACGATTCTTGATGTTTTTTCTAACCCAATAAGATTAACCTCGTGACTAATGACGTATTGCTTTCCTGTATTAAGAAATATACTCAGTCAATAAAGATTCAGTGTGTGTACGCGCCTTAAGCAGAGTGGGCTGTATATACTTGCCGCGGCCCATCTCTACATATCTGTGAGAGCTAATTACTATAAATCATAGTTTTTGGCCTCTCTGATGCATCCAGGTATGAACTGATTTGGAACCCAAGGCTTGAAAGGTTAATGTGACCGGTCATGTGTAACGGTCCTTAACACTCAACATAGTCATAGAGTCCTTCCCTTCTTCCCCTCTGCTCTCTAGCCAGATTTTACCATTTCAACAAGGGAAGGGACACTACTATCAAAAATTACTTTATAACATCTCAACAAGCCTTGTCTAACAAGTAGTCAAAATAAATATATAATTCCTATGACATTGCCTGTTCTGTACAAGATTATACCCAGACCCAGAACAGACCGACATGACTGCTCATCTTCACCCCTTCGAGAGCTGAGCTCAGGGAGATGAAGCCTGCATTTATCACTAGTTTCCCCTCTGTGGGCTCCAAGTCATATAATGGCCAGATCTACTGTAATTACTCGTGCACACAGGATGGCATAGTGTATGACCGCTTTGGCAACATAATAACTAGTTTCTTCGTATGCCATCAGAAAATCTGCCAGCATGTATTGGAAATATCTATCTCTGTAAACCATCTCATAGACAATCATATGGGCTTTTATTTGGAGGAAGAGAGAAAATCATTACACTCCTCAAGCAGTTTGCAGATGTTGCAAAGTTGCGATTCATGGCCGATCTTAGACAGAGTGCGGCGATGGGCAAAATTATAAATGGGGCCCCAAATGCTCAATTATATTATCAACAACACTGTGATATTCAGTTAATATAGAAGGTGGTACGATCAGATCTGTAGCACTAATTTCCAGCGCTTCCAGAAGTACTGAGGTTTAGTGGTACTGAATAAAGACCGCTGTGCAATGACAAATATTACCCTCATAAAGTGACCATGTAGCAGTAGATACCAGCTCTGACAGGTGCTCTGTAGACAGTCTAAGTGATTACAGTACCGCTATGTATTCAGAGATCGCAGGTGACGTCTGCAAACCCCAGATAGAGAACTGTGGATGAGTCGGGCTGCTTGGTTCATTCTAAGTTATCCTCCTATGACGTTGGACGCCTTTGAATTGTACAATCGTCACCACGTTGTGGGGTTTGACAGTGAACTGCGAAAAGCCAACAGATCAGGGTTGCATCTAGAATGGAGTTGCTCTTGCAGCGCCAACATATAAAATACAATCCCATAACGAAAAATACAGTCCCTTGTAAAAACCTCAATTCCCCTCCCTTTAGCTCTTTTATCATATCATCCCATGAAAAACTTTAGAGTCCTCTCTTGTTTCCCTCCAGGAGTCCCATTCCAGACACAAGGCAGTACTCCAGCAGTAGGTCACCCTGCCTATACTCTTCCATTGTAATATGGTGTTCATCAGCTGACTGCTCACTAGCTTCAATGAACAGGCAGCGGAATACCTGAAGTAGGAGCTTGGGGCAACTGCCCAGTTTACCCCCCCAACGCCCGGCCCTGGGTGGGATTCAGACCCACAACTCCAATGCTGTGCCAACTGCTGAGTTCCCACTCCCGGCTGCAAGATTTTTCCAGAGCTGCACCAGTTCTGTGCAATGTGCTAACCCAGAGAATCAGGTTTATTCCCAGCACCCAGCATACCCTAAAAACACATCTTTTTAGGGAGGCCTTCCGTCTTCCCCAATTTAACTCTTCTCCATTTACGTTACTTATTCACGCTCCTTTGGAAAGCTGACCCCCTTCTTCCCACTCTATCCCCCACACACCCTATTGCACCTCTCACCTGTATATACAGAGATATGGCTGGTGACTGCTTCATACAGCTTTATGTAGACACTAGCTGATATAGCAGGCTTTGCCCAAGTTAACTTATTACAGGTGTTTACGTCTTGTTCGCCCAGAAAATGTTATGAAGTCGTGATTACTTCAGAGGAACCAAGAATAAAATATGTATACGCACAGTGGAGCTTTAGATTCTCCTCAGGCTGCATGTACCGATGTCCCTCTGCAGAATGTGCCATCCCTCTCACTCTGCTCACTTTTTACCCTTAAATGTTAAACCGCTTTTTATTCAGATTTAACCCCAGACTGGGGATTGCAGCCCTTTCTTAGCCTAAGAAGCCATGCTCCATCCATGCAATCCGTGGCTGCTTCCCTAAATACTTTACAGCCTTTTAACATGCACACAGAGGTCAGTTAGATTGTCCTCAGTATATACAAATAGAGGAGAGGTAGATTCTCCTCAGCATACAAATCATTTCCATAGGCTTTACGGTTTCTGAGAAAGCAGCTATCCCATGTATAGCAGATTTTTGCAGTTTCTCACGCTTTGAATTGAATATTGAAGTTGTGACCCCTTTACTTTTCCTATTTAGGATGTAAAGAATGGTTGTGGCAAATTTCATGTTTGTGCGGTTCAGATGTGTGTTATTAGTTACATAACATAGGGGGTCACTTACTTCTGTACTAAGAATTGAACAAACAATTACAAACCTTTACTTTTCCTATGTGGCAACTAAAGAATGGTCATGCCAAATTTCAAGTTTGTACGACCCCAGGAAGTTAGAGATTTAGATTAGGTACATAAAATAGGGGGTCGCTCACTTTTGCTCTTAGAATCGAATGATCAAGTTGCGACCCCTTTACTTTTCCTAGTCAGTATTTAAAGAAAGGTCGTGCTAACTTTCACGTTTTTATGACACTGGGAAGTTACATAACACAGGGGGTCACTTAATTTTGCACATAGTATTGAATAGTCAAATTGTGACTGCTTTACTTTTCCTATTTACAACCTAAAGAATGCTCATACCAAATGTCACGTTTGTGCGGTACAGATGTGTGGTATTATTTACATTACATAGGGAGTCACATACGTTTGCAATTACAATTGAATAATCAAGTTGCAACCCTTTTACTTTTGCTCTGTGGGACCTTAAGATTGAGCGTGCCAAATTTCAAGTTTGTACGACACCAGGAAATTAGAGAATTAGATTAGGTACATAACATAGGGGTTCTCTTACTTTTGCACTTAGAATTGATAAATCATGTTGTGACCCCTTTACTTTTCCTATGTAGGACATAAAGAAAGCTTGTGCCGAATTCCACGTTTGTACGACACCGGGAAATTACATAACATAAGAGGTCACTTTTGCACTTAGAATTGAATATTGAAGTTGCGACCCCTTTACTCTTCCTATATAGGACCTTAAGAATGCTTGTGCCAAATTTCACATTTGCACAACACCGGTAAGTTAGACAATGAGTGGCAAGTCAGTCAATCAGTCAGTCAGTGAGGGCTTTCACCTTTATATATATAGATGTAGAGCCCCCTATCTTATTTCCAGGGTTGCACAGAACAAGCTCTTACACCATGTGCGTTACCGCTATTTCCTTTTATTCCGTAAGCTCTTGCCAGCTGGCCCTCATTCCTATTGTTGATACTGTATGTTGTATCTTATTTTGTGTATGTTGTCTCTGACTTGTAAAGTGTTGTGGATTACAATGGCGCTATATAAATAAATCATATTACTCTTGGCCTCCCGGCCTGTGGGAAAAGGTTGGGGTGGCCTGGCCGTTTCACAGTCCTCAAGCCCGTTTCACCGTCCTCAAGCACCAGGCGAAGCGCTGCTAGTCAGACCTTATGTGCCCACCCAATGATAACATAGATCTCTGCTGTATTTATGCGCCACTAGATGCAGAGACTTTGACCTTAGGGAGACGCATGTTTTATACTTACCAGAGGAGAATGGAAAAATATCTAAAATATCTACACAGAATGACTCACTCGCTGCTGAAGAGCCGAATCCCATAGAAAGGGCGAACTAAAATGAATTGTTAGGCGAATTTGATTGACAAGAAATTGCTGTTGGCACCAGCTCATTTGCATAGATTACTGAGCGAGTGCTGTGATTGGCCGACACTGTAGCTTAACGGTTAGTGCAGCACTTCCCATGAGGAGCCTTGTTATAGACATCTCAACATAGTCATAGAGTCCTTCCCTTCTTCCCCTCTGCTCTCTAGCCAGATTTTACCATTTCAACAAGGGAAGGGACACTACTATCAAAAATTACTTTATAACATCTCAACAAGCCTTGTCTAACAAGTAGTCAAAATAAATATATAATTCCTATGACATTGCCTGTTCTGTACAAGATTATACCCAGACCCAGAACAGACCGACATGACTGCTCATCTTCACCCCTTCGAGAGCTGAGCTCAGGGAGATGAAGCCTGCATTTATCACTAGTTTCCCCTCTGTGGGCTCCAAGTCATATAATGGCCAGATCTACTGTAATTACTCGTGCACACAGGATGGCATAGTGTATGACCGCTTTGGCAACATAATAACTAGTTTCTTCGTATGCCATCAGAAAATCTGCCAGCATGTATTGGAAATATCTATCTCTGTAAACCATCTCATAGACAATCATATGGGCTTTTATTTGGAGGAAGAGAGAAAATCATTACACTCCTCAAGCAGTTTGCAGATGTTGCAAAGTTGCGATTCATGGCCGATCTTAGACAGAGTGCGGCGATGGGCAAAATTATAAATGGGGCCCCAAATGCTCAATTATATTATCAACAACACTGTGATATTCAGTTAATATAGAAGGTGGTACGATCAGATCTGTAGCACTAATTTCCAGCGCTTCCAGAAGTACTGAGGTTTAGTGGTACTGAATAAAGACCGCTGTGCAATGACAAATATTACCCTCATAAAGTGACCATGTAGCAGTAGATACCAGCTCTGACAGGTGCTCTGTAGACAGTCTAAGTGATTACAGTACCGCTATGTATTCAGAGATCGCAGGTGACGTCTGCAAACCCCAGATAGAGAACTGTGGATGAGTCGGGCTGCTTGGTTCATTCTAAGTTATCCTCCTATGACGTTGGACGCCTTTGAATTGTACAATCGTCACCACGTTGTGGGCTTTGACAGTGAACTGCGAAAAGCCAACAGATCAGGGTTGCATCTAGAATGGAGTTGCTCTTGCAGCGCCAACATATAAAATACAATCCCATAACGAAAAATACAGTCCCTTGTAAAAACCTCAATTCCCCTCCCTTTAGCTCTTTTATCATATCATCCCATGAAAAACTTTAGAGTCCTCTCTTGTTTCCCTCCAGGAGTCCCATTCCAGACACAAGGCAGTACTCCAGCAGTAGGTCACCCTGCCTATACTCTTCCATTGTAATATGGTGTTCATCAGCTGACTGCTCACTAGCTTCAATGAACAGGCAGCGGAATACCTGAAGTAGGAGCTTGGGGCAACTGCCCAGTTTACCCCCCCAACGCCCGGCCCTGGGTGGGATTCAGACCCACAAATCCAATGCTGTGCCAACTGCTGAGTTCCCACTCCCGGCTGCAAGATTTTTCCAGAGCTGCACCAGTTCTGTGCAATGTGCTAACCCAGAGAATCTGGTTTATTCCCAGCACCCAGCATACCCTAAAAACACATCTTTTTAGGGAGGCCTTCCGTCTTCCCCAATTTAACTCTTCTCCATTTACGTTACTTATTCACGCTCCTTTGGAAAGCTGACCCCCTTCTTCCCACTCTATCCCCCACACACCCTATTGCACCTCTCACCTGTATATACAGAGATATGGCTGGTGACTGCTTCATACAGCTTTATGTAGACACTAGCTGATATAGCCGGCTTTGCCCAAGTTAACTTATTACAGGTGTTTACGTCTTGTTCGCCCAGAAAATGTTATGAAGTCGTGATTACTTCAGAGGAACCAAGAATAAAATATGTATACGCACAGTGGAGCTTTAGATTCTCCTCAGGCTGCATGTACCGATGTCCCTCTGCAGAATGTGCCATCCCTCTCACTCTGCTCACTTTTTACCCTTAAATGTTAAGCCGCTTTTTATTCAGATTTAACCCCAGACTGGGGATTGCAGCCCTTTCTTAGCCTAAGAAGCCATGCTCCATCCATGCAGTCCGTGGCTGCTTCCCTAAATACTTTACAGCCTTTTAACATGCACACAGAGGTCAGTTAGATTGTCCTCAGTATATACAAATAGAGGAGAGATAGATTCTCCTCAGCATACAAATCATTTCCATAGGCTTTACGGTTTCTGAGAAAGCAACTATCCCATGTATAGCAGATTTTTGCAGTTTCTCACGCTTTGAATTGAATATTGAAGTTGTGACCCCTTTACTTTTCCTATTTAGGATGTAAAGAATGGTTGTGGCAAATTTCATGTTTGTGCGGTTCAGATGTGTGTTATTAGTTACATAACATAGGGGGTCACTTACTTCTGTACTAAGAATTGAACAAACAATTACAAACCTTTACTTTTCCTATGTGGCAACTAAAGAATGGTCATGCCAAATTTCAAGTTTGTACGACCCCAGGAAGTTAGAGATTTAGATTAGGTACATAAAATAGGGGGTCGCTCACTTTTGCTCTTAGAATCGAATGATCAAGTTGCGACCCCTTTACTTTTCCTAGTCAGTATTTAAAGAAAGGTCGTGCTAACTTTCACGTTTTTATGACACTGGGAAGTTACATAACACAGGGGGTCACTTAATTTTGCACATAGTATTGAATAGTCAAATTGTGACTGCTTTACTTTTCCTATTTACAACCTAAAGAATGCTCATACCAAATGTCACGTTTGTGCGGTACAGATGTGTGGTATTATTTACATTACATAGGGAGTCACATACGTTTGCAATTACAATTGAATAATCAAGTTGCAACCCTTTTACTTTTGCTCTGTGGGACCTTAAGATTGAGCGTGCCAAATTTCAAGTTTGTACGACACCAGGAAATTAGAGAATTAGATTAGGTACATAACATAGGGGTTCTCTTACTTTTGCACTTAGAATTGATAAATCATGTTGTGACCCCTTTACTTTTCCTATGTAGGACATAAAGAAAGCTTGTGCCGAATTCCACGTTTGTACGACACCGGGAAATTACATAACATAAGAGGTCACTTTTGCACTTAGAATTGAATATTGAAGTTGCGACCCCTTTACTCTTCCTATATAGGACCTTAAGAATGCTTGTGCCAAATTTCACATTTGCACAACACCGGTAAGTTAGACAATGAGTGGCAAGTCAGTCAATCAGTCAGTCAGTGAGGGCTTTCACCTTTATATATATATAGATGTAGAGCCCCCTATCTTATTTCCAGGGTTGCACAGAACAAGCTGTTACACCATGTGCGTTACCGCTATTTCCTTTTATTCCGTAAGCTCTTGCCAGCTGGCCCTCATTCCTATTGTTGATACTGTATGTTGTATCTTATTTTGTGTATGTTGTCTCTGACTTGTAAAGTGTTGTGGATTACAATGGCGCTATATAAATAAATCATATTACTCTTGGCCACCCGGCCTGTGGGAAAAGGTTGGGGTGGCCTGGCCGTTTCACAGTCCTCAAGCCCGTTTCACCGTCCTCAAGCACCAGGCGAAGCGCTGCTAGTCAGACCTTATGTGCCCACCCAATGATAACATAGATCTCTGCTGTATTTATGCGCCACTAGATGCAGAGACTTTGACCTTAGGGAGACGCATGTTTTATACTTACCAGAGGAGAATGGAAAAATATCTAAAATATCTACACAGAATGACTCACTCGCTGCTGAAGAGCCGAATCCCATAGAAAGGGCGAACTAAAATGAATTGTTAGGCGAATTTGATTGACAAGAAATTGCTGTTGGCACCAGCTCATTTGCATAGATTACTGAGCGAGTGCTGTGATTGGCCGACACTGTAGCTTAACGGTTAGTGCAGCACTTCCCATGAGGAGCCTTGTTATAGACATCTCAACATAGTCATAGAGTCCTTCCCTTCTTCCCCTCTGCTCTCTAGCCAGATTTTACCATTTCAACAAGGGAAGGGACACTACTATCAAGAATTACTTTATAACATCTCAACAAGCCTTGTCTAACAAGTAGTCAAAATAAATATATAATTCCTATGACATTGCCTGTTCTGTACAAGATTATACCCAGACCCAGAACAGACCGACATGACTGCTCATCTTCACCCCTTCGAGAGCTGAGCTCAGGGAGATGAAGCCTGCATTTATCACTAGTTTCCCCTCTGTGGGCTCCAAGTCATATAATGGCCAGATCTACTGTAATTACTCGTGCACACAGGATGGCATAGTGTATGACCGCTTTGGCAACATAATAACTAGTTTCTTCGTATGCCATCAGAAAATCTGCCAGCATGTATTGGAAATATCTATCTCTGCAAACCATCTCATAGACAATCATATGGGCTTTTATTTGGAGGAAGAGAGAAAATCATTACACTCCTCAAGCAGTTTGCAGATGTTGCAAAGTTGCGATTCATGGCCGATCTTAGACAGAGTGCGGCGATGGACAAAATTATAAATGGGGCCCCAAATGCTCAATTATATTATCAACAACACTGTGATATTCAGTTAATATAGAAGGTGGTACGATCAGATCTGTAGCACTAATTTCCAGCGCTTCCAGAAGTACTGAAGTTTAGTGGTACTGAATAAAGACCGCTGTGCAATGACAAATATTACCCTCATAAAGTGACCATGTAGCAGTAGATACCAGCTCTGACAGGTGCTCTGTAGACAGTCTAAGTGATTACAGTACCGCTATGTATTCAGAGATCGCAGGTGACATCTGCAAACCCCAGATAGAGAACTGTGGATGAGTCGGGCTGCTTGGTTCATTCTAAGTTATCCTCCTATGACGTTGGACGCCTTTGAATTGTACAATCGTCACCACGTTGTGGGCTTTGACAGTGAACTGCGAAAAGCCAACAGATCAGGGTTGCATCTAGAATGGAGTTGCTCTTGCAGCGCCAACATATAAAATACAATCCCATAACGAAAAATACAGTCCCTTGTAAAAACCTCAATTCCCCTCCCTTTAGCTCTTTTATCATATCATCCCATGAAAAACTTTAGAGTCCTCTCTTGTTTCCCTCCAGGAGTCCCATTCCAGACACAAGGCAGTACTCCAGCAGTAGGTCACCCTGCCTATACTCTTCCATTGTAATATGGTGTTCATCAGCTGACTGCTCACTAGCTTCAATGAACAGGCAGCGGAATACCTGAAGTAGGAGCTTGGGGCAACTGCCCAGTTTACCCCCCCAACGCCCGGCCCTGGGTGGGATTCAGACCCACAACTCCAATGCTGTGCCAACTGCTGAGTTCCCACTCCCGGCTGCAAGATTTTTCCAGAGCTGCACCAGTTCTGTGCAATGTGCTAACCCAGAGAATCAGGTTTATTCCCAGCACCCAGCATACCCTAAAAACACATCTTTTTAGGGAGGCCTTCCGTCTTCCCCAATTTAACTCTTCTCCATTTACGTTACTTATTCACGCTCCTTTGGAAAGCTGACCCCCTTCTTCCCACTCTATCCCCCACACACCCTATTGCACCTCTCACCTGTATATACAGAGATATGGCTGGTGACTGCTTCATACAGCTTTATGTAGACACTAGCTGATATAGCCGGCTTTGCCCAAGTTAACTTATTACAGGTGTTTACGTCTTGTTCGCCCAGAAAATGTGATGAAGTCGTGATTACTTCAGAGGAACCAAGAATAAAATATGTATACGCACAGTGGAGCTTTAGATTCTCCTCAGGCTGCATGTACCGATGTCCCTCTGCAGAATGTGCCATCCCTCTCACTCTGCTCACTTTTTACCCTTAAATGTTAAGCCGCTTTTTATTCAGATTTAACCCCAGACTGGGGATTGCAGCCCTTTCTTAGCCTAAGAAGCCATGCTCCATCCATGCAGTCCGTGGCTGCTTCCCTAAATACTTTACAGCCTTTTAACATGCACACAGAGGTCAGTTAGATTGTCCTCAGTATATACAAATAGAGGAGAGATAGATTCTCCTCAGCATACAAATCATTTCCATGGGCTTTACGGTTTCTGAGAAAGCAACTATCCCATGTATAGCAGATTTTTGCAGTTTCTCACGCTTTGAATTGAATATTGAAGTTGTGACCCCTTTACTTTTCCTATTTAGGATGTAAAGAATGGTTGTGGCAAATTTCATGTTTGTGCGGTTCAGATGTGTGTTATTAGTTACATAACATAGGGGGTCACTTACTTCTGTACTAAGAATTGAACAAACAATTACAAACCTTTACTTTTCCTATGTGGCAACTAAAGAATGGTCATGCCAAATTTCAAGTTTGTACGACCCCAGGAAGTTAGAGATTTAGATTAGGTACATAAAATAGGGGGTCGCTCACTTTTGCTCTTAGAATCGAATGATCAAGTTGCGACCCCTTTACTTTTCCTAGTCAGTATTTAAAGAAAGGTCGTGCTAACTTTCACGTTTTTATGACACTGGGAAGTTACATAACACAGGGGGTCACTTAATTTTGCACATAGTATTGAATAGTCAAATTGTGACTGCTTTACTTTTCCTATTTACAACCTAAAGAATGCTCATACCAAATGTCACGTTTGTGCGGTACAGATGTGTGGTATTATTTACATTACACAGGGAGTCACATACGTTTGCAATTACAATTGAATAATCAAGTTGCAACCCTTTTACTTTTGCTCTGTGGGACCTTAAGATTGAGCGTGCCAAATTTCAAGTTTGTACGACACCAGGAAATTAGAGAATTAGATTAGGTACATAACATAGGGGTTCTCTTACTTTTGCACTTAGAATTGATAAATCATGTTGTGACCCCTTTACTTTTCCTATGTAGGACATAAAGAAAGCTTGTGCCGAATTCCACGTTTGTACGACACCGGGAAATTACATAACATAAGAGGTCACTTTTGCACTTAGAATTGAATATTGAAGTTGCGACCCCTTTACTCTTCCTATATAGGACCTTAAGAATGCTTGTGCCAAATTTCACATTTGCACAACACCGGTAAGTTAGACAATGAGTGGCAAGTCAGTCAATCAGTCAGTCAGTGAGGGCTTTCACCTTTATATATATAGATGTAGAGCCCCCTATCTTATTTCCAGGGTTGCACAGAACAAGCTCTTACACCATGTGCGTTACCGCTATTTCCTTTTATTCCGTAAGCTCTTGCCAGCTGGCCCTCATTCCTATTGTTGATACTGTATGTTGTATCTTATTTTGTGTATGTTGTCTCTGACTTGTAAAGTGTTGTGGATTACAATGGCGCTATATAAATAAATCATATTACTCTTGGCCACCCGGCCTGTGTGAAAAGGTTGGGGTGGCCTGGCCGTTTCACAGTCCTCAAGCCCGTTTCACCGTCCTCAAGCACCAGGCGAAGCGCTGCTAGCTAGTCAGACCTTATGTGCCCACCCAATGATAACATAGATCTCTGCTGTATTTATGCGCCACTAGATGCAGAGACTTTGACCTTAGGGAGACGCATGTTTTATACTTACCAGAGGAGAATGGAAAAATATCTAAAATATCTACACAGAATGACTCACTCGCTGCTGAAGAGCCGAATCCCATAGAAAGGGCGAACTAAAATGAATTGTTAGGCGAATTTGATTGACAAGAAATTGCTGTTGGCACCAGCTCATTTGCATAGATTACTGAGCGAGTGCTGTGATTGGCTGACACTGTAGCTTAACGGTTAGTGCAGCACTTCCCATGAGGAGCCTTGTTATAGACATCTCAACATAGTCATAGAGTCCTTCCCTTCTTCCCCTCTGCTCTCTAGCCAGATTTTACCATTTCAACAAGGGAAGGGACACTACTATCAAAAATTACTTTATAACATCTCAACAAGCCTTGTCTAACAAGTAGTCAAAATAAATATATAATTCCTATGACATTGCCTGTTCTGTACAAGATTATACCCAGACCCAGAACAGACCGACATGACTGCTCATCTTCACCCCTTCGAGAGCTGAGCTCAGGGAGATGAAGCCTGCATTTATCACTAGTTTCCCCTCTGTGGGCTCCAAGTCATATAATGGCCAGATCTACTGTAATTACTCGTGCACACAGGATGGCATAGTGTATGACCGCTTTGGCAACATAATAACTAGTTTCTTCGTATGCCATCAGAAAATCTGCCAGCATGTATTGGAAATATCTATCTCTGTAAACCATCTCATAGACAATCATATGGGCTTTTATTTGGAGGAAGAGAGAAAATCATTACACTCCTCAAGCAGTTTGCAGATGTTGCAAAGTTGCGATTCATGGCCGATCTTAGACAGAGTGCGGCGATGGGCAAAATTATAAATGGGGCCCCAAATGCTCAATTATATTATCAACAACACTGTGATATACAGTTAATATAGAAGGTGGTACGATCAGATCTGTAGCACTAATTTCCAGCGCTTCCAGAAGTACTGAGGTTTAGTGGTACTGAATAAAGACCGCTGTGCAATGACAAATATTACCCTCATAAAGTGACCATGTAGCAGTAGATACCAGTTGTGACAGGTGCTCTGTAGACAGTCTAAGTGATTACAGTACCGCTATGTATTCAGAGATCGTAGGTGACGTCTGCAAACCCCAGATAGAGAACTGTGGATGAGTCGGGCTGCTTGGTTCATTCTAAGTTATCCTCCTATGACGTTGGACGCCTTTGAATTGTACAATCGTCACCACATTGTGGGCTTTGACAGTGAACTGCGAAAAGCCAACAGATCAGGGTTGCATCTAGAATGGAGTTGCTCTTGCAGCGCCAACATATAAAATACAATCCCATAACGAAAAATACTGTCCCTTGTAAAAACCTCAATTCCCCTCCCTTTAGCTCTTTTATCATATCATCCCATGAAAAACTTTAGAGTCCTCTCTTGTTTCCCTCCAGGAGTCCCATTCCAGACACAAGGCAGTACTCCAGCAGTAGGTCACCCTGCCTATACTCTTCCATTGTAATATGGTGTTCATCAGCTGACTGCTCACTAGCTTCAATGAACAGGCAGCGGAATACCTGAAGTAGGAGCTTGGGGCAACTGCCCAGTTTACCCCCCCAACGCCCGGCCCTGGGTGGGATTCAGACCCACAACTCCAATGCTGTGCCAACTGCTGAGTTCCCACTCCCGGCTGCAAGATTTTTCCAGAGCTGCACCAGTTCTGTGCAATGTGCTAACCCAGAGAATCTGGTTTATTCCCAGCACCCAGCATACCCTAAAAACACATCTTTTTAGGGAGGCCTTCCGTCTTCCCCAATTTAACTCTTCTCCATTTACGTTACTTATTCACGCTCCTTTGGAAAGCTGACCCCCTTCTTCCCACTCTATCCCCCACACACCCTATTGCACCTCTCACCTGTATATACAGAGATATGGCTGGTGACTGCTTCATACAGCTTTATGTAGACACTAGCTGATATAGCCGGCTTTGCCCAAGTTAACTTATTACAGGTGTTTACGTCTTGTTCGCCCAGAAAATGTTATGAAGTCGTGATTACTTCAGAGGAACCAAGAATAAAATATGTATACGCACAGTGGAGCTTTAGATTCTCCTCAGGCTGCATGTACCGATGTCCCTCTGCAGAATGTGCCATCCCTCTCACTCTGCTCACTTTTTACCCTTAAATGTTAAGCCGCTTTTTATTCAGATTTAACCCCAGACTGGGGATTGCAGCCCTTTCTTAGCCTAAGAAGCCATGCTCCATCCATGCAGTCCGTGGCTGCTTCCCTAAATACTTTACAGCCTTTTAACATGCACACAGAGGTCAGTTAGATTGTCCTCAGTATATACAAATAGAGGAGAGATAGATTCTCCTCAGCATACAAATCATTTCCATAGGCTTTACGGTTTCTGAGAAAGCAACTATCCCATGTATAGCAGATTTTTGCAGTTTCTCACGCTTTGAATTGAATATTGAAGTTGTGACCCCTTTACTTTTCCTATTTAGGATGTAAAGAATGGTTGTGGCAAATTTCATGTTTGTGCGGTTCAGATGTGTGTTATTAGTTACATAACATAGGGGGTCACTTACTTCTGTACTAAGAATTGAACAAACAATTACAAACCTTTACTTTTCCTATGTGGCAACTAAAGAATGGTCATGCCAAATTTCAAGTTTGTACGACCCCAGGAAGTTAGAGATTTAGATTAGGTACATAAAATAGGGGGTCGCTCACTTTTGCTCTTAGAATCGAATGATCAAGTTGCGACCCCTTTACTTTTCCTAGTCAGTATTTAAAGAAAGGTCGTGCTAACTTTCACGTTTTTATGACACTGGGAAGTTACATAACACAGGGGGTCACTTAATTTTGCACATAGTATTGAATAGTCAAATTGTGACTGCTTTACTTTTCCTATTTACAACCTAAAGAATGCTCATACCAAATGTCACGTTTGTGCGGTACAGATGTGTGGTATTATTTACATTACATAGGGAGTCACATACGTTTGCAATTACAATTGAATAATCAAGTTGCAACCCTTTTACTTTTGCTCTGTGGGACCTAAAGATTGAGCGTGCCAAATTTCAAGTTTGTACGACACCAGGAAATTAGAGAATTAGATTAGGTACATAACATAGGGGTTCTCTTACTTTTGCACTTAGAATTGATAAACCCTTTACTTTTCCTATGTAGGACATAAAGAAAGCTTGTGCCGAATTCCACGTTTGTACGACACCGGGAAATTACATAACATAAGAGGTCACTTTTGCACTTAGAATTGAATAGTGAAGTTGCGACCCCTTTACTCTTCCTATATAGGACCTTAAGAAAGCTTGTGCCGAATTCCACGTTTGTACGACACCGGGAAATTACATAACATAAGAGGTCACTTTTGCACTTAGAATTGAATATTGAAGTTGCGACCCCTTTACTCTTCCTATATAGGACCTTAAGAATGCTTGTGCCAAATTTCACATTTGCACAACACCGGTAAGTTAGACAATGAGTGGCAAGTCAGTCAATCAGTCAGTCAGTGAGGGCTTTCACCTTTATATATATAGATGTAGAGCCCCCTATCTTATTTCCAGGGTTGCACAGAACAAGCTCTTACACCATGTGCGTTACCGCTATTTCCTTTTATTCCGTAAGCTCTTGCCAGCTGGCCCTCATTCCTATTGTTGATACTGTATGTTGTATCTTATTTTGTGTATGTTGTCTCTGACTTGTAAAGTGTTGTGGATTACAATGGCGCTATATAAATAAATCATATTACTCTTGGCCACCCGGCCTGTGGGAAAAGGTTGGGGTGGCCTGGCCGTTTCACAGTCCTCAAGCCCGTTTCACCGTCCTCAAGCACCAGGCGAAGCGCTGCTAGTCAGACCTTATGTGCCCAGCCAATGATAACATAGATCTAAGCTGTATTTATGCGCCACTAGATGCAGAGACTTTGACCTTAGGGAGACGCATGTTTTATACTTACCAGAGGAGAATGGAAAAATATCTAAAATATCTACACAGAATGACTCACTCGCTGCTGAAGAGCCGAATCCCATAGAAAGGGCGAACTAAAATGAATTGTTAGGCGAATTTGATTGACAAGAAATTGCTGTTGGCACCAGCTCATTTGCATAGATTACTGAGCGAGTGCTGTGATTGGCCGACACTGTAGCTTAACGGTTAGTGCAGCACTTCCCATGAGGAGCCTTGTTATAGACATCTCAACATAGTCATTATGCGCCACTAGATGCAGAGACTTTGACCTTAGGGAGACGCATGTTTTATACTTACCAGAGGAGAATGGAAATATATCTAAAACTAGCGTACCCGTCGCGCGTTGCTGCGAAGACAGACATACATACATACATTCGTTTTTATATATCTAGCCGTTGTATGGAACATCCAATTTATCCGGCTGCTGTGGCTTCTTGGGAAGATAGCCTAGTACATGTTTGTCCACTTCCAACTCCAATGGAGACTGACTGTAAATGGCTGGCGTGCTCTAGTATTTATGGTTTCAAGCTGTACGTGTCATTGCATACAGTCTATCTATCTATCTATCTATCTATCTAGCTTATTGCATACAGTCTATCTATCTATGACATCAGGAAATGAGAGAATTAGATTCCGTACATAAAATTTGAATTCTAATTCTTTGGCGTTTTGAATTGAATAATCGAGTTGGGACCCATTAACTTTTCCTATTTATGACATAATCAATGCTCGTGCCAAATTTCAAGTTTCTATGACATTGGGAAGTGAGAGAATTAAATTCCGTACATAAAATTTGGACGCTAATTCTTTTGCGCTTAGAATTGAATAATCGAGTTGGGATGAGACATAAGGCCTTGCCCATAAGCATTCCCCAACTTCCAAGAACTGAACCTACCTACCTGAATGAGATTTTGTAGGCCGCTGCTTCCCCCTTGCGGGCTGCAGCGATTGTCCTTGTGCTCTGTTGATGGTCATTGCAAAAGCGAGTCGCACCGGAAACGGTAAACGTTTGAATTCAAATGGCATATCTGTTGAGATAATTGGAATCCGTGGCAACAGGACATCTTCCCCTTGAATTTCCCATACAGAATTGTAGCTTCGATGACATTGTTCATCATCTTTTTCACTGAAAGTCTTGTACCGTTGCAAAGTCGTGGTGGATGGATGTTTCGGAGAAGAATGATAGGCACGCCTATTTTCAATGTTAAAATATGCGGTGGCATACCAGGAAAATCGAGTGAATTCAAGAATTCCGTTGGGTAATTGACAGCTTCATCTTGATTCATCACAGTATCGATGGACTTATACGTTGTCGCTTCGCCTGGTATTCCGTTTTGAATGCTGAAATTGATGGCATTGACATCGTTGTTGGTAGCTGCTAATATAGCTCGTGCGCTGAGCCACTGATGATTTTGGTAATTCCACGCAATATTTGGGAACACCTTTTGGATCAATTCGTCTTTGGTTGATGTCATCTTTCCAAAGTTTGTTGGCAATGTGATACATTGTGTAGATCTGTCGATAGGCATTTTCCCATTTCCAATATCCAGCAATTGTTTTGCGAAGCGTTCGGCGGATGCATCATTTTGTAGTTGAACACGCATATTGGTTTTCAAAGTCAATTTCTTTACATGTCGCCATAGAACTGACAGCCTTAATGACATCACAATGCAGCTTTATAGAACATGTTGGGGCATGTTCAAGGGCGTCTGATGTTGATGACATCAGTGATGACATCACAATAGCAGGTGGCTTACTTATTCGATCTACGTGGGGGGGTGGTAACTTTCGACGACGCTCGCGCGCGCGCCATTTGTCGTAGGATAGTTTTACTATGCCTATAATCTTCCCAGGAGTGTACTCAACAACTTCCCAAAGTTTCATGGCGATCGGATGAATGGTGTAGTAGCGCATTAAGGACAAACAGACAGACACGCAGACAGACAGACACGCACGCACGCAGACAGACATACATTCAATTTTATATATATAGATATCTACACAGAATGACTCACTCGCTGCTGAAGAGCCGAATCCCATAGAAAGGGCGAACTAAAATGAATTGTTAGGCGAATTTGATTGACAAGAAATTGCTGTTGGCACCAGCTCATTTGCATAGATTACTGAGCGAGTGCTGTGATTGGCCGACACTGTAGCTTAACGGTTAGTGCAGCACTTCCCATGAGGAGCCTTGTTATAGACATCTCAACATAGTCATAGAGTCCTTCCCTTCTTCCCCTCTGCTCTCTAGCCAGATTTTACCATTTCAACAAGGGAAGGGACACTACTATCAAAAATTATTTTATAACATCTCAACAAGCCTTGTCTAACAAGTAGTCAAAATAAATATATAATTCCTATGACATTGCCTGTTCTGTACAAGATTATACCCAGACCCAGAACAGACCGACATGACTGCTTATCTTCACCCCTTCGAGAGCTGAGCTCAGGGAGATGAAGCCTGCATTTATCACTAGTTTCCCCTCTGTGGGCTCCAAGTCATATAATGGCCAGATCTACTGTAATTACTCGTGCACACAGGATGGCATAGTGTATGACCGCTTTGGCAACATAATAACTAGTTTCTTCGTATGCCATCAGAAAATCTGCCAGCATGTATTGGAAATATCTATCTCTGTAAACCATCTCATAGACAATCATATGGGCTTTTATTTGGAGGAAGAGAGAAAATCATTACACTCCTCAAGCAGTTTGCAGATGTTGCAAAGTTGCGATTCATGGCCGATCTTAGACAGAGTGCGGCGATGGGCAAAATTATAAATGGGGCCCCAAATGCTCAATTATATTATCAACAACACTGTGATATACAGTTTATATAGAAGGTGGTACGATCAGATCTGTAGCACTAATTTCCGGCGCTTCCAGAAGTACTGAGGTTTAGTGGTACTGAATAAAGACCGCTGTGCAATGACAAATATTACCCTCATAAAGTGACCATGTAGCAGTAGATACCAGCTCTGACAGGTGCTCTGTAGACAGTCTAAGTGATTACAGTACCGCTATGTATTCAGAGATCGCAGGTGACGTCTGCAAACCCCAGATAGAGAACTGTGGATGAGTCGGGCTGCTTGGTTCATTCTAAGTTATCCTCCTATGACGTTGGACGCCTTTGAATTGTACAATCGTCACCACATTGTGGGCTTTGACAGTGAACTGCGAAAAGCCAACAGATCAGGGTTGCATCTAGAATGGAGTTGCTCTTGCAGCGCCAACATATAAAATACAATCCCATAACGAAAAATACAGTCCCTTGTAAAAACCTCAATTCCCCTCCCTTTAGCTCTTTTATCATATCATCCCATGAAAAACTTTAGAGTCCTCTCTTGTTTCCCTCCAGGAGTCCCATTCCAGACACAAGGCAGTACTCCAGCAGTAGGTCACCCTGCCTATACTCTTCCATTGTAATATGGTGTTCATCAGCTGACTGCTCACTAGCTTCAATGAACAGGCAGCGGAATACCTGAAGTAGGAGCTTGGGGCAACTGCCCAGTTTACCCCCCCAACGCCCGGCCCTGGGTGGGATTCAGACCCACAACTCCAATGCTGTGCCAACTGCTGAGTTCCCACTCCCGGCTGCAAGATTTTTCCAGAGCTGCACCAGTTCTGTGCAATGTGCTAACCCAGAGAATCTGGTTTATTCCCAGCACCCAGCATACCCTAAAAACACATCTTTTTAGGGAGGCCTTCCGTCTTCCCCAATTTAACTCTTCTCCATTTACGTTACTTATTCACGCTCCTTTGGAAAGCTGACCCCCTTCTTCCCACTCTATCCCCCACACACCCTATTGCACCTCTCACCTGTATATACAGAGATATGGCTGGTGACTGCTTCATACAGCTTTATGTAGACACTAGCTGATATAGCCGGCTTTGCCCAAGTTAACTTATTACAGGTGTTTACGTCTTGTTCGCCCAGAAAATGTGATGAAGTCGTGATTACTTCAGAGGAACCAAGAATAAAATATGTATACGCACAGTGGAGCTTTAGATTCTCCTCAGGCTGCATGTACCGATGTCCCTCTGCAGAATGTGCCATCCCTCTCACTCTGCTCACTTTTTACCCTTAAATGTTAAGCCGCTTTTTATTCAGATTTAACCCCAGACTGGGGATTGCAGCCCTTTCTTAGCCTAAGAAGCCATGCTCCATCCATGCAGTCCGTGGCTGCTTCCCTAAATACTTTACAGCCTTTTAACATGCACACAGAGGTCAGTTAGATTGTCCTCAGTATATACAAATAGAGGAGAGATAGATTCTCCTCAGCATACAAATCATTTCCATAGGCTTTACGGTTTCTGAGAAAGCAACTATCCCATGTATAGCAGATTTTTGCAGTTTCTCACGCTTTGAATTGAATATTGAAGTTGTGACCCCTTTACTTTTCCTATTTAGGATGTAAAGAATGGTTGTGGCAAATTTCATGTTTGTGCGGTTCAGATGTGTGTTATTAGTTACATAACATAGGGGGTCACTTACTTCTGTACTAAGAATTGAACAAACAATTACAAACCTTTACTTTTCCTATGTGGCAACTAAAGAATGGTCATGCCAAATTTCAAGTTTGTACGACCCCAGGAAGTTAGAGATTTAGATTAGGTACATAAAATAGGGGGTCGCTCACTTTTGCTCTTAGAATCGAATGATCAAGTTGCGACCCCTTTACTTTTCCTAGTCAGTATTTAAAGAAAGGTCGTGCTAACTTTCACGTTTTTATGACAGTGGGAAGTTACATAACACAGGGGGTCACTTAATTTTGCACATAGTATTGAATAGTCAAATTGTGACTGCTTTACTTTTCCTATTTACAACCTAAAGAATGCTCATACCAAATGTCACGTTTGTGCGGTACAGATGTGTGGTATTATTTACATTACATAGGGAGTCACATACGTTTGCAATTACAATTGAATAATCAAGTTGCAACCCTTTTACTTTTGCTCTGTGGGACCTAAAGATTGAGCGTGCCAAATTTCAAGTTTGTACGACACCAGGAAATTAGAGAATTAGATTAGGTACATAACATAGGGGTTCTCTTACTTTTGCACTTAGAATTGATAAATCATGTTGTGACCCCTTTACTTTTCCTATGTAGGACATAAAGAAAGCTTGTGCCGAATTCCACGTTTGTACGACACCGGGAAATTACATAACATAAGAGGTCACTTTTGCACTTAGAATTGAATATTGAAGTTGCGACCCCTTTACTCTTCCTATATAGGACCTTAAGAATGCTTGTGCCAAATTTCACATTTGCACAACACCGGTAAGTTAGACAATGAGTGGCAAGTCAGTCAATCAGTCAGTCAGTGAGGGCTTTCACCTTTATATATATAGATGTAGAGCCCCCTATCTTATTTCCAGGGTTGCACAGAACAAGCTCTTACACCATGTGCGTTACCGCTATTTCCTTTTATTCCGTAAGCTCTTGCCAGCTGGCCCTCATTCCTATTGTTGATACTGTATGTTGTATCTTATTTTGTGTATGTTGTCTCTGACTTGTAAAGTGTTGTGGATTACAATGGCGCTATATAAATAAATCATATTACTCTTGGCCACCCGGCCTGTGGGAAAAGGTTGGGGTGGCCTGGCCATTTCACAGTCCTCAAGCACCAGGCGAAGCGCTGCTAGTCAGACCTTATGTGCCCACCCAATGATAACATAGATCTCTGCTGTATTTATGCGCTACTAGATGCAGAGACTTTGACCTTAGGGAGACGCATGTTTTATACTTACCAGAGGAGAATGGAAAAATATCTAAAATATCTACACAGAATGACTCACTCGCTGCTGAAGAGCCGAATCCCATAGAAAGGGCGAATTAAAATGAATTGTTAGGCGAATTTGATTGACAAGAAATTGCTGTTGGCACCAGCTCATTTGCATAGATTACTGAGCGAGTGCTGTGATTGGCCGACACTGTAGCTTAACGGTTAGTGCAGCACTTCCCATGAGGAGCCTTGTTATAGACATCTCAACATAGTCATTATGCGCCACTAGATGCAGAGACTTTGACCTTAGGGAGACGCATGTTTTATACTTACCAGAGGAGAATGGAAATATATCTAAAACTAGCGTACCCGTCGCGCGTTGCTGCGAAGACAGACATACATACATACATTCGTTTTTATATATCTAGCCGTTGTATGGAACATCCAATTTATCCGGCTGCTGTGGCTTCTTGGGAAGATAGCCTAGTACATGTTTGTCCACTTCCAACTCCAATGGAGACTGACTGTAAATGGCTGGCGTGCTCTAGTATTTATGGTTTCAAGCTGTACGTGTCATTGCATACAGTCTATCTATCTATCTATCTATCTATCTAGCTTATTGCATACAGTCTATCTATCTATGACATCAGGAAATGAGAGAATTAGATTCCGTACATAAAATTTGAATTCTAATTCTTTGGCGTTTTGAATTGAATAATCGAGTTGGGACCCATTAACTTTTCCTATTTATGACATAATCAATGCTCGTGCCAAATTTCAAGTTTCTATGACATTGGGAAGTGAGAGAATTAAATTCCGTACATAAAATTTGGACGCTAATTCTTTTGCGCTTAGAATTGAATAATCGAGTTGGGATGAGACATAAGGCCTTGCCCATAAGCATTCCCCAACTTCCAAGAACTGAACCTACCTACCTGAATGAGATTTTGTAGGCCGCTGCTTCCCCCTTGCGGGCTGCAGCGATTGTCCTTGTGCTCTGTTGATGGTCATTGCAAAAGCGAGTCGCACCGGAAACGGTAAACGTTTGAATTCAAATGGCATATCTGTTGAGATAATTGGAATCCGTGGCAACAGGACATCTTCCCCTTGAATTTCCCATACAGAATTGTAGCTTCGATGACATTGTTCATCATCTTTTTCACTGAAAGTCTTGTACCGTTGCAAAGTCGTGGTGGATGGATGTTTCGGAGAAGAATGATAGGCACGCCTATTTTCAATGTTAAAATATGCGGTGGCATACCAGGAAAATCGAGTGAATTCAAGAATTCCGTTGGGTAATTGACAGCTTCATCTTGATTCATCACAGTATCGATGGACTTATACGTTGTCGCTTCGCCTGGTATTCCGTTTTGAATGCTGAAATTGATGGCATTGACATCGTTGTTGGTAGCTGCTAATATAGCTCGTGCGCTGAGCCACTGATGATTTTGGTAATTCCACGCAATATTTGGGAACACCTTTTGGATCAATTCGTCTTTGGTTGATGTCATCTTTCCAAAGTTTGTTGGCAATGTGATACATTGTGTAGATCTGTCGATAGGCATTTTCCCATTTCCAATATCCAGCAATTGTTTTGCGAAGCGTTCGGCGGATGCATCATTTTGTAGTTGAACACGCATATTGGTTTTCAAAGTCAATTTCTTTACATGTCGCCATAGAACTGACAGCCTTAATGACATCACAATGCAGCTTTATAGAACATGTTGGGGCATGTTCAAGGGCGTCTGATGTTGATGACATCAGTGATGACATCACAATAGCAGGTGGCTTACTTATTCGATCTACGTGGGGGGGTGGTAACTTTCGACGACGCTCGCGCGCGCGCCATTTGTCGTAGGATAGTTTTACTATGCCTATAATCTTCCCAGGAGTGTACTCAACAACTTCCCAAAGTTTCATGGCGATCGGATGAATGGTGTAGTAGCGCATTAAGGACAAACAGACAGACACGCAGACAGACAGACACGCACGCACGCAGACAGACATACATTCAATTTTATATATATAGATATCTACACAGAATGACTCACTCGCTGCTGAAGAGCCGAATCCCATAGAAAGGGCGAACTAAAATGAATTGTTAGGCGAATTTGATTGACAAGAAATTGCTGTTGGCACCAGCTCATTTGCATAGATTACTGAGCGAGTGCTGTGATTGGCCGACACTGTAGCTTAACGGTTAGTGCAGCACTTCCCATGAGGAGCCTTGTTATAGACATCTCAACATAGTCATAGAGTCCTTCCCTTCTTCCCCTCTGCTCTCTAGCCAGATTTTACCATTTCAACAAGGGAAGGGACTAGAGATGAGCGAACACGTTCGGCTCCGCCCCTTTTTCGCCCGAACACCGAACTTTGCGAACACTTCAGTGTTCGGGCGAAAAAGTTCGGGGGCCGCCGTGGCAGCGCGGGGGGGTGCGGCGGGGAGTGGGGGGGAGAGGGAGAGAGAGAGGGCTCCCCCCTGTTCCCCGCTACTGCCGCCCGCGCCGCCGCGCATCTCCCCGCCCCCCGGCGGCACCCGGACACTTACGCGCGAACACTGCAGTGTTCGGCAAAGCCGGTGTCCGGGTGCGGATGTGTCCGTAACGGACACGTTCGCTCATCCCTAGAAGGGACACTACTATCAAAAATTATTTTATAACATCTCAACAAGCCTTGTCTAACAAGTAGTCAAAATAAATATATAATTCCTATGACATTGCCTGTTCTGTACAAGATTATACCCAGACCCGGAACAGACCGACATGACTGCTCATCTTCACCCCTTCGAGAGCTGAGCTCAGGGAGATGAAGCCTGCATTTATCACTAGTTTCCCCTCTGTGGGCTCCAAGTCATATAATGGCCAGATCTACTGTAATTACTCGTGCACACAGGATGGCATAGTGTATGACCGCTTTGGCAACATAATAACTAGTTTCTTCGTATGCCATCAGAAAATCTGCCAGCATGTATTGGAAATATCTATCTCTGTAAACCATCTCATAGACAATCATATGGGCTTTTATTTGGAGGAAGAGAGAAAATCATTACACTCCTCAAGCAGTTTGCAGATGTTGCAAAGTTGCGATTCATGGCCGATCTTAGACAGAGTGCGGCGATGGGCAAAATTATAAATGGGGCCCCAAATGCTCAATTATATTATCAACAACACTGTGATATACAGTTAATATAGAAGGTGGTACGATCAGATCTGTAGCACTCATTTCCAGCGCTTCCAGAAGTACTGAGGTTTAGTGGTACTGAATAAAGACCGCTGTGCAATGACAAATATTACCCTCATAAAGTGACCATGTAGCAGTAGATACCAGCTCTGACAGGTGCTCTGTAGACAGTCTAAGTGATTACAGTACCGCTATGTATTCAGAGATCGCAGGTGACGTCTGCAAATCCCAGATAGAGAACTGTGGATGAGTCGGGCTGCTTGGTTCATTCTAAGTTATCCTCCTATGACGTTGGACGCCTTTGAATTGTACAATCGTCACCACGTTGTGGGCTTTGACAGTGAACTGCGAAAAGCCAACAGATCAGGGTTGCATCTAGAATGGAGTTGCTCTTGCAGCGCCAACATATAAAATACAATCCCATAACGAAAAATACAGTCCCTTGTAAAAACCTCAATTCCCCTCCCTTTAGCTCTTTTATCATATCATCCCATGAAAAACTTTAGAGTCCTCTCTTGTTTCCCTCCAGGAGTCCCATTCCAGACACAAGGCAGTACTCCAGCAGTAGGTCACCCTGCCTATACTCTTCCATTGTAATATGGTGTTCATCAGCTGACTGCTCACTAGCTTCAATGAACAGGCAGCGGAATACCTGAAGTAGGAGCTTGGGGCAACTGCCCAGTTTACCCCCCCAACGCCCGGCCCTGGGTGGGATTCAGACCCACAACTCCAATGCTGTGCCAACTGCTGAGTTCCCACTCCCGGCTGCAAGATTTTTCCAGAGCTGCACCAGTTCTGTGCAATGTGCTAACCCAGAGAATCAGGTTTATTCCCAGCACCCAGCATACCCTAAAAACACATCTTTTTAGGGAGGCCTTCCGTCTTCCCCAATTTAACTCTTCTCCATTTACGTTACTTATTCACGCTCCTTTGGAAAGCTGACCCCCTTCTTCCCACTCTATCCCCCACACACCCTATTGCACCTCTCACCTGTATATACAGAGATATGGCTGGTTACTGCTTCATACAGCTTTATGTAGACACTAGCTGATATAGCCGGCTTTGCCCAAGTTAACTTATTACAGGTGTTTACGTCTTGTTCGCCCAGAAAATGTTATGAAGTCGTGATTACTTCAGAGGAACCAAGAATAAAATATGTATACGCACAGTGGAGCTTTAGATTCTCCTCAGGCTGCATGTACCGATGTCCCTCTGCAGAATGTGCCATCCCTCTCACTCTGCTCACTTTTTACCCTTAAATGTTAAGCCGCTTTTTATTCAGATTTAACCCCAGACTGGGGATTGCAGCCCTTTCTTAGCCTAAGAAGCCATGCTCCATCCATGCAGTCCGTGGCTGCTTCCCTAAATACTTTACAGCCTTTTAACATGCACACAGAGGTCAGTTAGATTGTCCTCAGTATATACAAATAGAGGAGAGATAGATTCTCCTCAGCATACAAATCATTTCCATAGGCTTTACGGTTTCTGAGAAAGCAACTATCCCATGTATAGCAGATTTTTGCAGTTTCTCACGCTTTGAATTGAATATTGAAGTTGTGACCCCTTTACTTTTCCTATTTAGGATGTAAAGAATGGTTGTGGCAAATTTCATGTTTGTGCGGTTCAGATGTGTGTTATTAGTTACATAACATAGGGGGTCACTTACTTCTGTACTAAGAATTGAACAAACAATTACAAACCTTTACTTTTCCTATGTGGCAACTAAAGAATGGTCATGCCAAATTTCAGGTTTGTACGACCCTAGGAAGTTAGAGATTTAGATTAGGTACATAAAATAGGGGGTCGCTCACTTTTGCTCTTAGAATCGAATGATCAAGTTGCGACCCCTTTACTTTTCCTAGTCAGTATTTAAAGAAAGGTCGTGCTAACTTTCACGTTTTTATGACACTGGGAAGTTACATAACACAGGGGGTCACTTAATTTTTCACATAGTATTGAATAGTCAAATTGTGACTGCTTTACTTTTCCTATTTACAACCTAAAGAATGCTCATACCAAATGTCACGTTTGTGCGGTACAGATGTGTGGTATTATATACATTACATAGGGAGTCACATACGTTTGCAATTACAATTGAATAATCAAGTTGCGGGCGGAGCCTGGACGCAGAGCGTGATGGCTGCTTGAGAGAAGCGCTCCTCTGATCAAGCACCCACGCTGGCCCCAAACAGCTTCTATCAGACGGAATAATGGGCAAGCAGACAGGAGAGAGGAACGCTGACCTGCAGGGAGCACCTCGGGCGGTTAAAAGGCAAGTGGATATGCAGCGCTTCTTTAGAGAAAGACCGGCCTAGTCCCCGCGCCCCCCCTCTAAGATGGCGCCGGCAAGGGAACTCATTGCTGCTCACAGCAAGGGGGAAGAGGAGGAGACATGTTCCGAGGATAAAGGTGAAGAGATTATCTCCAAATCCTTCATGAGGGATCTAATTACATATGCCCTGCGTCCCATAAGCGCTGATCTTGCTGAGATTAAGGGTGACTTGAGACAAATGGGACACAGGGTAGAAGAGCTGGAGACTGCAGTGTCGGCCACTACTTCCCACTCCCTACAGCTAGAGCGGGCCTTAAAGGAGCAGCACACCTATCTTAACAGAACCCTCCTAATGCAGGAGGATCTCGAAAATAGGAACCGCCGCAATAATGTGCGCATCAAGGGACTGCCCGAATCCCACACCGCTGAGAATCTACAGAAGGTCGCTAAAGAAATCTTCGCCTCACTTTTGGGGACTGACCGAGCCAGTTCTATCCGTGTCGAGAGGATCCACAGAGCACTTAGACCTCCGCCAAGTGAGGCTGAGCCGCCCCGCGATGTCATCTGCGAGGTGCTCTCCTTTCCCGACGCGGCCGCCATTTTGAGAGCCGCAAGATCCATCAGAGAGGTACACTTCGCCGAATCCTCAATACAAATCTATCAGGACCTTGCCCCCTCAACCTTGGCGAAGCGTCGTGCTCTCCGCCCGCTCCTGGAAACGCTCAAATCCATGGACATAAAATACTCGTGGCTCTTCCCGTTTGGGTTGAGCTGCTCCCACAAGGGCAGGAGAATTAACGTCCGCACTAACGAGGACCTGCAAAATCTGTGGAAAACCCTGGAGATTGATCCAATTGAGTTGCCTAATTGGCAGCCCCTACCGGACCCTCCCCAATTCCACCAGCTGGAGGTCCCTGAGGCATGGCTGGTCGCAGGTAGCTCTAAATCCCCAAGAGGGGGAAAGAAAAAGAAGCCAAAGGATGATGCGACCTGATTGCCCACTGAAGAGCATCCTGAATCTCCTATAGATTTACGAACTCATCTAACAATCGGTCGATTAAGGTTACCAGTGCCTCGTTCTTTATTTCTCGTTCTTCCTTATTCCTCCTCTTGTCTTGGCTAGGAACACCGCAGCGAAAGAACTGGCGTGTTATCGTTTTGTCTCTCGACTCAGGAGCAATATATCGGATGGTGTTCCACGAGAGAAATGAGACGTCATTCATTATCAGACTGAGTATTACCACTGTTTTTCTGATAACCATCGGCTGTTTGTAACTGTGTTTACAGAAATGTTTTTGTTCGTAGTTTAAAATTCCGTCGAATATGATATCTTTAATTATAATGTACTGGTCTGTTGACCCAGTGACTAATCCTATCAACCTATCTCTTTAGGGGCCATGGGTTGCTGGTCCGTCCAGGCTGTACTTAATTCTCTGAACTCTCGTTGTGGTTTCGACCCTACGAGACTTCAGTAGCCGCCCAATTGTGAGCCAGAGGATTGGGTGACCTTGGTTACCCCCCCTCTCCGCCTACTTTAAAGCTTTAAGTCAATTACATAAGGTTTTATTGTATTTTGCGCTATATTCACAACACTCTATTGTTGTGTGTTGTTCTCCCATCCCGTCCCTCTTTGACCTTCCTGCCTATCCTCCCCCCTCATTCCTCGTATATCTTTACTGCCTCCCCCCTCCCAGTCTGGGGCCTCGGACATCTGGACATCCGCCCCATTGGACTCTCTCAAAGGGCCGAGCCGCCGCCGTCCTCTCCGCCTCTTGGTGCCTGCTCGGGTCCCCTATCTGTCTATTTGTTTCTCATTTGTCTTCTTTCTCCCGCTATAGCCTGAAACCGTAGTCATGGTAGGACTCCGCATTACCTCCTTCAATATCAGAGGCCTCAACTCCCCCTTCAAGAGACATAACCTCGCTCTCCTCATCAAAAGGTACGACAGTAAAATACTTTTCCTACAAGAAACACACTACAAGGGTCCCAAATGCTTCTCTCTCCCAGGCAAACATTTTCCACAAGCGTTCCACAGCACTCATCCCTCCTCGGCCTCAAAGGGGGTCTCGACCCTTTTTCATAAGACAATCAATTTTGTTGAAGAGGCCCAATACAGAGACAGCGAGGGAAGAGTCCTGTACATAAGGGGTACATTAAACAATGTCAAAATGACTTTCGCCAACATATACGCCCCTAATGTAGACCAAGTGTCCTGGCTACTACAGCAATTAAACATTTTAAAACAATTCGCAGTGGGACAGATAGTCCTGGCAGGGGACTTTAATGTTACGTTCAATCCGTCCTTGGACTCCTCCTCTGGTAGATCTCAGATCTCCCAAAAGAGACTGAGAAAACTAAGCAAATGCTTACAGGAGCTAGGAGTGATAGACTCCTGGCGTACTCTGAACCCCTCTACCAGGGACTATTCGCATTTCTCGTCAATCCACAAGTCATACCAGAGACTTGACTATGTCTTGGTCTCCTCCGACCTCCTCACTTCTATGATCCATGCCGAAATTGACTCCGTGACAATCTCTGACCATGCCCCCGTTCATTTGATTTTAAGAGATCCTCACCCAGTTGCAAGGGAGTGGAGGTGGACTCTCAATGCGTCATTACTAGATCCCATTGAAGAGAGAGATCAACTCTCCAAAGCTTTGGAGGAATACTTTAATATCAACTCCTCTGGTGACCCAAAAATCCCAATTGTGTGGGAGGCACATAAGGCGTTCATCCGGGGTCTTTTAATAGCCTTGGGCGCCCGCGTCAAAAAACGCGCACAAAAAGAAATAGACGAGAAGCTCTCGCAGATAGCAAAGGTGGAGCTAGCTGCGAAACTTTCCCAGTCGAAACAAAACCTAGACAACCTCATCTCTTTAAGGGCAGACCTGAAACACATGTTGGAATCTAAATTTAACAAAAAACAACTTCATTCAAAACATCTGGTCTACGCCCAAGGTAACAGAGGAAGTAGATTTATGTCCGCATTATTCAAAAAAGCACGGACAAAAAATCATATTAACGCCATAAAAACCTCTACCAACGAAACTTGTACTTCGACTCCCGAGATAGCAAAGGAGTTCCAGAGGTACTACTCCAAACTCTATAATTTGAGAGACCCCCTCACCTCCGACCTACCCCTGGACCCATCGGTCGCGATAAATAACTTCCTTAACCAACTGGACATCCCTAGAATTAACCCTACAGACGCCTTGACCCTGTTGGCTCCGGTTACTGAGTCGGAGGTTGAGGAATTGATTGCGTCATGCCCACCCAACAAAAGCCCGGGTCCTGATGGACTACCAATTCTATATTACAAATACTTCCTCCCCATCTTAAAACCCAAACTAACAGAGCTGTTCAACAGCTTGATGAGGGGGGACCCCCTGCCGAGACAGTCCCAAGAGGCCCATATTACTTTGATCCATAAGGATGGCAAAGACCCGGAGTCATGTGGTAGCTACCGCCCGATCTCCCTCATAAATCAGGACATGAAATTGTGGGCTAAGCTACTCGCAAAAAGGATGGAGCCCTTCATGGCTTCTTTGATAGACGGGGAGCAGTCGGGCTTTGTGTGTGGAAGGGAGGGGAGAGACAACTGCATAAGATTGCTACATGCTGCCCGCTACGCACAACGCCATAGAATACCCTTAGCCTTAGTAAGTACAGATGCAGAAAAGGCATTCGATAGGGTAGACTGGCGTTATATAGAAGAGGTCTTGCACTCCTTTGGTTTTCCATTGGAGTTCATACAGGCTATCCTCTCTCTTTACAAATGCCCTCATGCAAGACTTAGGATCAATGATACGCTCTCTCCTCCCTTCGACATTAAAAATGGCACTCGGCAGGGGTGTCCCCTCTCCCCCTCCCTGTTTGTGCTGGCCTTGGAGCCGCTGCTTCTTAGGGTTAGACAAGACCTGGGAATCGGAGGTCTACAGCTCAGTGAACGGGTGTTCTCGTCAGCAGCGTTCGCTGACGACATAGTCTTTTTAATAACTGATCCCCAAAGGAGCCTGCCCAGGCTAACGGAAGTAATCGAGGGATTCGGCCTTGCTTCCAATTTCAAAATCAACTACACAAAATCAACTATTTTAAATGTCTCCATACCAAGGGTACAGTCTGACTCGTTGAGAGCCAAATCTCCATTCATATGGTCGGACTCCTCGATTGACTACTTGGGCATCATACTGTCACGGAAAGCCGAAGACCTATATAGGGAAAATTTTATACCACTGCTAAACCAGGTCAAATGTCTCCTGAAGAAATATGACATTCCATTTGTGTCATGGTTCGGCAGAAAAAACATTATTAAATCATACATATTACCCTCTATTCTCTACAAAATCAGAATGCTCCCGATTCATTTGCCGGCCAGCTTCTTCAAAACACTACGTACTGCGTTCACTGGATTCATTTGGAGACGGAGGAGGCCAAGACTGGCCTACTGTCTGATGACTAGGAGGAGATCTGAAGGAGGGATTGACCTTCCAAACCTGCTGGACTTCTACCGCGCTGCACATCTTCGCTACTGGGTGGACCTAACCCAACCGCATAGAGACAGCTTGCTGACCACATTAGTAAAGGGCTATAATAGTGACCAACTGCTAGAGGACCTCTGGCTCCCCACCGGAAGCAGATACAAAGCTAAAGGCTTCAACCCTTTACTTAAAGGCCCCTGCACAGTCTGGGATGAACTAAACAAAGAATTAGCTCCGCCCCCCTCTCCCTTGCTACCATTGTGCATTATCACTAAGACACTCGGCCTACCTACAGACCCAAGCTCGTCCTCAATGTGGAAAAGGCTCTCACCCTTGAAATTACTGGATCTTTATCCACTAGCACACTTGCCTCCGACCTCAATACTGCAGAAGCTCCTTCCCGAGAGTAGATTTTCTTTCTTACATCAAGCACAACTGGAAGGGACTTTAAAGACCTTCCTCACAAGATTTAAATCCACTAGACCATTATCCCCATTTGAGAAAGCACTTCAGAATAACAAACCCCATGTAAGTAAAATCTCTTACCTAAAAAAGAACTTTATCGTCCCTAGTCTCCCTTACAAACCTGCTTTCTTGAGCTCCTGGGAGAGAGATTTAGGAATCACACTATCTTCAAGCGAAGTAAAAGCAATTTTAAAAACCTCTTTTGGCCTATCCCCCTGTGTTCTCGCACAAGAAGCACATTATAAGTTGCTCTCTCGGTGGTACCGGACACCACAGTGGCTACTTGATCACAAGCTTTCCGCGGATGGTTCCTGCTGGAGATGCGGAAACCACCTTGGCACCTACCTACATCTCTGGTGGACTTGCCCAACATTGTCTCCCTTCTGGAGAGGAGTGGAGAAGATAATACACTTGATCTCACCAAACATAAAAATAACACCTGAATTGGTACTCCTCTGGAAGCCTTCCAAATTCTTCCACCCTCAGAGAAATAAGATGATAGCCCTGATACTTGACACAGCCAAATCCCTTATACCGTCCCTTTGGAAACAACAAACGGCCCCTACATTGAGACAGTGTAGGGAGAGAGTGGACAACCTCTACAATGTAGAGGAATTGTACAGCTGGTCCAAAAACTCACATGACAAATTCAGTCAGGTATGGTACATGTGGTGGACAGTGAGAGGCTCACCAATTTGGAACGAGTGAGGAGATGGCTACGGCTCTCGACACCTCCCCCCCTCTACCCCACCCTTACTTTCCCCACACCCCTCCCCCACCCACAGTTGTCGTGATTTTAGGTGCAGAAGGCAGCCCCATGCGGATGCTCGCGGGGAATGATACTATATTTTACACCTATACGAGATAGGCAATAGGAGTTATCTTCTTTACACTAAATTCTCATTCCATCCAGGTCCAATGATAGATGTTTTTTGTGTGAGATAGAGATGCTGCCGAACCCATTTATTATTGGTACTCAATGTCGTATTTCTGCAGTTATTCTATTTTATGTCGCGTCCCAAATTCGTTGGACTCCCTATGATCGTCGATGTTTTATGTACTCTGCACCGTGTAATTGTAATTGCAATTGTTGTCCTGTTATTACCTAAAAACCTCAATAAAATTTGATTTTCAAAGAATAATCAAGTTGCAACCCTTTTACTTTTGCTCTGTGGGACCTAAAGATTGGGCGTGCCAAATTTCAAGTTTGTACGACACCAGGAAATTAGATAATTAGATTAGGTACATAACATAGGGGTTCTCTTACTTTTGCACTTAGAATTGATAAATCATGTTGTGACCCCTTTACTTTTCCTATGTAGGACATAAAGAAAGCTTGTGCCGAATTCCACGTTTGTACGACACCGGGAAATTACATAACATAAGAGGTCACTTTGCACTTAGAATTGAATATTGAAGTTGCGACCCCTTTACTCTTCCTATATAGGACCTTAAGAATGCTTGTGCCAAATTTCACATTTGCACAACACCGGTAAGTTAGACAATGAGTGGCAAGTCAGTCAATCAGTCAGTCAGTGAGGGCTTTCACCTTTATATATATAGATGTAGAGCCCCCTATCTTATTTCCAGGGTTGCACAGAACAAGCTCTTACACCATGTGCGTTACCGCTATTTCCTTTTATTCCGTAAGCTCTTGCCAGCTGGCCCTCATTCCTATTGTTGATACTGTATGTTGTATCTTATTTTGTGTATGTTGTCTCTGACTTGTAAAGTGTTGTGGATTACAATGGCGCTATATAAATAAATCATATTACTCTTGGCCACCCGGCCTGTGGGAAAAGGTTGGGGTGGCCTGGCCGTTTCACAGTCCTCAAGCACCAGGCAAAGCGCTGCTAGTCAGACCTTATGTGCCCACCCAATGATAACATAGATCTCTGCTGTATTTATGCGCCACTAGATGCAGAGACTTTGACCTTAGGGAGACGCATGTTTTATACTTACCAGAGGAGAATGGAAAAATATCTAAAATATCTACACAGAATGACTCACTCGCTGCTGAAGAGCCGAATCCCATAGAAAAGGCGAACTAAAATGAATTGTTAGGCGAATTTGATTGACAAGAAATTGCTGTTGGCACCAGCTCATTTGCATAGATTACTGAGCGAGTGCTGTGATTGGCCGACACTGTAGCTTAAGTGCAGCACTTCCCATGAGGAGCCTTGTTATAGACATCTCAACATAGTCATAGAGTCCTTCCCTTCTTCCCCTCTGCTCTCTAGCCAGATTTTACCATTTCAACAAGGGAAGGGACACTACTATCAAAAATTACTTTATAACATCTCAACAAGCCTTGTCTAACAAGTAGTCAAAATAAATATAGAATTCCTATGACATTGCCTGTTCTGTACAAGATTATACCCAGACCCAGAACAGACCGACATGACTGCTCATCTTCACCCCTTCGAGAGCTGAGCTCAGGGAGATGAAGCCTGCATTTATCACTAGTTTCTCCTCTGTGGGCTCCAAGTCATATAATGGCCAGATCTACTGTAATTACTCGTGCACACAGGATGGCATAGTGTATGACCGCTTTGGCAACATAATAACTAGTTTCTTCGTATGCCATCAGAAAATCTGCCAGCATGTATTGGAAATATCTATCTCTGTAAACCATCTCATAGACAATCATATGGGCTTTTATTTGGAGGAAGAGAGAAAATCATTACACTCCTCAAGCAGTTTGCAGATGTTGCAAAGTTGGGATTTATGGCCGATCTTAGACAGAGTGCGGCGATGGGCAAAATTATAAATGGGGCCCCAAATGCTCAATTATATTATCAACAACACTGTGATATTCAGTTAATATAGAAGGTGGTACGATCAGATCGGTAGCACTAATTTCCAGCGCTTCCAGAAGTACTGAGGTTTAGTGGTACTGAATAAAGACCGCTGTGCAATGACAAATATTACCCTCATAAAGTGACCATGTAGCAGTAGATACCAGCTATGACAGGTGCTCTGTAGACAGTCTAAGTGATTACAGTACCGCTATGTATTCAGAGATCGCAGGTGACGTCTGCAAACCCCAGATAGAGAACTGTGGATGAGTCGGGCTGCTTGGTTCATTCTAAGTTATCCTCCTATGACGTTGGACGCCTTTGAATTGTACAATCGTCACCACGTTGTGGGCTTTGACAGTGAACTGCGAAAAGCCAACAGATCAGGGTTGCATCTAGAATGGAGTTGCTCTTGCAGCGCCAACATATAAAATACAATCCCATAACGAAAAATACAGTCCCTTGTAAAAACCTCAATTCCCCTCCCTTTAGCTCTTTTATCATATCATCCCATGAAAAACTTTAGAGTCCTCTCTTGTTTCCCTCCAGGAGTCCCATTCCAGACACAAGGCAGTACTCCAGCAGTAGGTCACCCTGCCTATACTCTTCCATTGTAATATGGTGTTCATCAGCTGACTGCTCACTAGCTTCAATGAACAGGCAGCGGAATACCTGAAGTAGGAGCTTGGGGCAACTGCCCAGTTTACCCCCCCAACGCCCGGCCCTGGGTGGGATTCAGACCCACAACTCCAATGCTGTGCCAACTGCTGAGTTCCCACTCCCGGCTGCAAGATTTTTCCAGAGCTGCACCAGTTCTGTGCAATGTGCTAACCCAGAGAATCAGGTTTATTCCCAGCACCCAGCATACCCTAAAAACACATCTTTTTAGGCAGGTCTTCCGTCTACCCCAATTTAACTCTTCTCCATTTACGTTACTTATTCACGCTCCTTTGGAAAGCTGACCCCCTTCTTCCCACTCTATCCCCCACACACCCTATTGCACCTCTCACCTGTATATACAGAGATATGGCTGGTGACTGCTTCATACAGCTTTATGTAGACACTAGCTGATATAGCCGGCTTTGCCCAAGTTAACTTATTACAGGTGTTTACGTCTTGTTCGCCCAGAAAATGTTATGAAGTCGTGATTACTTCAGAGGAACCAAGAATAAAATATGTATACGCACAGTGGAGCTTTAGATTCTCCTCAGGCTGCATGTACCGATGTCCCTCTGCAGAATGTGCCATCCCTCTCACTCTGCTCACTTTTTACCCTTAAATGTTAAGCCGCTTTTTACTCAGATTTAACCCCAGACTGGGGATTGCAGCCCTTTCTTAGCCTAAGAAGCCATGCTCCATCCATGCAGTCCGTGGCTGCTTCCCTAAATACTTTACAGCCTTTTAACATGCACACAGAGGTCAGTTAGATTGTCCTCAGTATATACAAATAGAGGAGAGATAGATTCTCCTCAGCATACAAATCATTTCCATAGGCTTTACGGTTTCTGAGAAAGCAACTATCCCATGTATAGCAGATTTTTGCAGTTTCTCACGCTTTGAATTGAATATTGAAGTTGTGACCCCTTTACTTTTCCTATTTAGGATGTAAAGAATGGTTTTGGCAAATTTCATGTTTGTGCGGTTCAGATGTGTGTTATTAGTTACATAACATAGGGGGTCACTTACTTCTGTACTAAGAATTGAACAAACAATTACAAACCTTTACTTTTCCTATGTGGCAACTAAAGAATGGTCATGCCAAATTTCAAGTTTGTACGACCCCAGGAAGTTAGAGATTTAGATTAGGTACATAAAATAGGGGGTCGCTCACTTTTGCTCTTAGAATCGAATGATCAAGTTGCGACCCCTTTACTTTTCCTAGTCAGTATTTAAAGAAAGGTCGTGCTAACTTTCACGTTTTTATGACACTGGGAAGTTACATAACACAGGGGGTCACTTAACTTTGCACATAGTATTGAATAGTCAAATTGTGACTGCTTTACTTTTCCTATTTACAACCTAAAGAATGCTCATACCAAATGTCATGTTTGTGCGGTACAGATGTGTGGTATTATATACATTACACAGGGAGTCACATACGTTTGCAATTACAATTGAATAATCAAGTTGCAACCCTTTTACTTTTGCTCTGTGGGACCTTAAGATTGAGCGTGCCAAATTTCAAGTTTGTACGACACCAGGAAATTAGAGAATTAGATTAGGTACATAACATAGGGGTTCTCTTACTTTTGCACTTAGAATTGATAAATCATGTTGTGACCCCTTTACTTTTCCTATGTAGGACATAAAGAAAGCTTGTGCCGAATTCCACGTTTGTACGACACCGGGAAATTACATAACATACGAGGTCACTTTTGCACTTAGAATTGAATATTGAAGTTGCGACCCCTTTACTCTTCCTATATAGGACCTTAAGAATGCTTGTGCCAAATTTCACATTTGCACAACACCGGTAAGTTAGACAATGAGTGGCAAGTCAGTCAATCAGTCAGTCAGTGAGGGCTTTCACCTTTATATATATGGATGTAGAGCCCCCTATCTTATTTCCAGGGTTGCACAGAACAAGCTCTTACACCATGTGCGTTACCGCTATTTCCTTTTATTCCGTAAGCTCTTGCCAGCTGGCCCTCATTCCTATTGTTGATACTGTATGTTGTATCTTATTTTGTGTATGTTGTCTCTGACTTGTAAAGTGTTGTGGATTACAATGGCGCTATATAAATAAAGCATATTACTCTTGGCCACCCGGCCTGTGGGAAAAGGTTGGGGTGGCCTGGCCGTTTCACAGTCCTCAAGCCCGTTTCACCGTCCTCAAGCACCAGGCGAAGCGCTGCTAGTCAGACCTTATGTGCCCACCCAATGATAACATAGATCTCTGCTGTATTTATGCACCACTAGATGCAGAGACTTTGACCTTAGGGAGACGCATGTTTTATACTTACCAGAGGAGAATGGAAAAATATCTAAAATATCTACACAGAATGACTCACTCGCTGCTGAAGAGCCGAATCCCATAGAAAGGGCGAACTAAAATGAATTGTTAGGCGAATTTGATTGACAAGAAATTGCTGTTGGCACCAGCTCATTTGCATAGATTACTGAGCGAGTGCTGTGATTGGCCGACACTGTAGCTTAACGGTTAGTGCAGCACTTCCCATGAGGAGCCTTGTTATAGACATCTCAACATAGTCATAGAGTCCTTCCCTTCTTCCCCTCTGCTCTCTAGCCAGATTTTACCATTTCAACAAGGGAAGGGACACTACTATCAAAAATTACTTTATAACATCTCAGCAAGCCTTGTCTAACAAGTAGTCAAAATAAATATATAATTCCTATTACATTGCCTGGTCTGTACAAGATTATACCCAGACCCAGAACAGACCGACATGACTGCTCATCTTCACCCCTTCAAGAGCTGAGCTCAGGGAGATGAAGCCTGCATTTATCACTAGTTTCCCCTCTGTGGGCTCCAAGTCATATAATGGCCAGATCTACTGTAATTACTCGTGCACACAGGATGGCATAGTGTATGACCGCTTTGGCAACATAATAACTAGTTTCTTCGTATGCCATCAGAAAATCTGCCAGCATGTATTGGAAATATCTATCTCTGTAAACCATCTCATAGACAATCATATGGGCTTTTATTTGGAGGAAGAGAGAAAATCATTACACTCCTCAAGCAGTTTGCAGATGTTGCAAAGTTGCGATTCATGGCCGATCTTAGACAGAGTGCGGCGATGGGCAAAATTATAAATGGGGCCCCAAATGCTCAATTATATTATCAACAACACTGTGATATTCAGTTAATATAGAAGGTGGTACGATCAGATCTGTAGCACTAATTTCCAGCGCTTCCAGAAGTACTGAGGTTTAGTGGTACTGAATAAAGACCGCTGTGCAATGACAAATATTACCCTCATAAAGTGACCATGTAGCAGTAGATACCAGCTATGACAGGTGCTCTGTAGACAGTCTAAGTGATTACAGTACCGCTATGTATTCAGAGAACGCAGGTGACGTCTGCAAACCCCAGATAGAGAACTGTGGATGAGTCGGGCTGCTTGGTTCATTCTAAGTTATCCTCCTATGACGTTGGACGCCTTTGAATTGTACAATCGTCACCACATTGTGGGCTTTGACAGTGAACTGCGAAAAGCCAACAGATCAGGGTTGCATCTAGAATGGAGTTGCTCTTGCAGCGCCAACATATAAAATACAATCCCATAACGAAAAATACAGTCCCTTGTAAAAACCTCAATTCCCCTCCCTTTAGCTCTTTTATCATATCATCCCATGAAAAACTTTAGAGTCCTCTCTTGTTTCCCTCCAGGAGTCCCATTCCAGACACAAGGCAGTACTCCAGCAGTAGGTCACCCTGCCTATACTCTTCCATTGTAATATGGTGTTCATCAGCTGACTGCCCACTAGCTTCAATGAACAGGCAGCGGAATACCTGAAGTAGGAGCTTGGGGCAACTGCCCAGTTTACCCCCCCAACGCCCGGCCCTGGGTGGGATTCAGACCCACAACTCCAATGCTGTGCCAACTGCTGAGTTCCCACTCCCGGCTGCAAGATTTTTCCAGAGCTGCACCAGTTCTGTGCAATGTGCTAACCCAGAGAATCAGGTTTATTCCCAGCACCCAGCATACCCTAAAAACACATCTTTTTAGGGAGGCCTTCCGTCTTCCCCAATTTAACTCTTCTCCATTTACGTTACTTATTCACGCTCCTTTGGAAAGCTGACCCCCTTCTTCCCACTCTATCCCCCACACACCCTATTGCACCTCTCACCTGTATATACAGAGATATGGCTGGTGACTGCTTCATACAGCTTTATGTAGACACTAGCTGATATAGCCGGCTTTGCCCAAGGTAACTTATTACAGGTGTTTACGTCTTGTTCGCCCAGAAAATGTTATGAAGTCGTGATTACTTCAGAGGAACCAAGAATAAAATATGTATACGCACAGTGGAGCTTTAGATTCTCCTCAGGCTGCATGTACCGATGTCCCTCTGCAGAATGTGCCATCCCTCTCACTCTGCTCACTTTTTACCCTTAAATGTTAAACCGCTTTTTATTCAGATTTAACCCCAGACTGGGGATTGCAGCCCTTTCTTAGCCTAAGAAGCCATGCTCCATCCATGCAGTCCGTGGCTGCTTCCCTAAATACTTTACAGCCTTTTAACATGCACACAGAGGTCAGTTAGATTGTCCTCAGTATATACAAATAGAGGAGAGATAGATTCTCCTCAGCATACAAATCATTTCCATAGGCTTTACGGTTTCTGAGAAAGCAACTATCCCATGTATAGCAGATTTTTGCAGTTTCTCACGCTTTGAATTGAATATTGAAGTTGTGACCCCTTTACTTTTCCTATTTAGGATGTAAAGAATGGTTGTGGCAAATTTCATGTTTGTGCGGTTCAGATGTGTGTTATTAGTTACATAACATAGGGGGTCACTTACTTCTGTACTAAGAATTGAACAAACAATTACAAACCTTTACTTTTCCTATGTGGCAACTAAAGAATGGTCATGCCAAATTTCAAGTTTGTACGACCCCAGGAAGTTAGAGATTTAGATTAGGTACATAAAATAGGGGGTCGCTCACTTTTGCTCTTAGAATCGAATGATCAAGTTGCGACCCCTTTACTTTTCCTAGTCAGTATTTAAAGAAAGGTCGTGCTAACTTTCACGTTTTTATGACACTGGGAAGTTACATAACACAGGGGGTCACTTAACTTTGCACATAGTATTGAATAGTCAAATTGTGACTGCTTTACTTTTCCTATTTACAACCTAAAGAATGCTCATACCAAATGCAAGTTTGTGCGGTACAGATGTGTGGTATTATTTACATTACATAGGGAGTCACATACGTTTGCAATTACAATTGAATAATCAAGTTGCAACCCTTTTACTTTTGCTCTGTGGGACCTTAAGATTGAGCGTGCCAAATTTCAAGTTTGTACGACACCAGGAAATTAGAGAATTAGATTAGGTACATAACATAGGGGTTCTCTTACTTTTGCACTTAGAATTGATAAATCATGTTGTGACCCCTTTACTTTTCCTAGGTAGGACATAAAGAAAGCTTGTGCCGAATTCCACGTTTGTACGACACCGGGAAATTACATAACATAAGAGGTCACTTTTGCACTTAGAATTGATAACCCATGTTGTGACCCCTTTACTTTTCCTATGTAGGACATAAAGAAAGCTTGTGCCGAATTCCACGTTTGTACGACACCGGGAAATTACATAACATAAGAGGTCACTTTTGCACTTAGAATTGAATATTGAAGTTGCGACGGCTTTACTCTTCCTTTATAGGACCTTAAGAATGCTTGTGCCAAATTTCACATTTGCACAACACCGGTAAGTTAGACAATGAGTGGCAAGTCAGTCAATCAGTCAGTCAGTGAGGGCTTTCACCTTTATATATATAGATGTAGAGCCCCCTATCTTATTTCCAGGGTTGCACAAAACAAGCTCTTACACCATGTGCGTTACCGCTATTTCCTTTTATTCCGTAAGCTCTTGCCAGCTGGCCCTCATTCCTATTGTTGATACTGTATGTTGTATCTTATTTTGTGTATGTTGTCTCTGACTTGTAAAGTGTTGTGGATTACAATGGCGCTATATAAATAAATCATATTACTCTTGGCCACCCGGCCTGTGGGAAAAGGTTGGGGTGGCCTGGCCGTTTCACAGTCCTCAAGCCCGTTTCACCGTCCTCAAGCACCAGGCGAAGCGCTGCTAGTCAGACCTTATGTGCCCACCCAATGATAACATAGATCTCTGCTGTATTTATGCGCCACTAGATGCAGAGACTTTGACCTTAGGGAGACGCATGTTTTATACTTACCAGAGGAGAATGGAAAAATATCTAAAATATCTACACAGAATGACTCACTCGCTGCTGAAGAGCCGAATCCCATAGAAAGGGCGAACTAAAATGAATTGTTAGGCGAATTTGATTGACAAGAAATTGCTGTTGGCACCAGCTCATTTGCATAGATTACTGAGCGAGTGCTGTGATTGGCCGACACTGTAGCTTAACGGTTAGTGCAGCACTTCCCATGAGGAGCCTTGTTATAGACATCTCAACATAGTCATAGAGTCCTTCCCTTCTTCCCCTCTGCTCTTGTCGTAGAATTCCTTTGCGGAATCACGGCTTACTCAATTTGGAATGTTTACACCCTTCCATATTATTTCTGAATTGATAATGCGCATAAGAAGTTCCCACACTGACACGAGGTTCAGCATGCATAGCTTCCTCAATTCTAACTTTAATGATCGGCGTGTAGCCTATTTTAAGAGTTTAACATTTCCGCCCATCTGGGCAGGTCAAAGATTACATAGATACAACGTATTGTTTAATTATTGGATAAGCATCTTGCAATTCTTCCATCCTCCGGTCATCTGTGATTGGCCATCAGGTGGTGGATGAAATGAGTGGGTTGTCTTGGACCCACGTGTGGTTCCTTCGATATGATTGGATGTTACATCATGAACTATAAATTGCACAAACCTCCCATGTTATTTGCATACGTTTCCAGTAAAGTCGCTGGGGAAATTTTCGCGGTAACTTGAAAGCGGAAGCTTGTCTCAGATTCGGTTCATTGTCTACTTCCTAGTTCCTTTAATCACCCATGCAACCGGACAAACAGATATATTTATATCTTGGTTGCGTGCTAAATTCCATCCAGCACCAAACAAACAATACTCCTGCTACTCATCCACATACCAATGCTTATCTAGAATAGACCTAGCGGTAGGGAATATTCAGATATATAGAGATATAACCTCGATAGAATATCTACCAAGAGTTGTTTCTGACCACTCCATCCTACGTCTGGACATACAGCACAGTAACACTGTGAGTCATTCCCAAAAAAGATGGAATCTGAACTCGCACTGGCTAAACATATTAAACAAGGAAATAGTGAAAAAAACACTAGAGGAATACTTCATATTAAATAAGGATACCACAAGTATGACGATTTGCTGGGAGGCCATGAAGGCATATATGAGGGGGGTATACATACAGCAAATCACACAGGCAAAAAAAGGACATAGAGAAAGAGGGCAAAAAATACGAGACAAACTAAAAGAATCAGAAGAAAATTACATAAAAGAGAAAACTATAACAACACTCAACCTATGGAAACAGGCCCAAGAGGCCCTTAATAAATACGTCCTAGAAACGGCAGCCACTAAAAATGGGTTCAGGAAACAGACATATTATGAGGAGGGAGAAAAAACGGGACATATGCTGGCAGTTATAGCCCGAGCACAAACTAGCCCCACATACATCATTGAACTAAAAGACGCACAAGGCGAGATAGTGAGGGACGCAACATCCATAAGAGAGATTGCACGGGAATTTTACTCCTCTCTGTATTCCTCTAAACTGGAAAAAACGGTAGAACAAATCGAGGAATACTTGGCGGATATAAGAACACATAAATTGACGGAGGAACAGAGAGAGTTTCTAGATGCACCAATAGACTTGGAGGAGATGCAAGAGGCAGTAAAAGATATGCAAAATAACAAGGCCCCAGGGGAGGATGGTTTCCCAATAGAATTTTACAAACAACATGCAGACACTTTATTACCACAACTCCTGGAGACATGGGCGGGGGCGGAAAAGGAAGGGGAACTACCACAAACAATGCGAAAAGCAAAAATAATAATTCTGTTAAAACCAGAAAAGGACCCCCTGTTGATGGACTCGTATAGGCCGATATCGCTGTTAAACGCGGATGTCAAAATTATAGCAAAAGTTTTAGCCAAGCGGCTATCACAAGTGGCATCCACCTTGGTGCATCCAGACCAGAGTGGGTTTATACCAGCAAGATCAACGGCTACGAACATCCGTAGAGTATTTCTACCCCTACAAATACCCGTAGATAATACCGGAGACAGAATCATATGCTCACTGGACGCGGCCAAGGCGTTTGATAGCGTTGAGTGGCAATACCTGTGGAAGGTACTAGAAAAAATGGGCTGTGGCCCAATATTTGTGAGACGAGTAAAACTCCTATATGCTAGAGCGGAGGCGGATGTGTCCATCAACGGGGGGTCATCAGAAACATTCCCACTACATAGAGGGACAAGGCAGGGATGCCCACTATCGCCACTCCTGTTTGCACTTGCAATAGAGCCCCTAGCATGCAAAATTCGGTCACACCAGGAAATAGTGGGATTCATAAGAGGAAACATGGAGGAGAAAATCGCTTTGTATGCAGACGACATGTTATTATTTTTAGGGGACAGGGAAAAATCTTTAGAAACCACGATGCAAACAATAAAAGAATTTGGAGCCTTCTCAGGACTCGCTATCAATTGGACCAAATCCAAAATACTATCAATAGACACCCCAGACATGCAAGTTGCCAACAGAGAATTAACCCTGAAATGCACCCCAACAATTAAATATCTGGGAGTTAAAATTACGAAAGAGGTCAGTGAGTACGGGAAAATAAACCTGGAACCACTTATGGAAAAATGGAAACAAAAACTTCACATATGGAAAAAACTACCCATGACAATCATAGGAAGAGTGAATCTTATAAAAATGATATGGATGCCCCAATTACTGTATCTAATACACAACTCCCCACACTGGATAACACTAAAATTTTTCCACAAGGCCAAGGGACTGTTTAGAGAACTCATATGGGGAGGGAAGACACCTAGGATAAAATTAGAACTGCTATACAATTCAAAAGAAAAGGGAGGATTAGCCTTGCCCAATCCGTTCTCGTACTTCATGGCCTCCCAGCTGCAACATCTCAGGGGATGGGAGACAGAAGAAACACACGACGCTAGTTTCAGAATCCTTAAAAATCTCTTTAACGGATCACATTTGTTTGAAACCCTGGAACGTGGAGCGTTTAAAAAAAACGGTCAAAGTGCCCCCACGCTATTATTGATACATAAAATATGGTGGAAGACCAGAAACATGCTTGATATAAAAAACTGCACACAACATACCCCCATATGGAATAACCCGCACCTGCCAGAAATCAACAAGCTAAAAGGATTCCAAGGGTGGAAAGACAGGGGAGTTAGGAGAATGGACCAGATACTGGAGGGGGGGGGAACTAAAAACCTTCGAGCAGTTAAGGCAAAACCACGACATCCCCAATAGTGACTTTTACAAATATCTGCAACTTAGACACGCTATACAAGCGGAAAAAAACACGGCGGAAATAACAATGGTAATAAATATAGTAGCGGACATAATAGGAAAAGCCACCACCACAGCGGGGAAAATATCTGTACTATATTCCCATATACAGGACACGGTCAATGCACACAACCCGTTATCAACAAGAGCAAAATGGGAGGCAGACATAGGACCCATTGAGGAGTCGCACTGGGAGGAAATCCTACAAATGACACCCAAGCTATCTCTGAGCGAATCACACAGAGTCTCACAAATATTCCTAATACACAGAGTGTACCGCACCCCGGCCTTCTTACACAATATAGGAATGAGAACCTCCCCGATATGTGTAAGGTGCAAAACCCACACGGCGGACCTAATCCACATGCTATGGCGATGTCCGAAATTGCACAGATATTGGATGGGAATAAGAAATGCAATTAACGCGGCATTTGGCATACGTATGGACTTTACACCATACGTGTGCATTCTGGGATACATACAGGATCTAACATTAGATGATCATGAAAAACTAGCGGTAGCCAGACTATTGTATATAGCCAGAAAAACAATAGCCCAGCGCTGGTTGGACGAAGAACCACCCACGCTGGGAGAATTCAAAAATAAGGTCAACCAAATTTTACCGTGGGAAAGGAGTATTTACACTAAGCGTAAGACCAGTCAAAAATATCAGGACATATGGCTGACATGGATACACGCCCAGAGCAGTAATGTTGGATCAAATACATAGGGAGTGGTGAGCCGTGTGGGGAGGCACCAGTAAACCGGGGATTTACTAAGACATAACAACGTATGTAATGGATATATATAAAGTTTATTGGGAAATGTAGAACAAATTACAGACTCGATATACAATAAAATAAAGTGGTAAGGAGTAATAGGGAAAAGTTAAGAAAGGAGGGATTGGAGAGAGAGAGACCGGGCAACGGGCAAAAGAAATATGACCCCCCCTCGAATGCAACAAAAAATCTAACCCTGAATCAATAAAAGAAAACAGCAAGAAGATAAGCAACACGAAGACCAAAGAAGAAAACAAATATACGTTACAAGAACTGTTATTATTGTTTACGACACAACACTGTGTTCATTCAGAGACAGTTTACCCAAAGAACAGAACGTTGAGAGAGAGATCTTAGGGGGGATGGGGGAGGGAGGGGGGTGAGGGGAAGGGGGTGGGTGAGAGGGGGAGGGGAAACCAAAGATTTGTTAAAAAAAATGTTTTAAAATATGCAAAAGGTGAAAAAGTTTAATAAAAAATACTTTAATTAAAAAAAAAAATTCCATCCAGCAGAGTTTGTAAAACAGATATTTCATATAAGCGGAAGTTCCTATTGCATAACTGTAAGAACATTATACAGAAAGCAAATATGTATACAGAATGTTAAATTGACAACTGTCTACTGCCAAGGCCCACCGATCCATATAGATATATACTGGGCTTCCACCACACTCTCTAGCCAGATTTTACCATTTCAACAAGGGAAGGGACACTACTATCAAAAATTACTTTATAACATCTCAACAAGCCTTGTCTAACAAGTAGTCAAAATAAATATATAATTCCTATGACATTGCCTGTTCTGTACAAGATTATACCCTGACCCAGAACAGACCGACATGACTGCTCATCTTCACCCCTTCGAGAGCTGAGCTCAGGGAGATGAAGCCTGCATTTATCACTAGTTTCCCCTCTGTGGGCTCCAAGTCATATAATGGCCAGATCTACTGTTATTACTCGTGCACACAGGATGGCATAGTGTATGACCGCTTTGGCAACATAATAACTAGTTTCTTCGTATGCCATCAGAAAATCTGCCAGCATGTATTGGAAATATCTATCTCTGTAAACCATCTCATAGACAATCATATGGACTTTTATTTGGAGGAAGAGAGAAAATCATTACACTCCTCAAGCAGTTTGCAGATGTTGCAAAGTTGCGATTCATGGCCGATCTTAGACAGAGTGCGGCGATGGGCAAAATTATAAATGGGGCCCCAAATGCTCAATTATATTATCAACAACACTGTGATATACAGTTAATATAGAAGGCGGTACGATCAGATCTGTAGCACTAATTTCCAGCGCTTCCAGAAGTACTGAGGTTTAGTGGTACTGAATAAAGACCGCTGTGCAATGACAAATATTACCCTCATAAAGTGACCATGTAGCAGTAGATACCAGCTCTGACAGGTGCTCTGTAGACAGTCTAAGTGATTACAGTACCGCTATGTATTCAGAGATCGCAGGTGACGTCTGCAAACCCCAGATAGAGAACTGTGGATGAGTCGGGCTGCTTGGTTCATTCTAAGTTATCCTCCTATGACGTTGGACGCCTTTGAATTGTACAATCGTCACCACGTTGTGGGCTTTGACAGTGAACTGTGAAAAGCCAACAGATCAGGGTTGCATCTAGAATGGAGTTGCTCTTGCAGCGCCAACATATAAAATACAATCCCATAACGAAAAATACAGTCCCTTGTAAAAACCTCAATTCCCCTCCCTTTAGCTCTTTTATCATATCATCCCATGAAAAACTTTAGAGTCCTCTCTTGTTTCCCTCCAGGAGTCCCATTCCAGACACAAGGCAGTACTCCAGCAGTAGGTCACCCTGCCTATACTCTTCCATTGTAATATGGTGTTCATCAGCTGACTGCTCACTAGCTTCAATGAACAGGCAGCGGAATACCTGAAGTAGGAGCTTGGGGCAACTGCCCAGTTTACCCCCCCAACGCCCGGCCCTGGGTGGGATTCAGACCCACAACTCCAATGCTGTGCCAACTGCTGAGTTCCCACTCCCGGCTGCAAGATTTTTCCAGAGCTGCACCAGTTCTGTGCAATGTGCTAACCCAGAGAATCAGGTTTACTCCCAGCACCCAGCATACCCTAAAAATACATCTTTTTAGGGAGGCCTTCCGTCTTCCCCAATTTAACTCTTCTCCATTTACGTTACTTATTCACGCTCCTTTGGAAAGCTGACCACCTTCTTCCCACTCTATCCCCCACACACCCTATTGCACCTCTCACCTGTATATACAGAGATATGGCTGGTGACTGCTTCATACAGCTTTATGTAGACACTAGCTGATATAGCCGGCTTTGCCCTAGTTAACTTATTACAGGTGTTTACGTCTTGTTCGCCCAGAAAATGTTATGAAGTCGTGATTACTTCAGAGGAACCAAGAATAAAATATGTATACGCACAGTGGAGCTTTAGATTCTCCTCAGGCTGCATGTACCGATGTCCCTTTGCAGAATGTGCCATCCCTCTCGCTCTGCTCACTTTTTACCCTTAAATGTTAAGCCGCTTTTTATTCAGATTTAACCCCAGACTGGGGATTGCAGCCCTTTCTTAGCCTAAGAAGCCATGCTCCATCCATGCAGTCCGTGGCTGCTTCCCTAAATACTTTACAGCCTTTTAACATGCACACAGAGGTCAGTTAGATTGTCCTCAGTATATACAAATAGAGGAGAGATAGATTCTCCTCAGCATACAAATCATTTCCATAGGCTTTACGGTTTCTGAGAAAGCAACTATCCCATGTATAGCAGATTTTTGCAGTTTCTCACGCTTTGAATTGAATATTGAAGTTGTGACCCCTTTACTTTTCCTATTTAGGATGTAAAGAATGGTTGTGGCAAATTTCATGTTTGTGCGGTTCAGATGTGTGTTATTAGTTACATAACATAGGGGGTCACTTACTTCTGTACTAAGAATTGAACAAACAATTACAAACCTTTACTTTTCCTATGTGGCAACTAAAGAATGGTCATGCCAAATTTCAAGTTTGTACGACCCCAGGAAGTTAGAGATTTAGATTAGGTACATAAAATAGGGGGTCGCTCACTTTTGCTCTTAGAATCGAATGATCAAGTTGCGACCCCTTTACTTTTCCTAGTCAGTATTTAAAGAAAGGTCGTGCTAACTTTCACGTTTTTATGACACTGGGAAGTTACATAACACAGGGGGTCACTTAATTTTGCACATAGTATTGAATAGTCAAATTGTGACTGCTTTACTTTTCCTATTTACAACCTAAAGAATGCTCATACCAAATGTCACGTTTGTGCGGTACAGATGTGTGGTATTATTTACATTACATAGGGAGTCACATACGTTTGCAATTACAATTGAATAATCAAGTTGCAACCCTTTTACTTTTGCTCTGTGGGACCTAAAGATTGAGCGTGCCAAATTTCAAGTTTGTACGACACCAGGAAATTAGACAATTAGATTAGGTACATAACATAGGGGTTCTCTTACTTTTGCACTTAGAATTGATAAATCATGTTGTGACCCCTTTACTTTTCCTATGTAGGACATAAAGAAAGCTTGTGCCGAATTCCACGTTTGTACGACACCGGGAAATTACATAACATAAGAGGTCACTTTTGCACTTAGAATTGAATATTGAAGTTGCGACCCCTTTACTCTTCCTATATAGGACCTTAAGAATGCTTGTGCCAAATTTCACATTTGCACAACACCGGTAAGTTAGACAATGAGTGGCAAGTCAGTCAATCAGTCAGTCAGTGAGGGCTTTCACCTTTATATATATAGATGTAGAGCCCCCTATCTTATTTCCAGGGTTGCACAGAACAAGCTCTTACACCATGTGCGTTACCGCTATTTCCTTTTATTCCGTAAGCTCTTGCCAGCTGGCCCTCATTCCTATTGTTGATACTGTATGCTGTATCTTATTTTGTGTATGTTGTCTCTGACTTGTAAAGTGTTGTGGATTACAATGACGCTATATAAATAAATCATATTACTCTTGGCCACCCGGCCTGTGGGAAAAGGTTGGGGTGGCCTGGCCGTTTCACAGTCCTCAAGCCCGTTTCACCGTCCTCAAGCACCAGGCGAAGCGCTGCTAGTCAGACCTTATGTGCCCACCCAATGATAACATAGATCTCTGCTGTATTTATGCGCCACTAGATGCAGAGACTTTGACCTTAGGGAGACGCATGTTTTATACTTACCAGAGGAGAATGGAAAAATATCTCAAATATTCTACACAGAATGACTCACTCGCTGCTGAAGAGCCGAATCCCATAGAAAGGGCGAACTAAAATGAATTGTTAGGCGAATTTGATTGACAAGAAATTGCTGTTGGCACCAGCTCATTTGCATAGATTACTGAGCGAGTGCTGTGATTGGCCGACACTGTAGCTTAACGGTTAGTGCAGCACTTCCCATGAGGAGCCTTGTTATAGACATCTCAACATAGTCATAGAGTCCTTCCCTTCTTCCCCTCTGCTCTCTAGCCAGATTTTACCATTTCAACAAGGGAAGGGACACTACTATCAAAAATTACTTTATAACATCTCAACAAGCCTTGTCTAACAAGTAGTCAAAATAAATATATAATTCCTATGACATTGCCTGTTCTGTACAAGATTATACCCAGACCCAGAACAGACCGACATGACTGCTCATCTTCACCCCTTCGAGAGCTGAGCTCAGGGAGATGAAGCCTGCATTTATCACTAGTTTCCCCTCTGTGGGCTCCAAGTCATATAATGGCCAGATCTACTGTAATTACTCGTGCACACAGGATGGCATAGTGTATGACCGCTTTGGCAACATAATAACTAGTTTCTTCGTATGCCATCAGAAAATCTGCCAGCATGTATTGGAAATATCTATCTCTGTAAACCATCTCATAGACAATCATATGGGCTTTTATTTGGAGGAAGAGAGAAAATCATTACACTCCTCAAGCAGTTTGCAGATGTTGCAAAGTTGCGATTCATGGCCGATCTTAGACAGAGTGCGGCGATGGGCAAAATTATAAATGGGGCCCCAAATGCTCAATTATATTATCAACAACACTGTGATATACAGTTAATATAGAAGGTGGTACGATCAGATCTGTAGCACTAATTTCCAGCGCTTCCAGAAGTACTGAAGTTTAGTGGTACTGAATAAAGACCGCTGTGCAATGACAAATATTACCCTCATAAAGAGACCATGTAGCAGTAGATACCAGCTCTGACAGGTGCTCTGTAGACAGTCTAAGTGATTACAGTACCGCTATGTATTCAGAGATCGCAGGTGACGTCTGCAAACCCCAGATAGAGAACTGTGGATGAGTCGGGCTGCTTGGTTCATTCTAAGTTATCCTCCTATGACGTTGGACGCCTTTGAATTGTACAATCGTCACCACGTTGTGGGCTTTGACAGTGAACTGCGAAAAGCCAACAGATCAGGGTTGCATCTAGAATGGAGTTGCTCTTGCAGCGCCAACATATAAAATACAATCCCATAACGAAAAATGCAGTCCCTTGTAAAAACCTCAATTCCCCTCCCTTTAGCTCTTTTATCATATCATCCCATGAAAAACTTTAGAGTCCTCTCTTGTTTCCCTCCAGGAGTCCCAATCCAGACACGAGGCAGTACTCCAGCAGTAGGTCACCCTGCCTATACTCTTCCATTGTAATATGGTGTTCATCAGCTGACTGCTCACTAGCTTCAATGAACAGGCAGAGGAATACCTGAAGTAGGAGCTTGGGGCAACTGCCCAGTTTACCCCCCCAACGCCCGGCCCTGGGTGGGATTCAGACCCACAACTCCAATGCTGTGCCAACTGCTGAGTTCCCACTCCCGTCTGCAAGATTTTTCCAGAGCTGCACCAGTTCTGTGCAATGTGCTAACCCAGAGAATCAGGTTTATTCCCAGCACCCAGCATACCCTAAAAACACATCTTTTTAGGGAGGCCTTCCGTCTTCCCCAATTTAACTCTTCTCCATTTACGTTACTTATTCACGCTCCTTTTGAAAGCTGACCCCCTTCTTCCCACTCTATCCCCCACACACCCTATTGCACCTCTCACCTGTATATACAGAGATATGGCTGGTGACTGCTTCATACAGCTTTATGTAGACACTAGCTGATATAGCCGGCTTTGCCCAAGTTAACTTATTACAGGTGTTTACGTCTTGTTCGCCCAGAAAATGTGATGAAGTCGTGATTACTTCAGAGGAACCAAGAATAAAATATGTATACGCACAGTGGAGCTTTAGATTCTCCTCAGGCTGCATGTACCGATGTCCCTCTGCAGAATGTGCCATCCCTCTCACTCTGCTCACTTTTTACCCTTAAATGTTAAGCCGCTTTTTATTCAGATTTAACCCCAGACTGGGGATTGCAGCCCTTTCTTAGCCTAAGAAGCCATGCTCCATCCATGCAGTCCGTGGCTGCTTCCCTAAATACTTTACAGCCTTTTAACATGCACACAGAGGTCAGTTAGATTGTCCTCAGTATATACAAATAGAGGAGAGATAGATTCTCCTCAGCATACAAATCATTTCCATAGGCTTTACGGTTTCTGAGAAAGCAACTATCCCATGTATAGCAGATTTTTGCAGTTTCTCACGCTTTGAATTGAATATTGAAGTTGTGACCCCTTTACTTTTCCTATTTAGGATGTAAAGAATGGTTGTGGCAAATTTCATGTTTGTGCGGTTCAGATGTGTGTTATTAGTTACATAACATAGGGGGTCACTTACTTCTGTACTAAGAATTGAACAAACAATTACAAACCTTTACTTTTCCTATGTGGCAACTAAAGAATGGTCATGCCAAATTTCAAGTTTGTACGACCCCAGGAAGTTAGAGATTTAGATTAGGTACATAAAATAGGGGGTCGCTCACTTTTGCTCTTAGAATCGAATGATCAAGTTGCGACCCCTTTACTTTTCCTAGTCAGTATTTAAAGAAAGGTCGTGCTAACTTTCACGTTTTTATGACACTGGGAAGTTACATAACACAGGGGGTCACTTAATTTTGCACATAGTATTGAATAGTCAAATTGTGACTGCTTTACTTTTCCTATTTACAACCTAAAGAATGCTCATACCAAATGTCACGTTTGTGCGGTACAGATGTGTGGTATTATTTACATTACATAGGGAGTCACATACGTTTGCAATTACAATTGAATAATCAAGTTGCAACCCTTTTACTTTTGCTCTGTGGGACCTAAAGATTGAGCGTGCCAAATTTCAAGTTTGTACGACACCAGGAAATTAGACAATTAGATTAGGTACATAACATAGGGGTTCTCTTACTTTTGCACTTAGAATTGATAAATCATGTTGTGACCCCTTTACTTTTCCTATGTAGGACATAAAGAAAGCTTGTGCCGAATTCCACGTTTGTACGACACCGGGAAATTACATAACATAAGAGGTCACTTTTGCACTTAGAATTGAATATTGAAGTTGCGACCCCTTTACTCTTCCTATATAGGACCTTAAGAATGCTTGTGCCAAATTTCACATTTGCACAACACCGGTAAGTTAGACAATGAGTGGCAAGTCAGTCAATCAGTCAGTCAGTGAGGGCTTTCACCTTTATATATATAGATGTAGAGCCCCCTATCTTATTTCCAGGGTTGCACAGAACAAGCTCTTACACCATGTGCGTTACCGCTATTTCCTTTTATTCCGTAAGCTCTTGCCAGCTGGCCCTCATTCCTATTGTTGATACTGTATGTTGTATCTTATTTTGTGTATGTTGTCTCTGACTTGTAAAGTGTTGTGGATTACAATGGCGCTATATAAATAAATCATATTACTCTTGGCCACCCGGCCTGTGGGAAAAGGTTGGGGTGGCCTGGCCGTTTCACAGTCCTCAAGCCCGTTTCACCGTCCTCAAGCACCAGGCGAAGCGCTGCTAGTCAGACCTTATGTGCCCACCCAATGATAACATAGATCTCTGCTGTATTTATGCGCCACTAGATGCAGAGACTTTGACCTTAGGGAGACGCATGTTTTATACTTACCAGAGGAGAATGGAAAAATATCTAAAATATCTACACAGAATGACTCACTCGCTGCTGAAGAGCCGAATCCCATAGAAAGGGCGAACTAAAATGAATTGTTAGGCGAATTTGATTGACAAGAAATTGCTGTTGGCACCAGCTCATTTGCATAGATTACTGAGCGAGTGCTGTGATTGGCCGACACTGTAGCTTAACGGTTAGTGCAGCACTTCCCATGAGGAGCCTTGTTATAGACATCTCAACATAGTCATAGAGTCCTTCCCTTCTTCCCCTCTGCTCTCTAGCCAGATTTTACCATTTCAACAAGGGAAGGGACACTACTACCAAAAATTACTTTATAACATCTCAACAAGCCTTGTCTAACAAGTAGTCAAAATAAATATATAATTCCTATGACATTGCCTGTTCTGTACAAGATTATACCCAGACCCAGAACAGACCGACATGACTGCTCATCTTCACCCCTTCGAGAGCTGAGCTCAGGGAGATGAAGCCTGCATTTATCACTAGTTTCCCCTCTGTGGGCTCCAAGTCAAATAATGGCCAGATCTACTGTAATTACTCGTGCACACAGGATGGCATAGTGTATGACCGCTTTGGCAACATAATAACTAGTTTCTTCGTATGCCATCAGAAAATCTGCCAGCATGTATTGGAAATATCTATCTCTGTAAACCATCTCATAGACAATCATATGGGCTTTTATTTGGAGGAAGAGAGAAAATCATTACACTCCTCAAGCAGTTTGCAGATGTTGCAAAGTTGCGATTCATGGCCGATCTTAGACAGAGTGCGGCGATGGGCAAAATTATAAATGGGGCCCCAAATGCTCAATTATATTATCAACAACACTGTGATATTCAGTTAATATAGAAGGTGGTACGATCAGATCTGTAGCACTAATTTCCAGCGCTTCCAGAAGTACTGAAGTTTAGTGGTACTGAATAAAGACCGCTGTGCAATGACAAATATTACCCTCATAAAGTGACCATGTAGCAGTAGATACCAGCTCTGACAGGTGCTCTGTAGACAGTCTAAGTGATTACAGTACCGCTATGTATTCAGAGATCGTAGGTGACGTCTGCAAACCCCAGATAGAGAACTGTGGATGAGTCGGGCTGCTTGGTTCATTCTAAGTTATCCTCCTATGACGTTGGACGCCTTTGAATTGTACAATCGTCACCACATTGTGGGCTTTGACAGTGAACTGCGAAAAGCCAACAGATCAGGGTTGCATCTAGAATGGAGTTGCTCTTGCAGCGCCAACATATAAAATACAATCCCATAACGAAAAATACAGTCCCTTGTAAAAACCTCAATTCCCCTCCCTTTAGCTCTTTTATCATATCATCCCATGAAAAACTTTAGAGTCCTCTCTTGTTTCCCTCCAGGAGTCCCATTCCAGACACAAGGCAGTACTCCAGCAGTAGGTCACCCTGCCTATACTCTTCCATTGTAATATGGTGTTCATCAGCTGACTGCTCACTAGCTTCAATGAACAGGCAGCGGAATACCTGAAGTAGGAGCTTGGGGCAACTGCCCAGTTTACCCCCCCAACGCCCGGCCCTGGGTGGGATTCAGACCCACAACTCCAATGCTGTGCCAACTGCTGAGTTCCCACTCCCGGCTGCAAGATTTTTCCAGAGTTGCACCAGTTCTGTGCAATGTGCTAACCCAGAGAATCAGGTTTATTCCCAGCACCCAGCATACCCTAAAAACACATCTTTTTAGGGAGGCCTTCCGTCTTCCCCAATTTAACTCTTCTCCATTTACGTTACTTATTCACGCTCCTTTGGAAAGCTGACCCCCTTCTTCCCACTCTATCCCCCACACACCCTATTGCACCTCTCACCTGTATATACAGAGATATGGCTGGTGACTGCTTCATACAGCTTTATGTAGACACTAGCTGATATAGCCGGCTTTGCCCAAGTTAACTTATTACAGGTGTTTACGTCTTGTTCGCCCAGAAAATGTTATGAAGTCGTGATTACTTCAGAGGAACCAAGAATAAAATATGTATACGCACAGTGGAGCTTTAGATTCTCCTCAGGCTGCATGTACCGATGTCCCTCTGCAGAATGTGCCATCCCTCTCACTCTGCTCACTTTTTACCCTTAAATGTTAAGCCGCTTTTTATTCAGATTTAACCCCAGACTGGGGATTGCAGCCCTTTCTTAGCCTAAGAAGCCATGCTCCATCCATGCAGTCCGTGGCTGCTTCCCTAAATACTTTACAGCCTTTTAACATGCACACAGAGGTCAGTTAGATTGTCCTCAGTATATACAAATAGAGGAGAGATAGATTCTCCTCAGCATACAAATCATTTCCATAGGCTTTACGGTTTCTGAGAAAGCAACTATCCCATGTATAGCAGATTTTTGCAGTTTCTCACTCTTTGAATTGAATATTGAAGTTGTGACCCCTTTACTTTTCCTATTTAGGATGTAAAGAATGGTTGTGGCAAATTTCATGTTTGTGCGGTTCAGATGTGTGTTATTAGTTACATAACATAGGGGGTCACTTACTTCTGTACTAAGAATTGAACAAACAATTACAAACCTTTACTTTTCCTACGTGGCAACTAAAGAATGGTCATGCCAAATTTCAAGTTTGTACGACCCCAGGAAGTTAGAGATTTAGATTAGGTACATAAAATAGGGGGTCGCTCACTTTTGCTCTTAGAATCGAATGATCAAGTTGCGACCCCTTTACTTTTCCTAGTCAGTATTTAAAGAAAGGTCTTGCTAACTTTCACGTTTTTATGACACTGGGAAGTTACATAACACAGGGGGTCACTTAACTTTGCACATAGTATTGAATAGTCAAATTGTGACTGCTTTACTTTTCCTATTTACAACCTAAAGAATGCTCATACCAAATGTCACGTTTGTGCGGTACAGATGTGTGGTATTATTTACATTACATAGGGAGTCACATACGTTTGCAATTACAATTGAATAATCAAGTTGCAACCCTTTTACTTTTGCTCTGTGGGACCTTAAGATTGAGCGTGCCAAATTTCAAGTTTGTACGACACCAGGAAATTAGAGAATTAGATTAGGTACATAACATAGGGATTCTCTTACTTTTGCACTTAGAATTGATAAATCATGTTGTGACCCCTTTACTTTTCCTATGTAGGACATAAAGAAAGCTTGTGCCGAATTCCACGTTTGTACGACACCGGGAAATTACATAACATAAGAGGTCACTTTTGCACTTAGAATTGAATATTGAAGTTGCGACCCCTTTACTCTTCCTATATAGGACCTTAAGAATGCTTGTGCCAAATTTCACATTTGCACAACACCGGTAAGTTAGACAATGAGTGGCAAGTCAGTCAATCAGTCAGTCAGTGAGGGCTTTCACCTTTATATATATAGATGTAGAGCCCCCTATCTTATTTCCAGGGTTGCACAGAACAAGCTCTTACACCATGTGCGTTACCGCTATTTCCTTTTATTCCGTAAGCTCTTGCCAGCTGGCCCTCATTCCTATTGTTGATACTGTATGTTGTATCTTATTTTGTGTATGTTGTCTCTGACTTGTAAAGTGTTGTGGATTACAATGGCGCTATATAAATATATCATATTACTCTTGGCCACCTGGCCTGTGGGAAAAGATTGGGGTGGCCTGGCCGTTTCACAGTCCTCAAGCCCGTTTCACCGTCCTCAAGCACCAGGCGAAGCGCTGCTAGTCAGACCTTATGTGCCCACCCAATGATAACATAGATCTCTGCTGTATTTATGTGCCACTAGATGCAGAGACTTTGACCTTAGGGAGACGCATGTTTTATACTTACCAGAGGAGAATGGAAAAATATCTAAAATATCTACACAGAATGACTCACTCGCTGCTGAAGAGCCGAATCCCATAGAAAGGGCGAACTAAAATGAATTGTTAGGCGAATTTGATTGACAAGAAATTGCTGTTGGCACCAGCTCATTTGCATAGATTACTGAGCGAGCGCTGTGATTGGCCGACACTGTAGCTTAACGGTTAGTGCAGCACTTCCCATGAGGAGCCTTCTTATAGACATCTCAACATAGTCATACAGTCCTTCCCTTCTTCCCCTCTGCTCTCTAGCCAGATTTTACCATTTCAACAAGGGAAGGGACACTACTATCAAAAATTACTTTATAACATCTCAACAAGCCTTGTCTAACAAGTAGTCAAAATAAATATATAATTCCTATGACATTGCCTGTTCTGTACAAGATTATACCCAGACCCAGAACAGACCGACATGACTGCTCATCTTCACCCCTTCGAGAGCTGAGCTCAGGGAGATGAAGCCTGCATTTATCACTAGTTTCCCCTCTGTGGGCTCCAAGTCATATAATGGCCAGATCTACTGTAATTACTCGTGCACACAGGATGGCATAGTGTATGACCGCTTTGGCAACATAATAACTAGTTTCTTCGTATGCCATCAGAAAATCTGCCAGCATGTATTGGAAATATCTATCTCTGTAAACCATCTCATAGACAATCATATGGGCTTTTATTTGGAGGAAGAGAGAAAATCATTACACTCCTCAAGCAGTTTGCAGATGTTGCAAAGTTGCGATTCATGGCCGATCTTAGACAGAGTGCGGCGATGGGCAAAATTATAAATGGGGCCCCAAATGCTCAATTATATTATCAACAACACTGTGATATTCAGTTAATATAGAAGGTGGTACGATCAGATCGGTAGCACTAATTTCCAGCGCTTCCAGAAGTACTGAGGTTTAGTGGTACTGAATAAAGACCGCTGTGCAATGACAAATATTACCCTCATAAAGTGACCATGTAGCAGTAGATACCAGCTCTGACAGGTGCTCTGTAGACAGTCTAAGTGATTACAGTACCGCTATGTATTCAGAGATCGCAGGTGACGTCTGCAAACCCCAGATAGAGAACTGTGGATGAGTCGGGCTGCTTGGTTCATTCTAAGTTATCCTCCTATGACGTTGGACACCTTTGAATTGTACAATCGTCACCACGTTGTGGGCTTTGACAGTGAACTGCGAAAAGCCAACAGATCAGGGTTGCATCTAGAATGGAGTTGCTCTTGCAGCGCCAACATATAAAATACAATCCCATAACGAAAAATACAGTCCCTTGTAAAAACCTCAATTCCCCTCCCTTTAGCTCTTTTATCATATCATCCCATGAAAAACTTTAGAGTCCTCTCTTGTTTCCCTCCAGGAATCCCATTCCAGACACAAGGCAGTACTCCAGCAGTAGGTCACCCTGCCTATACTCTTCCATTGTAATATGGTGTTCATCAGCTGACTGCTCACTAGCTTCAATGAACAGGCAGCGGAATACCTGAAGTAGGAGCTTGGGGCAACTGCCCAGTTTACCCCCCCAACGCCCGGCCCTGGGTGGGATTCAGACCCACAACTCCAATGCTGTGCCAACTGCTGAGTTCCCACTCCCGGCTGCAAGATTTTTCCAGAGCTGCACCAGTTCTATGCAATGTGCTAACCCAGAGAATCAGGTTTATTCCCAGCACCCAGCATACCCTAAAAACACATCTTTTTAGGGAGGCCTTCCGTCTTCCCCAATTTAACTCTTCTCCATTTACGTTACTTATTCACGCTCCTTTGGAAAGCTGACCCCCTTCTTCCCACTCTATCCCCCACACACCCTATTGCACCTCTCACCTGTATATACAGAGATATGGCTGGTGACTGCTTCATACAGCTTTATGTAGACACTAGCTGATATAGCCGGCTTTGCCCAAGTTAACTTATTACAGGTGTTTACGTCTTGTTCGCCCAGAAAATGTTATGAAGTCGTGATTACTTCAGAGGAACCAAGAATAAAATATGTATACGCACAGTGGAGCTTTAGATTCTCCTCAGGCTGCATGTACCGATGTCCCTCTGCAGAATGTGCCATCCCTCTCACTCTGCTCACTTTTTACCCTTAAATGTTAAGCCGCTTTTTATTCAGATTTAACCCCAGACTGGGGATTGCAGCCCTTTCTTAGCCTAAGAAGCCATGCTCCATCCATGCAGTCCGTGGCTGCTTCCCTAAATACTTTACAGCCTTTTAACATGCACACAGAGGTCAGTTAGATTGTCCTCAGTATATACAAATAGAGGAGAGATAGATTCTCCTCAGCATACAAATCATTTCCATAGGCTTTACGGTTTCTGAGAAAGCAACTATCCCATGTATAGCAGATTTTTGCAGTTTCTCACGCTTTGAATTGAATATTGAAGTTGTGACCCCTTTACTTTTCCTATTTAGGATGTAAAGAATGGTTGTGGCAAATTTCATGTTTGTGCGGTTCAGATGTGTGTTATTAGTTACATAACATAGGGGGTCACTTACTTCTGTACTAAGAATTGAACAAACAATTACAAACCTTTACTTTTCCTATGTGGCAACTAAAGAATGGTCATGCCAAATTTCAAGTTTGTACGACCCCAGGAAGTTAGAGATTTAGATTAGGTACATAAAATAGGGGGTCGCTCACTTTTGCTCTTAGAATCGAATGATCAAGTTGCGACCCCATTACTTTTCCTAGTCAGTATTTAAAGAAAGGTCGTGCTAACTTTCACGTTTTTATGACACTGGGAAGTTACATAACACAGGGTGTCACTTAATTTTGCACATAGTATTGAATAGTCAAATTGTGACTGCTTTACTTTTCCTATTTACAACCTAAAGAATGCTCATACCAAATGTCACGTTTGTGCGGTACAGATGTGTGGTATTATTTACATTACACAGGGAGTCACATACGTTTGCAATTACAATTGAATAATCAAGTTGCAACCCTTTTACTTTTGCTCTGTGGGACCTAAAGATTGGGCGTGCCAAATTTCAAGTTTGTACGACACCAGGAAATTAGAGTATTAGATTAGGTACATAACATAGGGGTTCTCTTACTTTTGCACTTAGAATTGATAAATCATGTTGTGACCCCTTTACTTTTCCTATGTAGGACATAAAGAAAGCTTGTGCCGAATTCCACGTTTGTACGACACCGGGAAATTACATAACATAAGAGGTCACTTTTGCACTTAGAATTGAATATTGAAGTTGCGACCCCTTTACTCTTCCTATATAGGACCTTAAGAATGCTTGTGCCAAATTTCACATTTGCACAACACCGGTAAGTTAGACAATGAGTGGCAAGTCAGTCAATCAGTCAGTCAGTGAGGGCTTTCACCTTTATATATATAGATGTAGAGCCCCCTATCTTATTTCCAGGGTTGCACAGAACAAGCTCTTACACCATGTGCGTTACCGCTATTTCCTTTTATTCCGTAAGCTCTTGCCAGCTGGCCCTCATTCCTATTGTTGATACTGTATGTTGTATCTTATTTTGTGTGTGTTGTCTCTGACTTGTAAAATGTTGTGGATTACAATGGCGCTATATAAATAAATCATATTACTCTTGGCCACCTGGCCTGTGGGAAAAGGTTGGGGTGGCCTGGCCGTTTCACAGTCCTCAAGCCCGTTTCACCGTCCTCAAGCACCAGGCGAAGCGCTGCTAGTCAGACCTTATGTGCCCACCCAATGATAACATAGATCTCTGCTGTATTTATGCGCCACTAGATGCAGAGACTTTGACCTTAGGGAGACGCATGTTTTATACTTACCAGAGGAGAATGGAAAAATATCTAAAATATCTACACAGAATGACTCACTCGCTGCTGAAGAGCCGAATCCCATAGAAAGGGCGAACTAAAATGAATTGTTAGGCGAATTTGATTGACAAGAAATTGCTGTTGGCACCAGCTCATTTGCATAGATTACTGAGCGAGCGCTGTGATTGGCCGACACTGTAGCTTAACGGTTAGTGCAGCACTTCCCATGAGGAGCCTTCTTATAGACATCTCAACATAGTCATAGAGTCCTTCCCTTCTTCCCCTCTGCTCTCTAGACAGATTTTACCATTTCAACAAGGGAAGGGACACTACTATCAAAAATTACTTTATAACATCTCAACAAGCCTTGTCTAACAAGTAGTCAAAATAAATATATAATTCCTATGACATTGCCTGTTCTGTACAAGATTATACCCAGACCCAGAACAGACCGACATGACTGCTCATCTTCACCCCTTCGAGAGCTGAGCTCAGGGAGATGAAGCCTGCATTTATCACTAGTTTCCCCTCTGTGGGCTCCAAGTCATATAATGGCCAGATCTACTGTAATTACTCGTGCACACAGGATGGCATAGTGTATGACTGCTTTGGCAACATAATAACTAGTTTCTTCGTATGCCATCAGAAAATCTGCCAGCATGTATTGGAAATATCTATCTCTGTAAACCATCTCATAGACAATCATATGGGCTTTTATTTGGAGGAAGAGAGAAAATCATTACACTCCTCAAGCAGTTTGCAGATGTTGCAAAGTTGCGATTCATGGCCGATCTTAGACAGAGTGCGGCGATGGGCAAAATTATAAATGGGGCCCCAAATGCTCAATTATATTATCAACAACACTGTGATATACAGTTAATATAGAAGGTGGTACGATCAGATCGGTAGCACTAATTTCCAGCGCTTCCAGAAGTACTGAGGTTTAGTGGTACTGAATAAAGACCGCTGTGCAATGACAAATATTACCCTCATAAAGTGACCATGTAGCAGTAGATACCAGCTCTGACAGGTGCTCTGTAGACAGTCTAAGTGATTACAGTACCGCTATGTATTCAGAGATCGCAGGTGACGTCTGCAAACCCCAGATAGAGAACTGTGGATGAGTCGGGCTGCTTGGTTCATTCTAAGTTATCCTCCTATGACGTTGGACGCCTTTGAATTGTACAATCGTCACCACGTTGTGGGCTTTGACAGTGAACTGCGAAAAGCCAACAGATCAGGGTTGCATCTAGAATGGAGTTGCTCTTGCAGCGCCAACATATAAAATACAATCCCATAACGAAAAATACAGTCCCTTGTAAAAACCTCAATTCCCCTCCCTTTAGCTCTTTTATCATATCATCCCATGAAAAACTTTAGAGTCCTCTCTTGTTTCCCTCCAGGAGTCCCATTCCAGACACAAGGCAGTACTCCAGCAGTAGGTCACCCTGCCTATACTCTTCCATTGTAATATGGTGTTCATCAGCTGACTGCTCACTAGCTTCAATGAACAGGCAGCGGAATACCTGAAGTAGGAGCTTGGGGCAACTGCCCAGTTTACCCCCCCAACGCCCGGCCCTGGGTGCGATTCAGACCCACAACTCCAATGCTGTGCCAACTGCTGAGTTCCCACTCCCGGCTGCAAGATTTTTCCAGAGCTGCACCAGTTCTGTGCAATGTGCTAACCCAGAGAATCAGGTTTATTCCCAGCACCCAGCATACCCTAAAAACACATCTTTTTAGGGAGGCCTTCCGTCTTCCCCAATTTAACTCTTCTCCATTTACGTTACTTATTCACGCTCCTTTGGAAAGCTGACCCCCTTCTTCCCACTCTATCCCCCACACACCCTATTGCACCTCTCACCTGTATATACAGAGATATGGCTGGTGACTGCTTCATACAGCTTTATGTAGACACTAGCTGATATAGCCGGCTTTGCCCAAGTTAACTTATTACAGGTGTTTACGTCTTGTTCGCCCAGAAAATGTTATGAAGTCGTGATTACTTCAGAGGAACCAAGAATAAAATATGTATACGCACAGTGGAGCTTTAGATTCTCCTCAGGCTGCATGTACCGATGTCCCTCTGCAGAATGTGCCATCCCTCTCACTCTGCTCACTTTTTACCCTTAAATGTTAAGCCGCTTTTTATTCAGATTTAACCCCAGACTGGGGATTGCAGCCCTTTCTTAGCCTAAGAAGCCATGCTCCATCCATGCAGTCAGTGGCTGCTTCCCTAAATACTTTACAGCCTTTTTTTTTTTTTAAGGAATTTTTTTTTTAGCCAGGAATAAACAAGCATATAAATACAAATAATTGGCACCACAGGTGTCAGGTTCAGCAGGTAATCCATTGCATGAAAACAGGGTAGAGGCGATCTTCGCCTGCGCACACAGAGATATTTCTTCTTAGTATGCTATTTCTGGCTAGTACTTTTTTATTTCTTTTATCCCCCCCCCCCGTTTTAAACTCTAACTTTATTGATTATTACTGAACAACAGTTTAATCTTTGGATAGATCAATTGTAATCAATCAGAAAAAAACAAACAAACAAAGACTTAAACTTAGACCCCCCCAACCCCCTGGCGCGACTCTCTTAAAGAAGAAAAGAGAAAATAAGATTTATTTTTGTGTGTGGGAATAGCGGAGAAAAAAAGAAATAGTTTCCTGAGCATTGGGTTTTAACGTAAATTGAGCAGGTGTCTCTCTTTTTGTCCTTCTCTCTCTCTCACTCCCCCCCTACCACCTGGTTTGACTCTCCCGACGCCGTCGCTGAGCAACTCACCCAGCCACCCCAGATCTTGTCGAATTTTTCAGGGCACCCCCTGGCCATATACGTCAGCTTGTACATTGGGATTTCGGCGTTAACGACCCTGACCCATGCGCTCCTAGTCGGCTTCCCGGGGTGTTTCCAGTTAAGTAGAATCACTTTTTTTGCATAGTAGAGAAGCAGCTTGTACAGTGTACGTGTTGCCGCGGACACCGGCAGGTCTCCCACGAGCCCAAAAAGGCACGTTCCAGGATGCATGATCCTTGGTGCCCCTAGGTGAGTTTCCATAAAGACAAGCACCTCTCGCCAGTATTCCTGTAGGACCGCGCACTCCCAAAACATATGCATAACCGTCCCATCCGCCACCATACATCGTGGGCACGCTGCAGTAGGGAGTAGGCCCATTGTGCACAACCTGGAGGGGGTGTAGTATATGCGGTGTAGAAACTTGACTTGGATGAGCTTGTCTCTAGCACTAACCAGGGGGGGACCAGATCCATCCAATATATCCTCATCCTCCCCTGAAGTCAGATCAGGAATGTCCACCTCCCATCTCTGTACGGCCCTCTCGCCCAGTGGGGCCAGGTGTCGCGCTGTATGAGCATAGAAACTCGACAGCGGCCTGACAAGGCTGCACATCTGCGCCAGGCCCTCCAGTCGCGTCATGGATAGTGGGACAGACGAGCCCCCAAACTGAGCCTTGGCCGCATCTCGCAATTGGTAATATCTAAAGTAAGAATTTTCGGGCAGACCGTGGGCAACCCGCAACTGCATAAAGGTGCAAAGCTTGCCCTCGCTGACTATGTCAGAGAGGACGTTGACGCCCCGGCGTCTCCAGAAGGCAGACTCCGGGAAACGCTGGAAGTGTGGCAATTTGGGGTTATTCCAGAGGGGAGTGTGTGGGGATCGCGCTGTCTCCTCTGCAGCGGACAGTCTCGTGACCCGCTGCCAGATCTCCAGCGTCACCAGCATGGGCGTGGGCAGGGGGCCGACCGAGGATGAGGGGCCGCTCAGTAGCAGCCCCCGAAGGTTCTGCGTAGGGTCCACCATTCTACGTTCCAGGCCCACCGCTGGGTTGTAGTTTGACGAGCATATCCACCATCCCGCGTATACCAGTTGGCTAGCCAGGTAATAGTAATAAAAGTGCGGTAGAGCCAGTCCCCCTCCGTTCGACGGGAGACACAGGGTCTCCAACTTAATCCTGGGTGTAGTGTCCCTCCACAGTATGCGCAGCACAATCCCACGAAGCTTGGTAAAGAATTTTTTTGGGACTAGCATAGGGGAATTATGCAATATGTACAGGAATTTTGGTAGCAGTTTCATTTTTAGCAGGTTTATTCTGCCCACCAGGGTAAGCGGGAGAGAAGCCCAGCGTATCGCCACCTCTTCGGCCCAGGCCAGGAGGGGGACCAGGTTGGAGTTGTAAAAGGCGGATAATTCCGCTGAGACCTTTACTCCCAAGTAGGTGGTCTGGGTTGTCCAACTCAGCGGGGCGGGCAGAGGGAGCTCGGCGGCCCCAGGGTCCACCGCCAACAAATGGGTTTTGTCCCAGTTGACCTTGATGCCAGAGTGTGCGCCGAATGTGCTAAATATAGCCAGAGCTGCGTCTAGAGACGCCCCCGGGTCTTGAAGGAAGAGGAGGGTGTCATCTGCATAAAGCGCTATGCGCTCTTCGTAATTGTTTAGTTTAAATCCATTCACTATTGGTGACGTTCGAATTTGGATTGCCAGGGGCTCTATGGCGAGGGCAAACAGGGCGGGGGACAGAGGGCAGCCCTGCCTTGTGCCTCTGCTTAAGGAAAACTGAGCAGAAACATGTATATTAGTTTTAATGTTGGCCACCGGGGAGTCGTATAGAATCTCGATCCATTTAATGAAGGTTGGCCCGAATCCGAACCGCCGCATCACCGCCCATAAGTACTTCCACTCTACTGAGTCGAAGGCCTTTGCCTGGTCTATAAATACCAGAGTACGCTTCCCGCAGTTAGTGTGCTTGTATGATAAGTGATCAAAAAGTCTTCTTAGGTTCATGTCCGTGCTCTTGCCAGGCATAAAGCCGGACTGGTCCACGTGTATGATATCTTTCAGCACTGAGTTTATACGCGTCGCCAGAATTTTTGCAATTATTTTTACGTCGTTGTTAAGAAGAGAAATGGGGCGGTAAGAGCCGCAGTCCGTGGGGTCCTTCCCGGTTTTGGGGATCATTATTATAAGGGCTTTACGCATTGTGTCCGGTAATGTCCCTTCTCGCATGATAGAATTATATAATGTGAGGAGTCGCGGGGCCAGGGTTTCCACATTCTTTTTGTACCATTCCCCAGGGAGCCCGTCCACACCTGGTGATTTCCTATTGGGAAGTGCCTTAATGGCTTCCGTTATTTCTTCTATACTTAGGTCGCTATCCAGGTGGGCCGCGCTGTCTCCACTCAGTGTGGGGAAGGGAATGTCCTCTAGGTACGCCAGGAGCTGTGTTTCAGTACAGCTCAGCCTGGAGGTATATAAATCACCATAGAATTGGGCGAACGTTTGGTTAATTAATTTGGGATCGCTTACTAGGGTACCCGTGCCATCACACACCGCCGTAATCGGTGGCAGTGTCTGGTCCTCTCTAGTCAGGTAGGCCAGTAAGTGGCCATTCTTGTCTCCCTGATCAAAGATCCGGTGACGGGAATACAGGAGTTTCTTCTTGGTGTATTCAATGAGCAGTAGTCTATATTCCCGTCGCAGGGCACCCAGAGTTGTAGTAGTTTCCGGGGAGGGGTCTGCTATGTGTCTAGTCTCTGCTAAATCAAGGCGCCGTTCCAGATCCAAGCGCCGGGCCCCTAGGGATCTTCTATGCTCGGCAATAGCCGAGGTAAAGGATCCCCTGCTAAAGGCTTTGAATGCGTCCCATACCACCAGTTCCGAGGCTGTCCCCTCGTTGACCTCCCAGTACAGTTCAGCCTCTTGTTCTGCGTACTCATGTACTTCTCTCTGTTCCAACCACAGCGGGCTCAGTCTCCACGCAGGGCGGCTTCCCTCGACTCCCAGGTCAAGCACCAGTTGGAGTGGGGAGTGATCTGAAATGCCCCTGGGCAGATAGGATATATCACAAACCATGCGGAGGCAGTCCGGGGAGCCGAAACAGAGATCTATGCGCGAGAAGGCATTGTAGGTCGGGGTATGACACGAGTAAGCTCTATCATGTGGGTGTCTCGCACGCCATATTTCCTGCAGTGAGTAGGAGACGGCCCAACCAGGGAGCCGGGTCTGCGCGGAGGCGGCTGGAGTGAGGCGGTCCCGCGCCGGGTCCAAGATCAGGTTAAAGTCTCCCATGATTACTATCGGGGCCGCCTCCAGGAGGACCACTCGTGCCATCACCTCGTGAAGTATTTCAATGTTAGCAGGTTGTGGTAGATAAACAGTTATTATCGTACTTTACAGCCTTTTAACATGCACACAGAGGTCAGTTAGATTGTCCTCAGTATATACAAATAGAGGAGAGATAGATTCTCCTCAGCATACAAATCATTTCCATAGGCTTTACGGTTTCTGAGAAAGCAACTATCCCATGTATAGCAGATTTGTGCAGTTTCTCATGCTTTGAATTGAATATTGAAGTTGTGACCCCTTTACTTTTCCTATTTAGGATGTAAAGAATAGTTGTGGCAAATTTCATGTTTGTGCGGTTCAGATGTGTGTTATTAGTTACATAACATAGGGGGTCACTTACTTCTGTACTAAGAATTGAACAAACAATTACAAACCTTTACTTTTCCTATGTGGCAACTAAAGAATGGTCATGCCAAATTTCAAGTTTGTACGACCCCAGGAAGTTAGAGATTTAGATTAGGTACGTAAAATAGGGGGTCGCTCACTTTTGTTCTTAGAATCGAATGATCAAGTTGCGACCCCTTTACTTTTCCTAGTCAGCATTTAAAGAAAGGTCGTGCTAACTTTCACGTTTTTATGACACTGGGAAGTTACATAACACAGGGGGTCACTTAACTTTGCACATAGTATTGAATAGTCAAATTGTGACTGCTTTACTTTTCCTATTTACAACCTAAAGAATGCTCATACCAAATGTCACGTTTGTGCGGTACAGATGTGTGGTATTATTTACATTACATAGGGAGTCACATACGTTTGCAATTACAATTGAATAATCAAGTTGCAACCCTTTTACTTTTGCTCTGTGGGACCTAAAGATTGAGCGTGCCAAATTTCAAGTTTGTACGACACCAGGAAATTAGAGAATTAGATTAGGTACATAACATAGGGGTTCTCTTACTTTTGCACTTAGAATTGATAAATCATGTTGTGACCCCTTTACTTTTCCTATGTAGGACATAAAGAAAGCTTGTGCCGAATTCCACGTTTGTACGACACCGGGAAATTACATAACATAAGAGGTCACTTTTGCACTTAGAATTGAATATTGAAGTTGCGACCCCTTTACTCTTCCTATATAGGACCTTAAGAATGCTTGTGCCAAATTTCACATTTGCACAACACCGGTAAGTTAGACAATGAGTGGCAAGTCAGTCAATCAGTCAGTCAGTGAGGGCTTTCACCTTTATATATATAGATGTAGAGCCCCCTATCTTATTTCCAGGGTTGCACAGAACAAGCTCTTACACCATGTGCGTTACCGCTATTTCCTTTTATTCCGTAAGCTCTTGCCAGCTGGCCCTCATTCCTATTGTTGATACTGTATGTTGTATCTTATTTTGTGTATGTTGTCTCTGACTTGTAAAGTGTTGTGGATTACAATGGCGCTATATAAATAAATCATATTACTCTTGGCCACCCGGCCTGTGGGAAAAGGTTGGGGTGGCCTGGCCGTTTCACAGTCCTCAAGCCCGTTTCACCGTCCTCAAGCACCAGGCGAAGCGCTGCTAGTCAGACCTTATGTGCCCACCCAATGATAACATAGATCTCTGCTGTATTTATGCGCCACTAGATGCAGAGACTTTGACCTTAGGGAGACGCATGTTTTATACTTACCAGAGGAGAATGGAAAAATATCTAAAATATCTACACAGAATGACTCACTCGCTGCTGAAGAGCCGAATCCCATAGAAAGGGCGAACTAAAATGAATTGTTAGGCGAATTTGATTGACAAGAAATTGCTGTTGGCACCAGCTCATTTGCATAGATTACTGAGCGAGTGCTGTGATTGGCCGACACTGTAGCTTAACGGTTAGTGCAGCACTTCCCAAGAGGAGCCTTGTTATAGACATCTCAACATAGTCATAGAGTCCTTCCCTTCTTCCCCTCTGCTCTCTAGCCAGATTTTACCATTTCAACAAGGGAAGGGACACTACTATCAAAAATTACTTTATAACATCTCAACAAGCCTTGTCTAACAAGTAGTCAAAATAAATATATAATTCCTATGACATTGCCTGTTCTGTACAAGATTATACCCAGACCCAGAACAGACCGACATGACTGCTCATCTTCACCCCTTCGAGAGCTGAGCTCAGGGAGATGAAGCCTGCATTTATCACTAGTTTCCCCTCTGTGGGCTCCAAGTCATATAATGGCCAGATCTACTGTAATTACTCGTGCACACAGGATGGCATAGTGTATGACCGCTTTGGCAACATAATAACTAGTTTCTTCGTATGCCATCAGAAAATCTGCCAGCATGTATTGGAAATATCTATCTCTGTAAACCATCTCATAGACAATCATATGGGCTTTTATTTGGAGGAAGAGAGAAAATCATTACACTCCTCAAGCAGTTTGCAGATGTTGCAAAGTTGCGATTCATGGCCGATCTTAGACAGAGTGCGGCGATGGGCAAAATTATAAATGGGGCCCCAAATGCTCAATTATATTATCAACAACACTGTGATATACAGTTAAAGGGGTTGTCCCGAGGCAGCAAGTGGGTCTATACACTTCTGCATGGCCATAATAATGCACTTTGTAATGTACATTGTGCATTAATTATGAGCCATACAGAAGTTATAAAAAGTTTTATACTTACCTGCTCCGTTGCTGGCGTCCTCGTCTCCATGGTGCCGACTAATTTTCGCCCTCCGATGGCCAAATTAGCCGCGCTTGCGCAGTCCGGGTCTTCTCCTCTTCTCTATGGGGCTCCGTGTAGCTCCGTGTAGCTCCGCCCCGTCACGTGCCGATTCCAGCCAATCAGGAGGCTGGAATCGGCAATGGACCGCACAGAAGCCCTGCGGTCCATGAAGACAGAGGATCCCGGCGGCCATCTTCAGCAGGTGAGTATGAAGACGCCGGACCGCCGGGATTCAGGTAAGCGCTGTGCGGGTGGGTTTTTTAACCCCTGCATCGGGGTTGTCTCGCGCCGAACGGGGGGGGGGGGGTTTAAAAAAAAAAAAAACCCGTTTCGGCGCGGGACATCTCCTTTAATATAGAAGGTGGTACGATCAGATCTGTAGCACTAATTTCCAGCGCTTCCAGAAGTACTGAGGTTTAGTGGTACTGAATAAAGACCGCTGTGCAATGACAAATATTACCCTCATAAAGTGACCATGTAGCAGTAGATACCAGCTCTGACAGGTGCTCTGTAGACAGTCTAAGTGATTACAGTACCGCTATGTATTCAGAGATCGCAGGTGACGTCTGCAAACCCCAGATAGAGAACTGTGGATGAGTCGGGCTGCTTGGTTCATTCTAAGTTATCCTCCTATGACGTTGGACGCCTTTGAATTGTACAATCGTCACCACGTTGCGGGCTTTGACAGTGCACTGCGAAAAGCCAACAGATCAGGGTTGCATCTAGAATGGAGTTGCTCTTGCAGCGCCAACATATAAAATACAATCCCATAACGAAAAATACAGTCCCTTGTAAAAACCTCAATTCCCCTCCCTTTAGCTCTTTTATCATATCATCCCATGAAAAACTTTAGAGTCCTCTCTTGTTTCCCTCCAGGAGTCCCATTCCAGACACAAGGCAGTACTCCAGCAGTAGGTCACCCTGCCTATACTCTTCCATTGTAATATGGTGTTCATCAGCTGACTGCTCACTAGCTTCAATGAACAGGCAGCGGAATACCTGAAGTAGGAGCTTGGGGCAACTGCCCAGTTTACCCCCCCAACGCCCGGCCCTGGGTGCGATTCAGACCCACAACTCCAATGCTGTGCCAACTGCTGAGTTCCCACTCCCGGCTGCAAGATTTTTCCAGAGCTGCACCAGTTCTGTGCAATGTGCTAACCCAGGGAATCAGGTTTATTCCCAGCACCCAGCATACCCTAAAAACACATCTTTTTAGGGAGGCCTTCCGTCTTCCCCAATTTAACTCTTCTCCATTTACGTTACTTATTCACGCTCCTTTGGAAAGCTGACCCCCTTCTTCCCACTCTATCCCCCACACACCCTATTGCACCTCTCACCTGTATATACAGAGATATGGCTGGTGACTGCTTCATACAGCTTTATGTAGACACTAGCTGATATAGCCGGCTTTGCCCAAGTTAACTTATTACAGGTGTTTACGTCTTGTTCGCCCAGAAAATGTTATGAAGTCGTGATTACTTCAGAGGAACCAAGAATAAAATATGTATACACACAGTGGAGCTTTAGATTCTCCTCAGGCTGCATGTACCGATGTCCCTCTGCAGAATGTGCCATCCCTCTCACTCTGCTCACTTTTTACCCTTAAATGTTAAGCCGCTTTTTATTCAGATTTAACCCCAGACTGGGGATTGCAGCCCTTTCTTAGCCTAAGAAGCCATGCTCCATCCATGCAGTCCGTGGCTGCTTCCCTAAATACTTTACAGCCTTTTAACATGCACACAGAGGTCAGTTAGATTGTCCTCAGTATATACAAATAGAGGAGAGATAGATTCTCCTCAGCATACAAATCATTTCCATAGGCTTTACGGTTTCTGAGAAAGCAACTATCCCATGTATAGCAGATTTTTGCAGTTTCTCACTCTTTGAATTGAATATTGAAGTTGTGACCCCTTTACTTTTCCTATTTAGGATGTAAAGAATGGTTGTGGCAAATTTCATGTTTGTGCGGTTCAGATGTGTGTTATTAGTTACATAACATAGGGGGTCACTTACTTCTGTACTAAGAATTGAACAAACAATTACAAACCTTTACTTTTCCTACGTGGCAACTAAAGAATGGTCATGCCAAATTTCAAGTTTGTACGACCCCAGGAAGTTAGAGATTTAGATTAGGTACATAAAATAGGGGGTCGCTCACTTTTGCTCTTAGAATCGAATGATCAAGTTGCGACCCCTTTACTTTTCCTAGTCAGTATTTAAAGAAAGGTCGTGCTAACTTTCACGTTTTTATGACACTGGGAAGTTACATAACACAGGGTGTCACTTAATTTTGCACATAGTATTGAATAGTCAAATTGTGACTGCTTTACTTTTCCTATTTACAACCTAAAGAATGCTCATACCAAATGTCACGTTTGTGCGGTACAGATGTGTGGTATTATTTACATTACACAGGGAGTCACATACGTTTGCAATTACAATTGAATAATCAAGTTGCAACCCTTTTACTTTTGCTCTGTGGGACCTTAAGATTGAGCGTGCCAAATTTCAAGTTTGTACGACACCAGGAAATTAGAGAATTAGATTAGGTACATAACATAGGGGTTCTCTTACTTTTGCACTTAGAATTGATAAATCATGTTGTGACCCCTTTACTTTTCCTATGTAGGACATAAAGAAAGCTTGTGCCGAATTCCACGTTTGTACGACACCGGGAAATTACATAACATAAGAGGTCACTTTTGCACTTAGAATTGAATATTGAAGTTGCGACCCCTTTACTCTTCCTATATAGGACCTTAAGAATGCTTGTGCCAAATTTCACATTTGCACAACACCGGTAAGTTAGACAATGAGTGGCAAGTCAGTCAATCAGTCAGTCAGTGAGGGCTTTCACCTTTATATATATAGATGTAGAGCCCCCTATCTTATTTCCAGGGTTGCACAGAACAAGCTCTTACACCATGTGCGTTACCGCTATTTCCTTTTATTCCGTAAGCTCTTGCCAGCTGGCCCTCATTCCTATTGTTGATACTGTATGTTGTATCTTATTTTGTGTGTGTTGTCTCTGACTTGTAAAATGTTGTGGATTACAATGGCGCTATATAAATAAATCATATTACTCTTGGCCACCCGGCCTGTGGGAAAAGGTTGGGGTGGCCTGGCCGTTTCACAGTCCTCAAGCCCGTTTCACCGTCCTCAAGCACCAGGCGAAGCGCTGCTAGTCAGACCTTATGTGCCCACCCAATGATAACATAGATCTCTGCTGTATTTATGCGCCACTAGATGCAGAGACTTTGACCTTAGGGAGACGCATGTTTTATACTTACCAGAGGAGAATGGAAAAATATCTAAAATATCTACACAGAATGACTCACTCGCTGCTGAAGAGCCGAATCCCATAGAAAGGGCGAACTAAAATGAATTGTTAGGCGAATTTGATTGACAAGAAATTGCTGTTGGCACCAGCTCATTTGCATAGATTACTGAGCGAGCGCTGTGATTGGCCGACACTGTAGCTTAACGGTTAGTGCAGCACTTCCCATGAGGAGCCTTCTTATAGACATCTCAACATAGTCATAGAGTCCTTCCCTTCTTCCCCTCTGCTCTCTAGACAGATTTTACCATTTCAACAAGGGAAGGGACACTACTATCAAAAATTACTTTATAACATCTCAACAAGCCTTGTCTAACAAGTAGTCAAAATAAATATATAATTCCTATGACATTGCCTGTTCTGTACAAGATTATACCCAGACCCAGAACAGACCGACATGACTGCTCATCTTCACCCCTTCGAGAGCTGAGCTCAGGGAGATGAAGCCTGCATTTATCACTAGTTTCCCCTCTGTGGGCTCCAAGTCATATAATGGCCAGATCTACTGTAATTACTCGTGCACACAGGATGGCATAGTGTATGACTGCTTTGGCAACATAATAACTAGTTTCTTCGTATGCCATCAGAAAATCTGCCAGCATGTATTGGAAATATCTATCTCTGTAAACCATCTCATAGACAATCATATGGGCTTTTATTTGGAGGAAGAGAGAAAATCATTACACTCCTCAAGCAGTTTGCAGATGTTGCAAAGTTGCGATTCATGGCCGATCTTAGACAGAGTGCGGCGATGGGCAAAATTATAAATGGGGCCCCAAATGCTCAATTATATTATCAACAACACTGTGATATACAGTTAATATAGAAGGTGGTACGATCAGATCGGTAGCACTAATTTCCAGCGCTTCCAGAAGTACTGAGGTTTAGTGGTACTGAATAAAGACCGCTGTGCAATGACAAATATTACCCTCATAAAGTGACCATGTAGCAGTAGATACCAGCTCTGACAGGTGCTCTGTAGACAGTCTAAGTGATTACAGTACCGCTATGTATTCAGAGATCGCAGGTGACGTCTGCAAACCCCAGATAGAGAACTGTGGATGAGTCGGGCTGCTTGGTTCATTCTAAGTTATCCTCCTATGACGTTGGACGCCTTTGAATTGTACAATCGTCACCACGTTGTGGGCTTTGACAGTGAACTGCGAAAAGCCAACAGATCAGGGTTGCATCTAGAATGGAGTTGCTCTTGCAGCGCCAACATATAAAATACAATCCCATAACGAAAAATACAGTCCCTTGTAAAAACCTCAATTCCCCTCCCTTTAGCTCTTTTATCATATCATCCCATGAAAAACTTTAGAGTCCTCTCTTGTTTCCCTCCAGGAGTCCCATTCCAGACACAAGGCAGTACTCCAGCAGTAGGTCACCCTGCCTATACTCTTCCATTGTAATATGGTGTTCATCAGCTGACTGCTCACTAGCTTCAATGAACAGGCAGCGGAATACCTGAAGTAGGAGCTTGGGGCAACTGCCCAGTTTACCCCCCCAACGCCCGGCCCTGGGTGCGATTCAGACCCACAACTCCAATGCTGTGCCAACTGCTGAGTTCCCACTCCCGGCTGCAAGATTTTTCCAGAGCTGCACCAGTTCTGTGCAATGTGCTAACCCAGAGAATCAGGTTTATTCCCAGCACCCAGCATACCCTAAAAACACATCTTTTTAGGGAGGCCTTCCGTCTTCCCCAATTTAACTCTTCTCCATTTACGTTACTTATTCACGCTCCTTTGGAAAGCTGACCCCCTTCTTCCCACTCTATCCCCCACACACCCTATTGCACCTCTCACCTGTATATACAGAGATATGGCTGGTGACTGCTTCATACAGCTTTATGTAGACACTAGCTGATATAGCCGGCTTTGCCCAAGTTAACTTATTACAGGTGTTTACGTCTTGTTCGCCCAGAAAATGTTATGAAGTCGTGATTACTTCAGAGGAACCAAGAATAAAATATGTATACGCACAGTGGAGCTTTAGATTCTCCTCAGGCTGCATGTACCGATGTCCCTCTGCAGAATGTGCCATCCCTCTCACTCTGCTCACTTTTTACCCTTAAATGTTAAGCCGCTTTTTATTCAGATTTAACCCCAGACTGGGGATTGCAGCCCTTTCTTAGCCTAAGAAGCCATGCTCCATCCATGCAGTCAGTGGCTGCTTCCCTAAATACTTTACAGCCTTTTTTTTTTTTTAAGGAATTTTTTTTTTAGCCAGGAATAAACAAGCATATAAATACAAATAATTGGCACCACAGGTGTCAGGTTCAGCAGGTAATCCATTGCATGAAAACAGGGTAGAGGCGATCTTCGCCTGCGCACACAGAGATATTTCTTCTTAGTATGCTATTTCTGGCTAGTACTTTTTTATTTCTTTTATCCCCCCCCCCCCGTTTTAAACTCTAACTTTATTGATTATTACTGAACAACAGTTTAATCTTTGGATAGATCAATTGTAATCAATCAGAAAAAAACAAACAAACAAAGACTTAAACTTAGACCCCCCCAACCCCCTGGCGCGACTCTCTTAAAGAAGAAAAGAGAAAATAAGATTTATTTTTGTGTGTGGGAATAGCGGAGAAAAAAAGAAATAGTTTCCTGAGCATTGGGTTTTAACGTAAATTGAGCAGGTGTCTCTCTTTTTGTCCTTCTCTCTCTCTCACTCCCCCCCTACCACCTGGTTTGACTCTCCCGACGCCGTCGCTGAGCAACTCACCCAGCCACCCCAGATCTTGTCGAATTTTTCAGGGCACCCCCTGGCCATATACGTCAGCTTGTACATTGGGATTTCGGCGTTAACGACCCTGACCCATGCGCTCCTAGTCGGCTTCCCGGGGTGTTTCCAGTTAAGTAGAATCACTTTTTTTGCATAGTAGAGAAGCAGCTTGTACAGTGTACGTGTTGCCGCGGACACCGGCAGGTCTCCCACGAGCCCAAAAAGGCACGTTCCAGGATGCATGATCCTTGGTGCCCCTAGGTGAGTTTCCATAAAGACAAGCACCTCTCGCCAGTATTCCTGTAGGACCGCGCACTCCCAAAACATATGCATAACCGTCCCATCCGCCACCATACATCGTGGGCACGCTGCAGTAGGGAGTAGGCCCATTGTGCACAACCTGGAGGGGGTGTAGTATATGCGGTGTAGAAACTTGACTTGGATGAGCTTGTCTCTAGCACTAACCAGGGGGGGACCAGATCCATCCAATATATCCTCATCCTCCCCTGAAGTCAGATCAGGAATGTCCACCTCCCATCTCTGTACGGCCCTCTCGCCCAGTGGGGCCAGGTGTCGCGCTGTATGAGCATAGAAACTCGACAGCGGCCTGACAAGGCTGCACATCTGCGCCAGGCCCTCCAGTCGCGTCATGGATAGTGGGACAGACGAGCCCCCAAACTGAGCCTTGGCCGCATCTCGCAATTGGTAATATCTAAAGTAAGAATTTTCGGGCAGACCGTGGGCAACCCGCAACTGCATAAAGGTGCAAAGCTTGCCCTCGCTGACTATGTCAGAGAGGACGTTGACGCCCCGGCGTCTCCAGAAGGCAGACTCCGGGAAACGCTGGAAGTGTGGCAATTTGGGGTTATTCCAGAGGGGAGTGTGTGGGGATCGCGCTGTCTCCTCTGCAGCGGACAGTCTCGTGACCCGCTGCCAGATCTCCAGCGTCACCAGCATGGGCGTGGGCAGGGGGCCGACCGAGGATGAGGGGCCGCTCAGTAGCAGCCCCCGAAGGTTCTGCGTAGGGTCCACCATTCTACGTTCCAGGCCCACCGCTGGGTTGTAGTTTGACGAGCATATCCACCATCCCGCGTATACCAGTTGGCTAGCCAGGTAATAGTAATAAAAGTGCGGTAGAGCCAGTCCCCCTCCGTTCGACGGGAGACACAGGGTCTCCAACTTAATCCTGGGTGTAGTGTCCCTCCACAGTATGCGCAGCACAATCCCACGAAGCTTGGTAAAGAATTTTTTTGGGACTAGCATAGGGGAATTATGCAATATGTACAGGAATTTTGGTAGCAGTTTCATTTTTAGCAGGTTTATTCTGCCCACCAGGGTAAGCGGGAGAGAAGCCCAGCGTATCGCCACCTCTTCGGCCCAGGCCAGGAGGGGGACCAGGTTGGAGTTGTAAAAGGCGGATAATTCCGCTGAGACCTTTACTCCCAAGTAGGTGGTCTGGGTTGTCCAACTCAGCGGGGCGGGCAGAGGGAGCTCGGCGGCCCCAGGGTCCACCGCCAACAAATGGGTTTTGTCCCAGTTGACCTTGATGCCAGAGTGTGCGCCGAATGTGCTAAATATAGCCAGAGCTGCGTCTAGAGACGCCCCCGGGTCTTGAAGGAAGAGGAGGGTGTCATCTGCATAAAGCGCTATGCGCTCTTCGTAATTGTTTAGTTTAAATCCATTCACTATTGGTGACGTTCGAATTTGGATTGCCAGGGGCTCTATGGCGAGGGCAAACAGGGCGGGGGACAGAGGGCAGCCCTGCCTTGTGCCTCTGCTTAAGGAAAACTGAGCAGAAACATGTATATTAGTTTTAATGTTGGCCACCGGGGAGTCGTATAGAATCTCGATCCATTTAATGAAGGTTGGCCCGAATCCGAACCGCCGCATCACCGCCCATAAGTACTTCCACTCTACTGAGTCGAAGGCCTTTGCCTGGTCTATAAATACCAGAGTACGCTTCCCGCAGTTAGTGTGCTTGTATGATAAGTGATCAAAAAGTCTTCTTAGGTTCATGTCCGTGCTCTTGCCAGGCATAAAGCCGGACTGGTCCACGTGTATGATATCTTTCAGCACTGAGTTTATACGCGTCGCCAGAATTTTTGCAATTATTTTTACGTCGTTGTTAAGAAGAGAAATGGGGCGGTAAGAGCCGCAGTCCGTGGGGTCCTTCCCGGTTTTGGGGATCATTATTATAAGGGCTTTACGCATTGTGTCCGGTAATGTCCCTTCTCGCATGATAGAATTATATAATGTGAGGAGTCGCGGGGCCAGGGTTTCCACATTCTTTTTGTACCATTCCCCAGGGAGCCCGTCCACACCTGGTGATTTCCTATTGGGAAGTGCCTTAATGGCTTCCGTTATTTCTTCTATACTTAGGTCGCTATCCAGGTGGGCCGCGCTGTCTCCACTCAGTGTGGGGAAGGGAATGTCCTCTAGGTACGCCAGGAGCTGTGTTTCAGTACAGCTCAGCCTGGAGGTATATAAATCACCATAGAATTGGGCGAACGTTTGGTTAATTAATTTGGGATCGCTTACTAGGGTACCCGTGCCATCACACACCGCCGTAATCGGTGGCAGTGTCTGGTCCTCTCTAGTCAGGTAGGCCAGTAAGTGGCCATTCTTGTCTCCCTGATCAAAGATCCGGTGACGGGAATACAGGAGTTTCTTCTTGGTGTATTCAATGAGCAGTAGTCTATATTCCCGTCGCAGGGCACCCAGAGTTGTAGTAGTTTCCGGGGAGGGGTCTGCTATGTGTCTAGTCTCTGCTAAATCAAGGCGCCGTTCCAGATCCAAGCGCCGGGCCCCTAGGGATCTTCTATGCTCGGCAATAGCCGAGGTAAAGGATCCCCTGCTAAAGGCTTTGAATGCGTCCCATACCACCAGTTCCGAGGCTGTCCCCTCGTTGACCTCCCAGTACAGTTCAGCCTCTTGTTCTGCGTACTCATGTACTTCTCTCTGTTCCAACCACAGCGGGCTCAGTCTCCACGCAGGGCGGCTTCCCTCGACTCCCAGGTCAAGCACCAGTTGGAGTGGGGAGTGATCTGAAATGCCCCTGGGCAGATAGGATATATCACAAACCATGCGGAGGCAGTCCGGGGAGCCGAAACAGAGATCTATGCGCGAGAAGGCATTGTAGGTCGGGGTATGACACGAGTAAGCTCTATCATGTGGGTGTCTCGCACGCCATATTTCCTGCAGTGAGTAGGAGACGGCCCAACCAGGGAGCCGGGTCTGCGCGGAGGCGGCTGGAGTGAGGCGGTCCCGCGCCGGGTCCAAGATCAGGTTAAAGTCTCCCATGATTACTATCGGGGCCGCCTCCAGGAGGACCACTCGTGCCATCACCTCGTGAAGTATTTCAATGTTAGCAGGTTGTGGTAGATAAACAGTTATTATCGTACTTTACAGCCTTTTAACATGCACACAGAGGTCAGTTAGATTGTCCTCAGTATATACAAATAGAGGAGAGATAGATTCTCCTCAGCATACAAATCATTTCCATAGGCTTTACGGTTTCTGAGAAAGCAACTATCCCATGTATAGCAGATTTGTGCAGTTTCTCATGCTTTGAATTGAATATTGAAGTTGTGACCCCTTTACTTTTCCTATTTAGGATGTAAAGAATAGTTGTGGCAAATTTCATGTTTGTGCGGTTCAGATGTGTGTTATTAGTTACATAACATAGGGGGTCACTTACTTCTGTACTAAGAATTGAACAAACAATTACAAACCTTTACTTTTCCTATGTGGCAACTAAAGAATGGTCATGCCAAATTTCAAGTTTGTACGACCCCAGGAAGTTAGAGATTTAGATTAGGTACGTAAAATAGGGGGTCGCTCACTTTTGTTCTTAGAATCGAATGATCAAGTTGCGACCCCTTTACTTTTCCTAGTCAGCATTTAAAGAAAGGTCGTGCTAACTTTCACGTTTTTATGACACTGGGAAGTTACATAACACAGGGGGTCACTTAACTTTGCACATAGTATTGAATAGTCAAATTGTGACTGCTTTACTTTTCCTATTTACAACCTAAAGAATGCTCATACCAAATGTCACGTTTGTGCGGTACAGATGTGTGGTATTATTTACATTACATAGGGAGTCACATACGTTTGCAATTACAATTGAATAATCAAGTTGCAACCCTTTTACTTTTGCTCTGTGGGACCTTAAGATTGAGCGTGCCAAATTTCAAGTTTGTACGACACCAGGAAATTAGAGAATTAGATTAGGTACATAACATAGGGGTTCTCTTACTTTTGCACTTAGAATTGATAAATCATGTTGTGACCCCTTTACTTTTCCTATGTAGGACATAAAGAAAGCTTGTGCCGAATTCCACGTTTGTACGACACCGGGAAATTACATAACATAAGAGGTCACTTTTGCACTTAGAATTGAATATTGAAGTTGCGACCCCTTTACTCTTCCTATATAGGACCTTAAGAATGCTTGTGCCAAATTTCACATTTGCACAACACCGGTAAGTTAGACAATGAGTGGCAAGTCAGTCAATCAGTTAGTCAGTGAGGGCTTTCACCTTTATATATATAGATGTAGAGCCCCCTATCTTATTTCCAGGGTTGCACAGAACAAGCTCTTACACCATGTGCGTTACCGCTATTTCCTTTTATTCCGTAAGCTCTTGCCAGCTGGCCCTCATTCCTATTGTTGATACTGTATGTTGTATCTTATTTTGTGTATGTTGTCTCTGACTTGTAAAATGTTGTGGATTACAATGGCGCTATATAAATAAATCATATTACTCTTGGCCACCCGGCCTGTGGGAAAAGGTTGGGGTGGCCTGGCCGTTTCACAGTCCTCAAGCCCGTTTCACCGTCCTCAAGCACCAGGCGAAGCGCTGCTAGTCAGACCTTATGTGCCCACCCAATGATAACATAGATCTCTGCTGTATTTATGCGCCACTAGATGCAGAGACTTTGACCTTAGGGAGACGCATGTTTTATACTTACCAGAGGAGAATGGAAAAATATCTAAAATATCTACACAGAATGACTCACTCGCTGCTGAAGAGCCGAATCCCATAGAAAGGGTGAACTAAAATGAATTGTTAGGCGAATTTGATTGACAAGAAATTGCTGTTGGCACCAGCTCATTTGCATAGATTACTGAGCGAGCGCTGTGATTGGCCGACACTGTAGCTTAACAGTTAGTGCAGCACTTCCCATGAGGAGCCTTGTTATAGACATCTCAACATAGTCATAGAGTCCTTCCCTTCTTCCCCTCTGCTCTCTAGCCAGATTTTACCATTTCAACAAGGGAAGGGACACTACTATCAAAAATTACTTTATAACATCTCAACAAGCCTTGTCTAACAAGTAGTCAAAATAAATATATAATTCCTATGACATTGCCTGTTCTGTACAAGATTATACCCAGACCCAGAACAGACCGACATGACTGCTCATCTTCACCCCTTCGAGAGCTGAGCTCAGGGAGATGAAGCCTGCATTTATCACTAGTTTCCCCTCTGTGGGCTCCAAGTCATATAATGGCCAGATCTACTGTAATTACTCGTGCACACAGGATGGCATAGTGTATGACCGCTTTGGCAACATAATAACTAGTTTCTTCGTATGCCATCAGAAAATCTGCCAGCATGTATTGGAAATATCTATCTCTGTAAACCATCTCATAGACAATCATATGGGCTTTTATTTGGAGGAAGAGAGAAAATCATTACACTCCTCAAGCAGTTTGCAGATGTTGCAAAGTTGCGATTCATGGCCGATCTTAGACAGAGTGCGGCGATGGGCAAAATTATAAATGGGGCCCCAAATGCTCAATTATATTATCAACAACACTGTGATGTACAGTTAATATAGAAGGTGGTGCGATCAGATCGGTAGCACTAATTTCCAGCGCTTCCAGAAGTACTGAGGTTTAGTGGTACTGAATAAAGACCGCTGTGCAATGACAAATATTACCCTCATAAAGTGACCATGTAGCAGTAGATACCAGCTCTGACAGGTGCTCTGTAGACAGTCTAAGTGATTACAGTACCGCTATGTATTCAGAGATCGCAGGTGACGTCTGCAAACCCCAGATAGAGAACTGTGGATGAGTCGGGCTGCTTGGTTCATTCTAAGTTATCCTCCTATAACGTTGGACGCCTTTGAATTGTACAATCGTCACCACGTTGTGGGCTTTGACAGTGAACTGCGAAAAGCCAACAGATCAGGGTTGCATCTAGAATGGAGTTGCTCTTGCAGCGCCAAGATATAAAATACAATCCCATAACGAAAAATACAGTCCCTTGTAAAAACCTCAATTCCCCTCCCTTTAGCTCTTTTATCATATCATCCCATGAAAAACTTTAGAGTCCTCTCTTGTTTCCCTCCAGGAGTCCCATTCCAGACACAAGGCAGTACCTCAGCAGTAGGTCACCCTGCCTATACTCTTCCATTGTAATATGGTGTTCATCAGCTGACTGCTCACTAGCTTCAATGAACAGGCAGCGGAATACCTGAAGTAGGAGCTTGGGGCAACTGCCCAGTTTACCCCCCCAACGCCCAGCCCTGGGTGGGATTCAGACCCACAACTCCAATGCTGTGCCAACTGCTGAGTTCCCACTCCCGGCTGCAAGATTTTTCCAGAGCTGCACCAGTTCTGTGCAATGTGCTAACCCAGAGAATCAGGTTTATTCCCAGCACCCAGCATACCCTAAAAACACATCTTTTTAGGGAGGCCTTCCGTCTTCCCCAATTTAACTCTTCTCCATTTACGTTACTTATTCACGCTCCTTTGGAAAGCTGACCCCCTTCTTCCCACTCTATCCCCCACACACCCTATTGCACCTCTCACCTGTATATACAGAGATATGGCTGGTGACTGCTTCATACAGCTTTATGTAGACACTAGCTGATATAGCCGGCTTTGCCCAAGTTAACTTATTACAGGTGTTTACGTCTTGTTCGCCCAGAAAATGTTATGAAGTCGTGATTACTTCAGAGGAACCAAGAATAAAATATGTATACGCACAGTGGAGCTTTAGATTCTCCTCAGGCTGCATGTACCGATGTCCCTCTGCAGAATGTGCCATCCCTCTCACTCTGCTCACTTTTTACCCTTAAATGTTAAGCCGCTTTTTATTCAGATTTAACCCCAGACTGGGGATTGCAGCCCTTTCTTAGCCTAAGAAGCCATGCTCCATCCATGCAGTCAGTGGCTGCTTCCCTAAATACTTTACAGCCTTTTTTTTTTTTTAAGGAATTTTATTTAGCCAGGAATAAACAAGCATATAAATACAAATAATTGGCACCACAGGTGTCAGGTTCAGCAGGTAATCCATTGCATGAAAACAGGGTAGAGGCGATCTTCGCCTGCGCACACAGAGATATTTCTTCTTAGTATGCTATTTCTGGCTAGTACTTTTTTATTTCTTTTATCCCCCCCCCCCCTTTTAAACTCTAACTTTATTGATTATTACTGAACAACAGTTTAATCTTTGGATAGATCAATTGTAATCAATCAGAAAAAAACAAACAAACAAAGACTTAAACTTAGACCCCCCCAACCCCCTGGCGCGACTCTCTTAAAGAAGAAAAGAGAAAATAAGATTTATTTTTGTGTGTGGGAATAGCGGAGAAAAAAAGAAATAGTTTCCTGAGCATTGGGTTTTAACGTAAATTGAGCAGGTGTCTCTCTTTTTGTCCTTCTCTCTCTCTCACTCCCCCCCTACCACCTGGTTTGACTCTCCCGACGCCGTCGCTGAGCAACTCACCCAGCCACCCCAGATCTTGTCGAATTTTTCAGGGCACCCCCTGGCCATATACGTCAGCTTGTACATTGGGATTTCGACGTTAACGACCCTGACCCATGCGCTCCTAGTCGGCTTCCCGGGGTGTTTCCAGTTAAGTAGAATCACTTTTTTTGCATAGTAGAGAAGCAGCTTGTACAGTGTACGTGTTGCCGCGGACACCGGCAGGTCTCCCACGAGCCCAAAAAGGCACGTTCCAGGATGCATGATCCTTGGTGCCCCTAGGTGAGTTTCCATAAAGACAAGCACCTCTCGCCAGTATTCCTGTAGGACCGCGCACTCCCAAAACATATGCATAACCGTCCCATCCGCCACCATACATCGTGGGCACGCTGCAGTAGGGAGTAGGCCCATTGTGCACAACCTGGAGGGGGTGTAGTATATGCGGTGTAGAAACTTGACTTGGATGAGCTTGTCTCTAGCACTAACCAGGGGGGGACCAGATCCATCCAATATATCCTCATCCTCCCCTGAAGTCAGATCAGGAATGTCCACCTCCCATCTCTGTACGGCCCTCTCGCCCAGTGGGGCCAGGTGTCGCGCTGTATGAGCATAGAAACTCGACAGCGGCCTGACAAGGCTGCACATCTGCGCCAGGCCCTCCAGTCGCGTCATGGATAGTGGGACAGACGAGCCCCCAAACTGAGCCTTGGCCGCATCTCGCAATTGGTAATATCTAAAGTAAGAATTTTCAGGCAGACCGTGGGCAACCCGCAACTGCATAAAGGTGCAAAGCTTGCCCTCGCTGACTATGTCAGAGAGGACGTTGACGCCCCGGCATCTCCAGAAGGCAGACTCCGGGAAACGCTGGAAGTGTGGCAATTTGGGGTTATTCCAGAGGGGAGTGTGTGGGGATCGCGCTGTCTCCTCTGCAGCGGACAGTCTCGTGACCCGCTGCCAGATCTCCAGTGTCACCAGCATGGGCGTGGGCAGGGGGCCGACCGAGGATGAGGGGCCGCTCAGTAGCAGCCCCCGAAGGTTCTGCGTAGGGTCCACCATTCTACGTTCCAGGCCCACCGCTGGGTTGTAGTTTGACGAGCATATCCACCATCCCGCGTATACCAGTTGGCTAGCCAGGTAATAGTAATAAAAGTGCGGTAGAGCCAGTCCCCCTCCGTTCGACGGGAGACACAGGGTCTCCAACTTAATCCTGGGTGTAGTGTCCCTCCACAGTATGCGCAGCACAATCCCACGAAGCTTGGTAAAGAATTTTTTTGGGACTAGCATAGGGGAATTATGCAATATGTACAGGAATTTTGGTAGCAGTTTCATTTTTAGCAGGTTTATTCTGCCCACCAGGGTAAGCGGGAGAGAAGCCCAGCGTATCGCCACCTCTTCGGCCCAGGCCAGGAGGGGGACCAGGTTGGAGTTGTAAAAGGCGGATAATTCCGCTGAGACCTTTACTCCCAAGTAGGTGGTCTGGGTTGTCCAACTCAGCGGGGCGGGCAGAGGGAGCTCGGTGGCCCCAGGGTCCACCGCCAACAAATGGGTTTTGTCCCAGTTGACCTTGATGCCAGAGTGTGCGCCGAATGTGCTAAATATAGCCAGAGCTGCGTCTAGAGACGCCCCCGGGTCTTGAAGGAAGAGGAGGGTGTCATCTGCATAAAGCGCTATGCGCTCTTCGTAATTGTTTAGTTTAAATCCATTCACTATTGGTGACGTTCGAATTTGGATTGCCAGGGGCTCTATGGCGAGGGCAAACAGGGCGGGGGACAGAGGGCAGCCCTGCCTTGTGCCTCTGCTTAAGGAAAACTGAGCAGAAACATGTATATTAGTTTTAATGTTGGCCACCGGGGAGTCGTATAGAATCTCGATCCATTTAATGAAGGTTGGCCCGAATCCGAACCGCCGCATCACCGCCCATAAGTACTTCCACTCTACTGAGTCGAAGGCCTTTGCCTGGTCTATAAATACCAGAGTACGCTTCCCGCAGTTAGTGTGCTTGTATGATAAGTGATCAAAAAGTCTTCTTAGGTTCATGTCCGTGCTCTTGCCAGGCATAAAGCCGGACTGGTCCGCGTGTATGATCTCTTTCAGCACTGAGTTTATACGCGTCGCCAGAATTTTTGCAATTATTTTTACGTCGTTGTTAAGAAGAGAAATGGGGCGGTAAGAGCCGCAGTCCGTGGGGTCCTTCCCGGTTTTGGGGATCATTATTATAAGGGCTTTACGCATTGTGTCCGGTAATGTCCCTTCTCGCATGATAGAATTATATAATGTGAGGAGTCGCGGGGCCAGGGTTTCCACATTCTTTTTGTACCATTCCCCAGGGAGCCCGTCCACACCTGGTGATTTCCTATTGGGAAGTGCCTTAATGGCTTCCGTTATTTCTTCTATACTTAGGTCGCTATCCAGGTGGGCCGCGCTGTCTCCACTCAGTGTGGGGAAGGGAATGTCCTCTAGGTACGCCAGGAGCTGTGTTTCAGTACAGCTCAGCCTGGAGGTATATAAATCACCATAGAATTGGGCGAACGTTTGGTTAATTAATTTGGGATCGCTTACTAGGGTACCCGTGCCATCACACACCGCCGTAATCGGTGGCAGTGTCTGGTCCTCTCTAGTCAGGTAGGCCAGTAAGTGGCCATTCTTGTCTCCCTGATCAAAGATCCGGTGACGGGAATACAGGAGTTTCTTCTTGGTGTATTCAATGAGCAGTAGTCTATATTCCCGTCGCAGGGCACCCAGAGTTGTAGTAGTTTCCGGGGAGGGGTCTGCTATGTGTCTAGTCTCTGCTAAATCAAGGCGCCGTTCCAGATCCAAGCGGCGGGCCCCTAGGGATCTTCTATGCTCGGCAATAGCCGAGGTAAAGGATCCCCTGGTAAAGGCTTTGAATGCGTCCCATACCACCAGTTCCGAGGCTGTCCCCTCGTTGACCTCCCAGTACAGTTCAGCCTCTTGTTCTGCGTACTCATGTACTTCTCTCTGTTCCAACCACAGCGGGCTCAGTCTCCACGCAGGGCGGCTTCCCTCGACTCCCAGGTCAAGCACCAGTTGGAGTGGGGAGTGATCTGAAATGCCCCTGGGCAGATAGGATATATCACAAACCATGCGGAGGCAGTCCGGGGAGCCGAAACAGAGATCTATGCGCGAGAAGGCATTGTAGGTCGGGGTATGACACGAGTAAGCTCTATCATGTGGGTGTCTCGCACGCCATATTTCCTGCAGTGAGTAGGAGACGGCCCAACCAGGGAGCCGGGTCTGCGCGGAGGCGGCTGGAGTGAGGCGGTCCCGCGCCGGGTCCAAGATCAGGTTAAAGTCTCCCATGATTACTATCGGGGCCGCCTCCAGGAGGACCACTCGTGCCATCACCTCGTGAAGTATTTCAATGTTAGCAGGTTGTGGTAGATAAACAGTTATTATCGTACTTTACAGCCTTTTAACATGCACACAGAGGTCAGTTAGATTGTCCTCAGTATATACAAATAGAGGAGAGATAGATTCTCCTCAGCATACAAATCATTTCCATAGGCTTTACGGTTTCTGAGAAAGCAACTATCCCATGTATAGCAGATTTTTGCAGTTTCTCACGCTTTGAATTGAATATTGAAGTTGTGACCCCTTTACTTTTCCTATTTAGGATGTAAAGAATGGTTGTGGCAAATTTCATGTTTGTGCGGTTCAGATGTGTGTTATTAGTTACATAACATAGGGGGTCACTTACTTCTGTACTAAGAATTGAACAAACAATTACAAACCTTTACTTTTCCTATGTGGCAACTAAAGAATGGTCATGCCAAATTTCAAGTTTGTACGACCCCAGGAAGTTAGAGATTTAGATTAGGTACGTAAAATAGGGGGTCGCTCACTTTTGCTCTTAGAATCGAATGATCAAGTTGCGACCCCTTTACTTTTCCTAGTCAGTATTTAAAGAAAGGTCGTGCTAACTTTCACGTTTTTATGACACTGGGAAGTTACATAACACAGGGGGTCACTTAATTTTGCACATAGTATTGAATAGTCAAATTGTGACTGCTTTACTTTTCCTATTTACAACCTAAAGAATGCTCATACCAAATGTCACGTTTGTGCGGTACAGATGTGTGGTATTATTTACATTACATAGGGAGTCACATACGTTTGCAATTACAATTGAATAATCAAGTTGCGGGCGGAGCCTGGACGCCGAGCGTGATGGCTGCTTGAGAGAAGCGCTCCTCTGATCAAGCACCCACGCTGGCCCCAAACAGCTTCTATCAGACGGAATAATGGGCAAGCAGACAGGAGAGAGGAACGCTGACCTGCAGGGAGCACCTCGGGCGGTTAAAAGGCAAGTGGATATGCAGCGCTTCTTTAGAGAAAGACCGGCCTGGTCCCCGCGCCTCCCCTCTAAGATGGCGCCGGCAAGGGAACTCATTGCTGCTCACAGCAAGGGGGAAGAGGAGGAGACATGTTCCGAGGATAAAGGTGAAGAGATTATCTCCAAATCCTTCATGAGGGATCTAATTACACATGCCCTGCGTCCCATAAGCGCTGATCTTGCTGAGATTAAGGGTGACTTGAGACAAATGGGACACAGGGTAGAAGAGCTGGAGACTGCAGTGTCGGCCACTACTTCCCACTCCCTACAGCTAGAGCGGGCCTTAAAGGAGCAGCACACCTATCTTAACAGAACCCTCCTAATGCAGGAGGATCTCGAAAATAGGAACCGCCGCAATAATGTGCGCATCAAGGGACTGCCCGAATCCCACACCGCTGAGAATCTACAGAAGGTCGCTAAAGAAATCTTCGCCTCACTTTTGGGGACTGACAGAGCCAGTTCTATCCGTGTCGAGAGGATCCACAGAGCACTTAGACCTCCGCCAAGTGAGGCTGAGCCGCCCCACGATGTCATCTGCAAGGTGCTCTCCTTTCCCGACGCGGCCGCCATTTTGAGAGCCGCAAGATCCATCAGAGAGGTACACTTCGCCGAATCCTCAATACAAATCTATCAGGACCTTGCCCCCTCAACCTTGGCGAAGCGTCGTGCTCTCCGCCCGCTCCTGGAAACGCTCAAATCCATGGACATAAAATACTCGTGGCTCTTCCCGTTTGGGTTGAGCTGCTCCCACAAGGGCAGGAGAATTAACGTCCGCACTAACGAGGACCTGCAAAATCTGTGGAAAACCCTGGAGATTGATCCAATTGAGTTGCCTAATTGGCAGCCCCTACCGGACCCTCCCCAATTCCACCAGCTGGAGGTCCCTGAGGCATGGCTGGTCGCAGGTAGCTCTAAATCCCCAAGAGGGGGAAAGAAAAAGAAGCCAAAGGATGATGCGACCTGATTGCCCACTGAAGAGCATCCTGAATCTCCTATAGATTTACGAACTCATCTAACAATCGGTCGATTAAGGTTACCAGTGCCTCGTTCTTTATTTCTCGTTCTTCCTTATTCCTCCTCTTGTCTCGGCTAGGAACACCGCAGCGAAAGAACTGGCGTGTTATCGTTTTGTCTCTCGACTCAGGAGCAATATATCGGATGGTGTTCCACGAGAGAAATGAGACGTCATTCATTATCAGACTGAGTATTACCACTGTTTTTCTGATAACCATCGGCTGTTTGTAACTGTGTTTACAGAAATGTTTTTGTTCGTAGTTTAAAATTCCGTCGAATATGATATCTTTAATTATAATGTACTGGTCTGTTGACCCAGTGACTAATCCTATCAACCTATCTCTTTAGGGGCCATGGGTTGCTGGTCCGTCCAGGCTGTACTTAATTCTCTGAACTCTCGTTGTGGTTTCGACCCTACGAGACTTCAGTAGCCGCCCAATTGTGAGCCAGAGGATTGGGTGACCTTGGTTACCCCCCCTCTCCGCCTACTTTAAAGCTTTAAGTCAATTACATAAGGTTTTATTGTATTTTGCGCTATATTCACAACACTCTATTGTTGTGTGTTGTTCTCCCATCCCGTCCCTCTTTGACCTTCCTGCCTATCCTCCCCCCTCATTCCTCGTATATCTTTCCTGCCTCCCCCCTCCCAGTCTGGGGCCTCGGACATCTGGACATCTGCCCCATTGGACTCTCTCAAAGGGCCGAGCCGCCGCCGTCCTCTCCGCCTCTTGGTGCCTGCTCGGGTCCCCTATCTGTCTATTTGTTTCTCATTTGTCTTCTTTCTCCCGCTATAGCCTGAAACCGTAGTCATGGTAGGACTCCGCATTACCTCCTTCAATATCAGAGGCCTCAACTCCCCCTTCAAGAGACATAACCTCGCTCTCCTCATCAAAAGGTACGACAGTAAAATACTTTTCCTACAAGAAACACACTACAAGGGTCCCAAATGCTTCTCTCTCCCAGGCAAACATTTTCCACAAGCGTTCCACAGCACTCATCCCTCCTCGGCCTCAAAGGGGGTCTCGACCCTTTTTCATAAGACAATCAATTTTGTTGAAGAGGCCCAATACAGAGACAGCGAGGGAAGAGTCCTGTACATAAGGGGTACATTAAACAATGTCAAAATGACTTTCGCCAACATATATGCCCCTAATGTAGACCAAGTGTCCTGGCTACTACAGCAATTAAACATTTTAAAACAATTCGCAGTGGGACAGATAGTCCTGGCAGGGGACTTTAATGTTACGTTCAATCCGTCCTTGGACTCCTCCTCTGGTAGATCTCAGATCTCCCGAAAGAGACTGAGAAAACTAAGCAAATGCTTACAGGAGCTAGGAGTGATAGACTCCTGGCATACTCTGAACCCCTCTACCAGGGACTATTCGCATTTCTCGTCAATCCACAAGTCATACCAGAGACTTGACTATGTCTTGGTCTCCTCCGACCTCCTCACTTCTATGATCCATGCCGAAATTGACTCCGTGACAATCTCTGACCATGCCCCCGTTCATTTGATTTTAAGAGATCCTCACCCAGTTGCAAGGGAGTGGAGGTGGACTCTCAATGCGTCATTACTAGATCCCATTGAAGAGAGAGATCAACTCTCCAAAGCTTTGGAGGAATACTTTAATATCAACTCCTCTGGTGACCCAAAAATCCCAATTGTGTGGGAGGCACATAAGGCGTTCATCCGGGGTCTTTTAATAGCCTTGGGCGCCCGCGTCAAAAAACGCGCACAAAACGAAATAGACGAGAAGCTCTCGCAGATAGCAAAGGTGGAGCTAGCTGCGAAACTTTCCCAGTCGAAACAAAACCTAGACAACCTCATCTCTTTAAGGGCAGACCTGAAACACATGTTGGAATCTAAATTTAACAAAAAACAACTTCATTCAAAACATCTGGTCTACGCCCAAGGTAACAGAGGAAGTAGATTTATGTCCGCATTAATCAAAAAAGCACGGACAAAAAATCATATTAACGCCATAAAAACCTCTACCAACGAAACTTGTACTTCGACTCCCGAGATAGCAAAGGAGTTCCAGAGGTACTACTCCAAACTCTATAATTTGAGAGACCCCCTCACCTCCGACCTACCCCTGGACCCATCGGTCGCGATAAATAACTTCCTTAACCAACTGGACATCCCTAGAATTAACCCTACAGACGCCTTGACCCTGTTGGCTCCGGTTACTGAGTCGGAGGTTGAGGAATTGATTGCGTCATGCCCACCCAACAAAAGCCCGGGTCCTGATGGACTACCAATTCTATATTACAAATACTTCCTCCCCATCTTAAAACCCAAACTAACAGAGCTGTTCAACAGCTTGATGAGGGGGGACCCCCTGCCGAGACAGTCCCAAGAGGCCCATATTACTTTGATCCATAAGGATGGCAAAGACCCGGAGTCATGTGGTAGCTACCGCCCGATCTCCCTCATAAATCAGGACATGAAATTGTGGGCTAAGCTACTCGCAAAAAGGATGGAGCCCTTCATGGCTTCTTTGATAGACGGGGAGCAGTCGGGCTTTGTGTGTGGAAGGGAGGGGAGAGACAACTGCATAAGATTGCTACATGCTGCCCGCTACGCACAACGCCATAGAATACCCTTAGCCTTAGTAAGTACAGATGCAGAAAAGGCATTCGATAGGGTAGACTGGCGTTATATAGAAGAGGTCTTGCACTCCTTTGGTTTTCCATTGGAGTTCATACAGGCTATCCTCTCTCTTTACAAATGCCCTCATGCAAGACTTAGGATCAATGATACGCTCTCTCCTCCCTTCGACATTAAAAATGGCACTCGGCAGGGGTGTCCCCTCTCCCCCTCCCTGTTTGTGCTGGCCTTGGAGCCGCTGCTTCTTAGGGTTAGACAAGACCTGGGAATCGGAGGTCTACAGCTCAGTGAACGGGTGTTCTCGTCAGCAGCGTTCGCTGACGACATAGTCTTTTTAATAACTGATCCCCAAAGGAGCCTGCCCAGGCTAACGGAAGTAATCGAGGGATTCGGCCTTGCTTCCAATTTCAAAATCAACTACACAAAATCAACTATTTTAAATGTCTCCATACCAAGGGTACAGTCTGACTCGTTGAGAGCCAAATCTCCATTCATATGGTCGGACTCCTCGATTGACTACTTGGGCATCATACTGTCACGGAAAGCCAAAGACCTATATAGGGAAAATTTTATACCACTGCTAAACCAGGTCAAATGTCTCCTGAAGAAATATCACATTCCATTTGTGTCATGGTTCGGCAGAAAAAACATTATTAAATCATACATATTACCCTCTATTCTCTACAAAATCAGAATGCTCCCGATTCATTTGCCGGCCAGCTTCTTCAAAACACTACGTACTGCGTTCACTGGATTCATTTGGAGACGGAGGAGGCCAAGACTGGCCTACTGTCTGATGACTAGGAGGAGATCTGAAGGAGGGATTGACCTTCCAAACCTGCTGGACTTCTACCGCGCTGCACATCTTCGCTACTGGGTGGACCTAACCCAACCGCATAGAGACAGCTTGCTGACCACATTAGCAAAGGGCTATAATAGTGACCAACTGCTAGAGGACCTCTGGCTCCCCACCGGAAGCAGATACAAAGCTAAAGGCTTCAACCCTTTACTTAAAGGCCCCTGCACAGTCTGGGATGAACTAAACAAAGAATTAGCTCCGCCCCCCTCTCCCTTGCTACCATTGTGCATTATCACTAAGACACTCGGCCTACCTACAGACCCAAGCTCGTCCTCAATGTGGAAAAGGCTCTCGCCCTTGAAATTACTGGATCTTTATCCACTAGCACACTTGCCTCCGACCTCAATACTGCAGAAGCTCCTTCCCGAGAGTAGATTTTCTTTCTTACATCAAGCACAACTGGAAGGGACTTTAAAGACCTTCCTCACAAGATTTAAATCCACTAGACCATTATCCCCATTTGAGAAAGCACTTCAGAATAACAAACCCCATGTAAGTAAAATCTCTTACCTAAAAAAGAACTTTATCGTCCCTAGTCTCCCTTACAAACCTGCTTTCTTGAGCTCCTGGGAGAGAGATTTAGGAATCACACTATCTTCAAGCGAAGTAAAAGCAATTTTAAAAACCTCTTTTGGCCTATCCCCCTGTGTTCTCGCACAAGAAGCACATTATAAGTTGCTCTCTCGGTGGTACCGGACACCACAGTGGCTACTTGATCACAAGCTTTCCGCGGATGGTTCCTGCTGGAGATGCGGAAACCACCTTGGCACCTACCTACATCTCTGGTGGACTTGCCCGACATTGTCTCCCTTCTGGAGAGGAGTGGAGAAGATAATACACTTGATCTCACCAAACATAAAAATAACACCTGAATTGGTACTCCTCTGGAAGCCTTCCAAATTCTTCCACCCTCAGAGAAATAAGATGATAGCCCTGATACTTGACACAGCCAAATCCCTTATACCGTCCCTTTGGAAACAACAAACGGCCCCTACATTGAGACAGTGTAGGGAGAGAGTGGACAACCTCTACAATGTAGAGGAATTGTACAGCTGGTCCAAAAACTCACATGACAAATTCAGTCAGGTATGGTACATGTGGTGGACAGTGAGAGGCTCACCAATTTGGAACGAGTGAGGAGATGGCTACGGCTCTCGACACCTCCCCCCCTCTACCCCACCCTTACTTTCCCCACACCCCTCCCCCACCCACAGTTGTCGTGATTTTAGGTGCAGAAGGCAGCCCCATGCGGATGCTCGCGGGGAATGATACTATATTTTACACCTATACGAGATAGAGGCAATAGGAGTTATCTTCTTTACACTAAATTCTCATTCCATCCAGGTCCAATGATAGATGCTTTTTGTGTGAGATAGAGATGCTGCCGAACCCATTTATTATTGGTACTCAATGTCGTATTTCTGCAGTTATTCTATTTTATGTCGCGTCCCAAATTCGTTGGACTCCCTATGATCGTCGATGTTTTATGTACTCTGCACCGTGTAATTGTAATTGCAATTGTTGTCCTGTTATTACCTAAAAACCTCAATAAAATTTGATTTTCAAAGAATAATCAAGTTGCAACCCTTTTACTTTTGCTATGTGGGACCTAAAGATTGGGCGTGCCAAATTTCAAGTTTGTACGACACCAGGAAATTAGAGAATTAGATTAGGTACATAACATAGGGGTTCTCTTACTTTTGCACTTAGAATTGATAAATCATGTTGTGACCCCTTTACTTTTCCTATGTAGGACATAAAGAAAGCTTGTGCCGAATTCCACGTTTGTACGACACCGGGAAATTACATAACATAAGAGGTCACTTTTGCACTTAGAATTGAATATTGAAGTTGCGACCCCTTTACTCTTCCTATATAGGACCTTAAGAATGCTTGTGCCAAATTTCACATTTGCACAACACCGGTAAGTTAGACAATGAGTGGCAAGTCAGTCAATCAGTCAGTCAGTGAGGGCTTTCACCTTTATATATATAGATGTAGAGCCCCCTATCTTATTTCCAGGGTTGCACAGAACAAGCTCTTACACCATGTGCGTTACCGCTATTTCCTTTTATTCCGTAAGCTCTTGCCAGCTGGCCCTCATTCCTATTGTTGATACTGTATGTTGTATCTTATTTTGTGTATGTTGTCTCTGACTTGTAAAGTGTTGTGGATTACAATGGCGCTATATAAATAAATCATATTACTCTTGGCCACCCGGCCTGTGGGAAAAGGTTGGGGTGGCCTGGCCGTTTCACAGTCCTCAAGCCCGTTTCACCGTCCTCAAGCACCAGGCGAAGCGCTGCTAGTCAGACCTTATGTGCCCACCCAATGATAACATAGATCTCTGCTGTATTTATGTGCCACTAGATGCAGAGACTTTGACCTTAGGGAGACGCATGTTTTATACTTACCAGAGGAGAATGGAAAAATATCTAAAATATCTACACAGAATGACTCACTCGCTGCTGAAGAGCCGAATCCCATAGAAAGGGCGAACTAAAATGAATTGTTAGGCGAATTTGATTGACAAGAAATTGCTGTTGGCACCAGCTCATTTGCATAGATTACTGAGCGAGTGCTGTGATTGGCCGACACTGTAGCTTAACGGCTAGTGCAGCACTTCCCATGAGGAGCCTTGTTATAGACATCTCAACATAGTCATAGAGTCCTTCCCTTCTTCCCCTCTGCTCTCTAGCCAGATTTTACCATTTCAACAAGGGAAGGGACACTACTATCAAAAATTACTTTATAACATCTCAACAAGCCTTGTCTAACAAGTAGTCAAAATAAATATATAATTCCTATGACATTGCCTGTTCTGTACAAGATTATACCCAGACCCAGAACAGACCGACATGACTGCTCATCTTCACCCCTTCGAGAGCTGAGCTCAGGGAGATGAAGCCTGCATTTATCACTAGTTTCCCCTCTGTGGGCTCCAAGTCATATAATGGCCAGATCTACTGTAATTACTCGTGCACACAGGATGGCATAGTGTATGACCGCTTTGGCAACATAATAACTAGTTTCTTCGTATGCCATCAGAAAATCTGCCAGCATGTATTGGAAATATCTATCTCTGTAAACCATCTCATAGACAATCATATGGGCTTTTATTTGGAGGAAGAGAGAAAATCATTACACTCCTCAAGCAGTTTGCAGATGTTGCAAAGTTGCGATTCATGGCCGATCTTAGACAGAGTGCGGCGATGGGCAAAATTATAAATGGGGCCCCAAATGCTCAATTATATTATCAACAACACTGTGATATACAGTTAATATAGAAGGTGGTACGATCAGATCTGTAGCACTAATTTCCAGCGCTTCCAGAAGTACTGAGGTTTAGTGGTACTGAATAAAGACCGCTGTGCAATGACAAATATTACCCTCATAAAGTGACCATGTAGCAGTAGATACCAGCTCTGACAGGTGCTCTGTAGACAGTCTAAGTGATTACAGTACCGCTATGTATTCAGAGATCGCAGGTGACGTCTGCAAACCCCAGATAGAGAACTGTGGATGAGTCGGGCTGCTTGGTTCATTCTAAGTTATCCTCCTATGACGTTGGATGCCTTTGAATTGTACAATCGTCACCACGTTGTGGGCTTTGACAGTGAACTGCGAAAAGCCAACAGATCAGGGTTGCATCTAGAATGGAGTTGCTCTTGCAGCGCCAACATATAAAATACAATCCCATAACGAAAAATACAGTCCCTTGTAAAAACCTCAATTCCCCTCCCTTTAGCTCTTTTATCATATCATCCCATGAAAAACTTTAGAGTCCTCTCTTGTTTCCCTCCAGGAGTCCCATTCCAGACACAAGGCAGTACTCCAGCAGTAGGTCACCCTGCCTATACTCTTCCATTGTAATATGGTGTTCATCAGCTGACTGCTCTCTAGCTTCAATGAACAGGCAGCGGAATACCTGAAGTAGGAGCTTGGGGCAACTGCCCAGTTTACCCCCCCAACGCCCGGCCCTGGGTGGGATTCAGACCCACAACTCCAATGCTGTGCCAACTGCTGAGTTCCCACTCCCGGCTGCAAGATTTTTCCAGAGCTGCACCAGTTCTGTGCAATGTGCTAACCCAGAGAATCAGGTTTATTCCCAGCACCCAGCATACCCTAAAAACACATCTTTTTAGGGAGGCCTTCCGTCTTCCCCAATTTAACTCTTCTCCATTTACGTTACTTATTCACGCTCCTTTGGAAAGCTGACCCCCTTCTTCCCACTCTATCCCCCACACACCCTATTGCACCTCTCACCTGTATATACAGAGATATGGCTGGTGACTGCTTCATACAGCTTTATGTAGACACTAGCTGATATAGCCGGCTTTGCCCAAGTTAACTTATTACAGGTGTTTACGTCTTGTTCGCCCAGAAAATGTTATGAAGTCGTGATTACTTCAAAGGAACCAAGAATAAAATATGTATACGCACAGTGGAGCTTTAGATTCTCCTCAGGCTGCATGTACCGATGTCCCTCTGCAGAATGTGCCATCCCTCTCACTCTGCTCACTTTTTACCCTTAAATGTTAAGCCGCTTTTTATTCAGATTTAACCCCAGACTGGGGATTGCAGCCCTTTCTTAGCCTAAGAAGCCATGCTCCATCCATGCAGTCCGTGGCTGCTTCCCTAAATACTTTACAGCCTTTTAACATGCACACAGAGGTCAGTTAGATTGTCCTCAGTATATACAAATAGAGGAGAGATAGATTCTCCTCAGCATACAAATCATTTCCATAGGCTTTACGGTTTCTGAGAAAGCAACTATCCCATGTATAGCAGATTTTTGCAGTTTCTCACGCTTTGAATTGAATATTGAAGTTGTGACCCCTTTACTTTTCCTATTTAGGATGTAAAGAATGGTTGTGGCAAATTTCATGTTTGTGCGGTTCAGATGTGTGTTATTAGTTACATAACATAGGGGGTCACTTACTTCTGTACTAAGAATTGAACAAACAATTACAAACCTTTACTTTTCCTATGTGGCAACTAAAGAATGGTCATGCCAAATTTCAAGTTTGTACGACCCCAGGAAGTTAGAGATTTAGATTAGGTACATAAAATAGGGGGTCGCTCACTTTTGCTCTTAGAATCGAATGATCAAGTTGCGACCCCTTTACTTTTCCTAGTCAGTATTTAAAGAAAGGTCGTGCTAACTTTCACGTTTTTATGACACTGGGAAGTTACATAACACAGGGGGTCACTTAATTTTGCACATAGTATTGAATAGTCAAATTGTGACTGCTTTACTTTTCCTATTTACAACCTAAAGAATGCTCATACCAAATGTCACAGTTGTGCGGTACAGATGTGTGGTATTATTTAGATTACATAGGGAGTCACATACGTTTGCAATTACAATTGAATAATCAAGTTGCAACCCTTTTACTTTTGCTCTGTGGGACCTTAAGATTGAGCGTGCCAAATTTCAAGTTTGTACGACACCAGGAAATTAGAGAATTAGATTAGGTACATAATAGAGATGAGCGAGCACCAAAATGCTCGGGTGCTCGTTACTCGGGACGAAATTACCGCAATGCTCGAGGGTTCGTTTCGAGTAACGAACCCCATTGAAGTCAATGGGCGACCCGAGCATTTTTGTATTTCGCCGATGCTCGCTAAGCTTTTCATGTGTGAAAATCTGGGCAATTCAAGAAAGTGATGGGAACGACACAGCAATGGACAGGGCAGGCGAGGGGCTACATGTTGGGCTGCATCTCAAGTTCACAGGTCCCACTATTAAGCCACAATAGCGGCAAGAGTGCCCCCCCCCCTCCCAAAAACTTTTACTTCTGAAAAGCCCTCATTAGCAATGCATACCTTAGCTAAGCACCACACTACCTCCAACAAAGCACAATCACTGCCTGCATGACACTCCACTGCCACTTCTCCAGGCTTACATGCTGCCCAACCGCCCCCCCCCTCCCCCCCACAGCGCACACCAAAGTGTCCCTGCGCAGCCTTCAGCTGCCCTCATGCCACGCCACACTCCTGTCTATTTAGAAGTGCGTCTGCCATGAGGAGGAACCGCAGGCACACACTGCAGAGGGTTGGCACGGCTAGGCAGCGACCCTCTTTAAAAGGGGCGGGGCGATAGCCCACAATGCTGTACAGAAGCAATGAGAAATAGAATCCTGTGCCACCGCCATCAGGAGCTGCACACGTGGGCATAGCAATGGGGAACCTATGTGCCACACACTATTCATTCTGTCAAGGTGTCTGCATGCCCCAGTCAGACCGGGCTTTTTAATTCATAGACACAGGCAGGTACAACTCCCTATTGTGAAGTCCCTGTGGACCGACAGCATGGGTGGCTCCCTGGAACCCACCGGCGGTACATAAAAATATCCCATTGCAGTGCCCATCACAGCTGAGGTAGTAATGTCATGTTTAATGCAGGTGGGCTTCGGCCCACACTGCATGCCCCAGTCAGACTGGGGTTCTTTACAAGTGGAAACAGATGCATTTATAATTCCCTGTGGACCCACAGCATGGGTGGGTGCCAGGAAGCCACCGGCGGTACATAGAAATATCCCATTGCATTGCCCAACACAGCTGAGGTAGTAATGTCGTGCTTAATACAGGTGGGCTTCGGCCCACACTGCATGCCCCAGTCAGACTGGGGTTCTTTACAAGTGGACAGATGTAGGTTAAACTCCGTGTGCACCTACAGCATGGGTGGCTCCCTGGAACCCACCGGCGATACACAAAAATATCCCATTGCATTGCCCAACACAGCGGATGTAACATCAGCTGTAATGCAGGTGGGCTAAAAATTCATTTGATTGCACTGTAGGCGAGGGCCCACAAAAATTGCTGTATCAACAGTACTAATGTACATCAAAAAAATTGGCCATGGCCAACCAAGAGGGCAGGTGAAACCCATTAATCGCTTTGGTTAATGTGGCTTAAGTGGTAACTAGGCCTGGAGGCAGCCCAGTTTAACGAAAAATTGGTTCAAGTTAAAGTTTCAACGCTTTTAAGAGCATTGAAACATATAAAAATTGTTTAGAAAAATTATATGAGTGAGCCTTGTGGCCCTAAGAAAAATTGCCCGTTCAGCGTGATTACGTGAGGTTTCAGGAGGAGGAGCAGGAGGAGGAGGAGGAATATTAGACACAGATTGATGAAGCAGAAATGTCCCCGTTTTGGATGGTGAGAGAGAACGTAGCTTCCATCCGCGGGTGCAGCCTACGTATTGCTTACGTATCGCTGCTGTCCGCTGGTGGAGAAGAGAAGTCTGGGGAAATCCAGGCTTTGTTCATCTTGATGAGTGTAAGCCTGTCGGCACTGTCGGTTGACAGGTGGGTACGCTTATCCGTGATGATTCCCCCAGCCACACTAAACACACTCTCTGACAAGACGCTAGCCGCAGGACAAGCAAGCACCTCCAGGGCATACAGCGCGAGTTCAGGCCACGTGTCCAGCTTCGACACCCAGTAGTTGTAGGGGGCAGAGGCGTCACGGAGGACGGTCGTGCGATCGGCTACGTACTCCCTCACCATCCTTTTACAGTGCTCCCGCCGACTCAGCCTTGACTGGGGAGCGGTGACACAGTCTTGCTGGGGAGCCATAATGCTGGCAAAGGCCTTGGATAATGTTCCCCTGCCTGCGCTGTACATGCTGCCTGATCTCTGCGCCTCCCCTGCTACCTGGCCCTCGGAACTGCGCCTTCTGCCACTAGCGCTGTCGGATGGGAAGTTTACCATCAGTTTGTCCACCAGCGCCCTGTGGTATAGCATCATTCTCGAACCCCTTTCCTCTTCGGGAATGAGAGTGCAAAGGCTCTCCTTATACCGTGGATCGAGCAGTGTGTACACCCAGTAATCCGTAGTGGCCAGAATGCGTGCAACGCGAGGGTCACGCGAAAGGCATCCTAACATGAAGTCAGCCATGTGTGCCAGGGTACCTGTACGCAACACATGGCTGTCTTCACTAGGAAGATCACTTTCAGGATCCTCCTCCTCCTCCTCTTCCTCCTCCTCAGGCCATACACGCTGAAAGGATGACAGCCCAGCAGCATCTGTACCCTCAGCAGTGGGCCAAGCTGTCTCTTCCCCCTCCTCATCCTCCTCATGCTCCTCCTCCTCCTCCTCAACGCGCTGAGATATAGACAGGCGGGTGCTCTGACTATCCAGCGACATACTGTCTTCCCCCGGCTCTGTTTCCGAGCGCAAAGCGTCTGCCTTTATGCTTTGCAGGGAACTTCTCAAGATGCATAGCAGAGGAATGGTGACGCTAATGATTGCAGCATCGCCGCTCACCACCTGGGTAGACTCCTCAAATGTTCCAAGGACCTGGCAGATGGCTGCCAACCAGGGCCACTCTTCTGTAAATAATTGAGGAGGCTGACTCCCACTGCGCCGCGCAAGTTGGAGTTGGTATTCCACTATAGCTCTACGCTGCTCATAGAGTCTGGCCAACATGTGGAGCGTAGAGTTCCACTGTGTGGGCACGTCGCACAGCAGTCGGTGCACTGGCAGATTAAACCTATGTTGCAGTGTCCGCAGGGTGGCAGCGTGCGTGTGGGATTTGCGGAAATGTGCGCAGAGCTGGCGCACCTTTCCGAGCAGGTATGACAAGTGGGGGTAGCTTTTCAGAAAGCGCTGAACCACCAAATTAAAGACATGGGCCAGGCATGGCACGTGCGTGAGGCTGCCGAGCTGCAGAGCCGCCACCAGCTTACGGCCGTTGTCACACACGACCATGCCCGGTTGGAGGCTCAGCGGCGCAAGCCAGCGGTCGGTCTGCTCTGTCAGACCCTGCAGCAGTTCGTGGGCCGTGTGCCTCTTCTCTCCTAAGCTGAGTAGTTTCAGCACGGCCTGCTGACGCTTGCCCACCGCTGTGCTGCCACGCCGCGTGACACCGACTGCTGGCGACGTGCTGCTGACACATCTTGATTGCGAGACAGAGGTTGCGTTGGAGGAGGAGGAGGAGGAAGGTGCTTTAGTGGAGGAAGCATACACCGCCGCAGATACCACCACCGAGCTGTGGCCCGCAATTCTGGGGGTGGGTAGGACGTGAGCGGTCCCAGGCTCTGACTCTGTCCCAGCCTCCACTAAATTCACCCAATGTGCCGTCAGGGAGATATAGTGGCCCTGCCCGCCTGTGCTTGTCCACGTGTCCGTTGTTAAGTTGACCTCGACAGTAACCGTGTTGGTGAGGGCGCGTACAATGTTGCGGGAGACGTGGTCGTGCAGGCCTGGGACGGCACATCGGGAAAAGTAGTGGCGACTGGGAACCGAGTAGCGCGGGGCAGCCGCCGCCATCATGCTTTTGAAAGCCACCGTTTCCACAAGCCTATACGGCAGCATCTCTAGGCTGATCAATTTTGCAATGTGCACGTTTAACGCTTGAGCGTGAGGGTGCGTGGCGTCGTACTTGCACTTGCGCTCAAACTGTGGCACTAGCGACGTCTGGACGCTGCGCTGAGAGCCATTGCTGGATGGGGCCGAGGACAGCGGAGGTGATGGTGTGGGTGCAGGCCAGGAGACGGTAGTGCCTGTGTCCTCAGAGGGGGGTTGGATCTCAGTGGCAGGTTGGGGCACAGGGGGAGAGGCAGTGGTGCAAACCGGAGGCGGTGAACGGGCATCATCCCACCTTGTGGGGTGCTTGGCCATCATATGCCTGTGCATGCTGTTGGTGGTGCCTCCCCAGCTGATCTTGGCGCGACAAAGGTTGCACACCACTGTTCGTCGGTCGTCAGGCGTCTCTGTGAAAAACTGCCACACCGTAGAGCACCTTGACCTGTGCAGGGTGGCATGGCGCGAGGGGGCGCTTTGGGAAACAGTTGGTGGATTATTCGGTCTGGCCCTGCCTCTACCCCTGGCCACCGCACTGGCTCGGCCTGTGCTCACACCCTCACTTGGCCCTCCGCGTCCTCGGCCGCGTCCACATCCTTTAGGCCTACCCCTACCCCTCAGCATGCTGTATTACCAGTGATTTGATTTCCCAGGCAGGAAAGAAATTGGCGCAAGGCTGCACTCAACCGTAGCTGGTTGCGTCTGATTTTTGTACGTTCTCCACGCAGCACACATGTACACGGAGACCTTAGGACTGACACAGGCAGGCCAAATATAATTAATTGAATTCGCTTTTTTGCAAAGGGAGGGCCCCACTGCGGATATTCAATGAACAATACGTTTAATAACTGTGGTGTGGCCCTGAAAAAGCGTCACACAACTTTAGTGTAGCAGAGTTATTAACTCTGGCAGAGCAGGTATTTGCCAGTCAGGAAAGACAATGGCGCAAGCCTGCAGTAAACCGTAGCTGGTTGCGTTTGATTTTTGTACGTTCTCCACGCAGCACACACGTACACGGAGACCTTAGGACTGACACAGGCAGGCCAAATATAATTAATTCGCTTTTTTGCAAAGGGAGGGCCCCACTGCGGATATTCAATGAACAATAACTGTGTTGTGGCCCTGCCTACACAATTCTGTCCCTGTAGTATCAATGGAGGGTGCAATGCTCTGCACAGACGATTTTTTGAAAAAAAAAAAAATGCAACACTGCTAACAGCAGCCAGCACAGTACTGCACACGGTTAAATTTGGCCCTAGAAAGGACCGTTGAGGTTCTTGAAGGCTACACTCACTCCTAACACTCTCCCTGCCTAAGCACCACTTCTGTCCCTAATACCGGGTGCAATGCTCTGCACTGCCGATTTTGAGAAAAAAAAAAAAATTTCCACTGCTAACAGCAGCCTGCACACACGTAGATGTGGCCCTAAGAAGGACCGTTGGGGTTCTTGAAGGCTACACTCACTCCTAACACTCTCCCTGCCTAAGCACCACTTCTGTCCCTAATACCGGGTGCAATGCTCTGCACTGCCGATTTTGAGAAAAAAAAATAAAAAATTTTCCACTGCTAACAGCAGCCTGCACATACGTAGATGTGGCCCTAAGAAGGACCGTTGGGGTTCTTGAAGCCTACACTCACTACAAACACTCTCTCTACAGCAACTCCTATAGAACAGCACTTTCCCTCACTAACTCACACGGCATCTGAGCCGAGCCGCGGGAGGGGCCGACTTTTATACTCGGGTGACATCTGATCGCCCCAGCCACTCACAGCAGGGGGGTGGTATAGGGCTTGAACGTCACAGGGGGAAGTTGTAATGCCTTCCCTGTCTTTCAATTGGCCAGAAAAGCGCGCTAACGTCTCAGAGAGGAAACTGAAAGTAACCGGAACACCGCGTGGTACTCGTTACGAGTAACGAGCATCCCGAACACCGTAATATTCGCACGAATATCAAGCTCGGACGAGTACGTTCGCTCATCTCTAGTACATAACATAGGGGTTCTCTTACTTTTGCACTTAGAATTGATAAATCATGTTGTGACCCCTTTACTTTTCCTATGTAGGACATAAAGAAAGCTTGTGCCGAATTCCACGTTTGTACGACACCGGGAAATTACATAACATAAGAGGTCACTTTTGCACTTAGAATTGAATATTGAAGTTGCGACCCCTTTACTCTTCCTATATAGGACCTTAAGAATGCTTGTGCCAAATTTCACATTTGCACAACACCGGTAAGTTAGACAATGAGTGGCAAGTCAGTCAATCAGTCAGTCAGTGAGGGCTTTCACCTTTATATATATAGATGTAGAACCCCCTATCTTATTTCCAGGGTTGCACAGAACAAGCTCTTACACCATGTGCGTTACCGCTATTTCCTTTTATTCCGTAAGCTCTTGCCAGCTGGCCCTCATTCCTATTGTTGATACTGTATGTTGTATCTTATTTTGTGTATGTTGTCTCTGACTTGTAAAGTGTTGTGGATTACAATGGCGCTATATAAATAAATCATATTACTCTTGGCCACCCGGCCTGTGGGAAAAGGTTGGGGTGGCCTGGCCGTTTCACAGTCCTCAAGCCCGTTTCACCATCCTCAAGCACCAGGCGAAGCGCTGCTAGTCAGACCTTATGTGCCCACCCAATGATAACATAGATCTCTGCTGTATTTATGCGCCACTAGATGCAGAGACTTTGACCTTAGGGAGACGCATGTTTTATACTTACCAGAGGAGAATGGAAAAATATCTAAAATATCTACACAGAATGACTCACTCGCTGCTGAAGAGCCGAATCCCATAGAAAGGGCGAACTAAAATGAATTGTTAGGCGAATTTGATTGACAAGAAATTGCTGTTGGCACCAGCTCATTTGCATAGATTACTGAGCGAGTGCTGTGATTGGCCGACACTGTAGCTTAACGGTTAGTGCAGCACTTCCCATGAGGAGCCTTGTTATAGACATCTCAACATAGTCATAGAGTCCTTCCCTTCTTCCCCTCTGCTCTCTAGCCAGATTTTACCATTTCAACAAGGGAAGGGACACTACTATCAAAAATTACTTTATAACATCTCAACAAGCCTTGTCTAACAAGTAGTCAAAATAAATATATAATTCCTATGACATTGCCTGTTCTGTACAAGATTATACCCAGACCCAGAACAGACCGACATGACTGCTCATCTTCACCCCTTCGAGAGCTGAGCTCAGGGAGATGAAGCCTGCATTTATCACTAGTTTCCCCTCTGTGGGCTCCAAGTCATATAATGGCCAGATCTACTGTAATTACTCGTGCACACAGGATGGCATAGTGTATGACCGCTTTGGCAACATAATAACTAGTTTCTTCGTATGCCATCAGAAAATCTGCCAGCATGTATTGGAAATATCTATCTCTGTAAACCATCTCATAGACAATCATATGGGCTTTTATTTGGAGGAAGAGAGAAAATCATTACACTCCTCAAGCAGTTTGCAGATGTTGCAAAGTTGCGATTCATGGCCGATCTTAGACAGAGTGCGGCGATGGGCAAAATTATAAATGGGGCCCCAAATGCTCAATTATATTATCAACAACACTGTGATATACAGTTAATATAGAAGGTGGTACGATCAGATCTGTAGCACTAATTTCCAGCGCTTCCAGAAGTACTGAGGTTTAGTGGTACTGAATAAAGACCGCTGTGCAATGACAAATATTACCCTCATAAAGTGACCATGTAGCAGTAGATACCAGCTCTGACAGGTGCTCTGTAGACAGTCTAAGTGATTACAGTACCGCTATGTATTCAGAGATCGCAGGTGACGTCTGCAAACCCCAGATAGAGAACTGTGGATGAGTCGGGCTGCTTGGTTCATTCTAAGTTATCCTCCTATGACGTTGGACGCCTTTGAATTGTACAATCGTCACCACGTTGTGGGCTTTGACAGTGAACTGCGAAAAGCCAACAGATCAGGGTTGCATCTAGAATGGAGTTGCTCTTGCAGCGCCAACAAATAAAATAGAATCCCATAACGAAAAATACAGTCCCTTGTAAAAACCTCAATTCCCCTCCCTTTAGCTCTTTTATCATATCATCCCATGAAAAACTTTAGAGTCCTCTCTTGTTTCCCTCCAGGAGTCCCATTCCAGACACAAGGCAGTACTCCAGCAGTAGGTCACCCTGCCTATACTCTTCCATTGTAATATGGTGTTCATCAGCTGACTGCTCACTAGCTTCAATGAACAGGCAGCGGAATACCTGAAGTAGGAGCTTGGGGCAACTGCCCAGTTTACCCCCCCAATGCCCGGCCCTGGGTGGGATTCAGACCCACAACTCCAATGCTGTGCCAACTGCTGAGTTCCCACTCCCGGCTGCAAGATTTTTCCAGAGCTGCACCAGTTCTGTGCAATGTGCTAACCCAGAGAATCAGGTTTATTCCCAGCACCCAGCATACCCTAAAAACACATCTTTTTAGGGAGGCCTTCCGTCTTCCCCAATTTAACTCTTCTCCATTTACGTTACTTATTCACGCTCCTTTGGAAAGCTGACCCCCTTCCTCCCACTCTATCCCCCACACACCCTATTGCACCTCTCACCTGTATATACAGAGATATGGCTGGTGACTGCTTCATACAGCTTTATGTAGACACTAGCTGATATAGCCGGCTTTGCCCAAGTTAACTTATTACAGGTGTTTACATCTTGTTCGCCCAGAAAATGTGATGAAGTCGTGATTACTTCAGAGGAACCAAGAATAAAATATGTATACACACAGTGGAGCTTTAGATTCTCCTCAGGCTGCATGTACCGATGTCCCTCTGCAGAATGTGCCATCCCTCTCACTCTGCTCACTTTTTACCCTTAAATGTTAAGCCGCTTTTTATTCAGATTTAACCCCAGACTGGGGATTGCAGCCCTTTCTTAGCCTAAGAAGCCATGCTCCATCCATGCAGTCCGTGGCTGCTTCCCTAAATACTTTACAGCCTTTTAACATGCACACAGAGGTCAGTTAGATTGTCCTCAGTATATACAAATAGAGGAGAGATAGATTCTCCTCAGCATACAAATCATTTCCATAGGCTTTACGGTTTCTGAGAAAGCAACTATCCCATGTATAGCAGATTTTTGCAGTTTCTCACGCTTTGAATTGAATATTGAAGTTGTGACCCCTTTACTTTTCCTATTTAGGATGTAAAGAATGGTTGTGGCAAATTTCATGTTTGTGCGGTTCAGATGTGTGTTATTAGTTACATAACATAGGGGGTCACTTACTTCTGTACTAAGAATTGAACAAACAATTACAAACCTTTACTTTTCCTATGTGGCAACTAAAGAATGGTCATGCCAAATTTCAAGTTTGTACGACCCCAGGAAGTTAGAGATTTAGATTAGGTACATAAAATAGGGGGTCGCTCACTTTTGCTCTTAGAATCGAATGATCAAGTTGCGACCCCTTTACTTTTCCTAGTCAGTATTTAAAGAAAGGTCGTGCTAACTTTCACGTTTTTAAGACACTGGGAAGTAACATAACACAGGGGGTCACTTAACTTTGCACATAGTATTGAATAGTCAAATTGTGACTGCTTTACTTTTCCTATTTACAACCTAAAGAATGCTCATACCAAATGTCACGTTTGTGCGGTACAGATGTGTGGTATTATTTACATTACATAGGGAGTCACATACGTTTGCAATTACAATTGAATAATCAAGTTGCAACCCTTTTACTTTTGCTCTGTGGGACCTTAAGATTGAGCGTGCCAAATTTCAAGTTTGTACGACACCAGGAAATTAGAGAATTAGATTAGGTACATAACATAGGGGTTCTCTTACTTTTGCACTTAGAATTGATAAATCATGTTGTGACCCCTTTACTTTTCCTATGTAGGACATAAAGAAAGCTTGTGCCGAATTCCACGTTTGTACGACACCGGGAAATTACATAACATAAGAGGTCACTTTTGCACTTAGAATTGAATATTGAAGTTGCGACCCCTTTACTCTTCCTATATAGGACCTTAAGAATGCTTGTGCCAAATTTCACATTTGCACAACACCGGTAAGTTAGACAATGAGTGGCAAGTCAGTCAATCAGTCAGTCAGTGAGGGCTTTCACCTTTATATATATAGATGTAGAGCCCCCTATCTTATTTCCAGGGTTGCACAGAACAAGCTCTTACACCATGTGCGTTACCGCTATTTCCTTTTATTCCGTAAGCTCTTGCCAGCTGGCCCTCATTCCTATTGTTGATACTGTATGTTGTATCTTATTTTGTGTATGTTGTCTCTGACTTGTAAAGTGTTGTGGATTACAATGGCGCTATATAAATAAATCATATTACTCTTGGCCACCCGGCCTGTGGGAAAAGGTTGGGGTGGCCTGGCCGTTTCACAGTCCTCAAGCCCGTTTCACCATCCTCAAGCACCAAGCGAAGCGCTGCTAGTCAGACCTTATGTGCCCACCCAATGATAACATAGATCTCTGCTGTATTTATGCGCCACTAGATGCAGAGACTTTGACCTTAGGGAGACGCATGTTTTATACTTACCAGAGGAGAATGGAAAAATATCTAAAATATCTACACAGAATGACTCACTCGCTGCTGAAGAGCCGAATCCCATAGAAAGGGCGAACTAAAATGAATTGTTAGGCGAATTTGATTGACAAGAAATTGCTGTTGGCACCAGCTCATTTGCATAGATTACTGAGCGAGTGCTGTGATTGGCCGACACTGTAGCTTAACGGTTAGTGCAGCACTTCCCAAGAGGAGCCTTGTTATAGACATCTCAACATAGTCATAGAGTCCTTCCCTTCTTCCCCTCTGCTCTCTAGCCAGATTTTACCATTTCAACAAGGGAAGGGACACTACTATCAAAAATTACTTTATAACATCTCAACAAGCCTTGTCTAACAAGTAGTCAAAATAAATATATAATTCCTATGACATTGCCTGTTCTGTACAAGATTATACCCAGACCCAGAACAGACCGACATGACTGCTCATCTTCACCCCTTCGAGAGCTGAGCTCAGGGAGATGAAGCCTGCATTTATCACTAGTTTCCCCTCTGTGGGCTCCAAGTCATATAATGGCCAGATCTACTGTAATTACTCGTGCACACAGGATGGCATAGTGTATGACCGCTTTGGCAACATAATAACTAGTTTCTTCGTATGCCATTAGAAAATCTGCCAGCATGTATTGGAAATATCTATCTCTGTAAACCATCTCATAGACAATCATATGGGCTTTTATTTGGAGGAAGAGAGAAAATCATTACACTCCTCAAGCAGTTTGCAGATGTTGCAAAGTTGCGATTCATGGCCGATCTTAGACAGAGTGCGGGGATGGGCAAAATTATAAATGGGGCCCCAAATGCTCAATTATATTATCAACAACACTGTGATATACAGTTAATATAGAAGGTGGTACGATCAGATCTGTAGCACTAATTTCCAGCGCTTCCAGAAGTACTGAGGTTTAGTGGTACTGAATAAAGACCGCTGTGCAATGACAAATATTACCCTCATAAAGTGACCATGTAGCAGTAGATACCAGCTCTGACAGGTGCTCTGTAGACAGTCTAAGTGATTACAGTACCGCTATGTATTCAGAGATCGCAGGTGACGTCTGCAAACCCCAGATAGAGAACTGTGGATGAGTCGGGCTGCTTGGTTCATTCTAAGTTATCCTCCTATGACGTTGGACGCCTTTGAATTGTACAATCGTCACCACGTTGTGGGCTTTGACAGTGAACTGCGAAAAGCCAACAGATCAGGGTTGCATCTAGAATGGAGTTGCTCTTGCAGCGCCAACATATAAAATACAATCCCATAACGAAAAATACAGTCCCTTGTAAAAACCTCAATTCCCCTCCCTTTAGCTCTTTTATCATATCATCCCATGAAAAACTTTAGAGTCCTCTCTTGTTTCCCTCCAGGAGTCCCATTCCAGACACAAGGCAGTACTCCAGCAGTAGGTCACCCTGCCTATACTCTTCCATTGTAATATGGTGTTCATCAGCTGACTGCTCACTAGCTTCAATGAACAGGCAGCGGAATACCTGAAGTAGGAGCTTGGGGCAACTGCCCAGTTTACCCCCCCAACGCCCGGCCCTGGGTGGGATTCAGACCCACAACTCCAATGCTGTGCCAACTGCTGAGTTCCCACTCCCGGCTGCAAGATTTTTCCAGAGCTGCACCAGTTCTGTGCAATGTGCTAACCCAGAGAATCAGGTTTATTCCCAGCACCCAGCATACCCTAAAAACACATCTTTTTAGGGAGGCCTTCCGTCTTCCCCAATTTAACTCTTCTCCATTTACGTTACTTATTCACGCTCCTTTGGAAAGCTGACCCCCTTCTTCCCACTCTATCCCCCACACACCCTATTGCACCTCTCACCTGTATATACAGAGATATGGCTGGTGACTGCTTCATACAGCTTTATGTAGACACTAGCTGATATAGCCGGCTTTGCCCAAGTTAACTTATTACAGGTGTTTACGTCTTGTTCACCCAGAAAATGTTATGAAGTCGTGATTAATTCAGAGGAACCAAGAATAAAATATGTATACGCACAGTGGAGCTTTAGATTCTCCTCAGGCTGCATGTACCGATGTCCCTCTGCAGAATGTGCCATCCCTCTCACTCTGCTCACTTTTTACCCTTAAATGTTAAGCCGCTTTTTATTCAGATTTAACCCCAGACTGGGGATTGCAGCCCTTTCTTAGCCTAAGAAGCCATGCTCCATCCATGCAGTCCGTGGCTGCTTCCCTAAATACTTTACAGCCTTTTAACATGCACACAGAGGTCAGTTAGATTGTCCTCAGTATATACAAATAGAGGAGAGATAGATTCTCCTCAGCATACAAATCATTTCCATAGGCTTTACGGTTTCTGAGAAAGCAACTATCCCATGTATAGCAGATTTTTGCAGTTTCTCACGCTTTGAATTGAATATTGAAGTTGTGACCCCTTTACTTTTCCTATTTAGGATGTAAAGAATGGTTGTGGCAAATTTCATGTTTGTGCGGTTCAGATGTGTGTTATTAGTTACATAACATAGGGGGTCACTTACTTCTGTACTAAGAATTGAACAAACAATTACAAACCTTTACTTTTCCTATGTGGCAACTAAAGAATGGTCACGCCAAATTTCAAGTTTGTACGACCCCAGGAAGTTAGAGATTTAGATTAGGTACATAAAATAGGGGGTCGCTCACTTTTGCTCTTAGAATCGAATGATCAAGTTGCGACCCCTTTACTTTTCCTAGTCAGTATTTAAAGAAAGGTCGTGCTAACTTTCACGTTTTTATGACACTGGGAAGTTACATAACACAGGGGGTCACTTAATTTTGCACATAGTATTGAATAGTCAAATTGTGACTGCTTTACTTTTCCTATTTACAACCTAAAGAATGCTCATACCAAATGTCACGTTTGTGCGGTACAGATGTGTGGTATTATTTATATTACATAGGGAGTCACATACGTTTGCAATTACAATTGAATAATAAAGTTGCGGGCGGAGCCTGGACGCCGAGCGTGATGGCTGCTTGAGAGAAGCGCTCCTCTGATCAAGCACCCACGCTGGCCCCAAACAGCTTCTATCAGACGGAATAATGGGCAAGCAGACAGGAGAGAGGAACGCTGACCTGCAGGGAGCACCTCGGGCGGTTAAAAGGCAAGTGGATATGCAGCGCTTCTTTAGAGAAAGACCGGCCTGGTCCCCGCGCCCCCCCTCTAAGATGGCGCCGGCAAGGGAACTCATTGCTGCTCACAGCAAGGGGGAAGAGGAGGAGACATGTTCCGAGGATAAAGGTGAAGAGATTATCTCCAAATCCTTCATGAGGGATCTAATTACACATGCCCTGCGTCCCATAAGCGCTGATCTTGCTGAGATTAAGGGTGACTTGAGACAAATGGGACACAGGGTAGAAGAGCTGGAGACTGCAGTGTCGGCCACTACTTCCCACTCCCTACAGCTAGAGCGGGCCTTAAAGGAGCAGCACACCTATCTTAACAGAACCCTCCTAATGCAGGAGGATCTCGAAAATAGGAACCGCCGCAATAATGTGCGCATCAAGGGACTGCCCGAATCCCACACCGCTGAGAATCTACAGAAGGTCGCTAAAGAAATCTTCGCCTCACTTTTGGGGACTGACAGAGCCAGTTCTATCCGTGTCGAGAGGATCCACAGAGCACTTAGACCTCCGCCAAGTGAGGCTGAGCCGCCCCGCGATGTCATCTGCAAGGTGCTCTCCTTTCCCGACGCGGCCGCCATTTTGAGAGCCGCAAGATCCATCAGAGAGGTACACTTCGCCGAATCCTCAATACAAATCTATCAGGACCTTGCCCCCTCAACCTTGGCGAAGCGTCGTGCTCTCCGCCCGCTCCTGGAAACGCTCAAATCCATGGACATAAAATACTCGTGGCTCTTCCCGTTTGGGTTGAGCTGCTCCCACAAGGGCAGGAGAATTAACGTCCGCACTAACGAGGACCTGCAAAATCTGTGGAAAACCCTGGAGATTGATCCAATTGAGTTGCCTAATTGGCAGCCCCTACCGGACCCTCCCCAATTCCACCAGCTGGAGGTCCCTGAGGCATGGCTGGTCGCAGGTAGCTCTAAATCCCCAAGAGGGGGAAAGAAAAAGAAGCCAAAGGATGATGCGACCTGATTGCCCACTGAAGAGCATCCTGAATCTCCTATAGATTTACGAACTCATCTAACGATCGGTCGATTAAGATTACCAGTGCCTCGTTCTTTATTTCTCGTTCTTCCTTATTCCTCCTCTTGTCTCGGCTAGGAACACCGCAGCGAAAGAACTGGCGTGTTATCGTTTTGTCTCTCGACTCAGGAGCAATATATCGGATGGTGTTCCACGAGAGAAATGAGACGTCATTCATTATCAGACTGAGTATTACCACTGTTTTTCTGATAACCATCAGCTGTTTGTAACTGTGTTTACAGAAATGTTTTTGTTCGTAGTTTAAAATTCCGTCGAATATGATATCTTTAATTATAATGTACTGGTCTGTTGACCCAGTGACTAATCCTATCAACCTATCTCTTTAGGGGCCATGGGTTGCTGGTCCGTCCAGGCTGTACTTAATTCTCTGAACTCTCGTTGTGGTTTCGACCCTACGAGACTTCAGTAGCCGCCCAATTGTGAGCCAGAGGATTGGGTGACCTTGGTTACCCCCCCTCTCCGCCTACTTTAAAGCTTTAAGTCAATTACATAAGGTTTTATTGTATTTTGCGCTATATTCACAACACTCTATTGTTGTGTGTTGTTCTCCCATCCCGTCCCTCTTTGACCTTCCTGCCTATCCTCCCCCCTCATTCCTCGTATATCTTTCCTGCCTCCCCCCTCCCAGTCTGGGGCCTCGGACATCTGGACATCCGCCCCATTGGACTCTCTCAAAGGGCCGAGCCGCCGCCGTCCTCTCCGCCTCTTGGTGCCTGCTCGGGTCCCCTATCTGTCTATTTGTTTCTCATTTGTCTTCTTTCTCCCGCTATAGCCTGAAACCGTAGTCATGGTAGGACTCCGCATTACCTCCTTCAATATCAGAGGCCTCAACTCCCCCTTCAAGAGACATAACCTCGCTCTCCTCATCAAAAGGTACGACAGTAAAATACTTTTCCTACAAGAAACACACTACAAGGGTCCCAAATGCTTCTCTCTCCCAGGCAAACATTTTCCACAAGCGTTCCACAGCACTCATCCCTCCTCGGCCTCAAAGGGGGTCTCGACCCTTTTTCATAAGACAATCAATTTTGTTGAAGAGGCCCAATACAGAGACAGCAAGGGAAGAGTCCTGTACATAAGGGGTACATTAAACAATGTCAAAATGACTTTCGCCAACATATACGCCCCTAATGTAGACCAAGTGTCCTGGCTACTACAGCAATTAAACATTTTAAAACAATTCGCAGTGGGACAGATAGTCCTGGCAGGGGACTTTAATGTTACGTTCAATCCGTCCTTGGACTCCTCCTCTGGTAGATCTCAGATCTCCCAAAAGAGACTGAGAAAACTAAGCAAATGCTTACAGGAGCTAGGAGTGATAGACTCCTGGCGTACTCTGAACCCCTCTACCAGGGACTATTCGCATTTCTCGTCAATCCACAAGTCATACCAGAGACTTGACTATGTCTTGGTCTCCTCCGACCTCCTCACTTCTATGATCCATGCCGAAATTGACTCCGTGACAATCTCTGACCATGCCCCCGTTCATTTGATTTTAAGAGATCCTCACCCAGTTGCAAGGGAGTGGAGGTGGACTCTCAATGCGTCATTACTAGATCCCATTGAAGAGAGAGATCAACTCTCCAAAGCTTTGGAGGAATACTTTAATATCAACTCCTCTGGTGACCCAAAAATCCCAATTGTGTGGGAGGCACATAAGGCGTTCATCCGGGGTCTTTTAATAGCCTTGGGCGCCCGCGTCAAAAAACGCGCACAAAACGAAATAGACGAGAAGCTCTCGCAGATAGCAAAGGTGGAGCTAGCTGCGAAACTTTCCCAGTCGAAACAAAACCTAGACAACCTCATCTCTTTAAGGGCAGACCTGAAACACATGTTGGAATCTAAATTTAACAAAAAACAACTTCATTCAAAACATCTGGTCTACGCCCAAGGTAACAGAGGAAGTAGATTTATGTCCGCATTAATCAAAAAAGCACGGACAAAAAATCATATTAACGCCATAAAAACCTCTACCAACGAAACTTGTACTTCGACTCCCGAGATAGCAAAGGAGTTCCAGAGGTACTACTCCAAACTCTATAATTTGAGAGACCCCCTCACCTCCGACCTACCCCTGGACCCATCGGTCGCGATAAATAACTTCCTTAACCAACTGGACATCCCTAGAATTAACCCTACAGACGCCTTGACCCTGTTGGCTCCGGTTACTGAGTCGGAGGTTGAGGAATTGATTGCGTCATGCCCACCCAACAAAAGCCCGGGTCCTGATGGACTACCAATTCTATATTACAAATACTTCCTCCCCATCTTAAAACCCAAACTAACAGAGCTGTTCAACAGCTTGATGAGGGGGGACCCCCTGCCGAGACAGTCCCAAGAGGCCCATATTACTTTGATCCATAAGGATGGCAAAGACCCGGAGTCATGTGGTAGCTACCGCCCGATCTCCCTCATAAATCAGGACATGAAATTGTGGGCTAAGCTACTCGCAAAAAGGATGGAGCCCTTCATGGCTTCTTTGATAGACGGGGAGCAGTCGGGCTTTGTGTGTGGAAGGGAGGGGAGAGACAACTGCATAAGATTGCTACATGCTGCCCGCTACGCACAACGCCATAGAATACCCTTAGCCTTAGTAAGTACAGATGCAGAAAAGGCATTCGATAGGGTAGACTGGCGTTATATAGAAGAGGTCTTGCACTCCTTTGGTTTTCCATTGGAGTTCATATAGGCTATCCTCTCTCTTTACAAATGCCCTCATGCAAGACTTAGGATCAATGATACGCTCTCTCCTCCCTTCGACATTAAAAATGGCACTCGGCAGGGGTGTCCCCTCTCCCCCTCCCTGTTTGTGCTGGCCTTGGAGCCGCTGCTTCTTAGGGTTAGACAAGACCTGGGAATCGGAGGTCTACAGCTCAGTGAACGGGTGTTCTCGTCAGCAGCGTTCGCTGACGACATAGTCTTTTTAATAACTGATCCCCAAAGGAGCCTGCCCAGGCTAACGGAAGTAATCGAGGGATTCGGCCTTGCTTCCAATTTCAAAATCAACTACACAAAATCAACTATTTTAAATGTCTCCATACCAAGGGTACAGTCTGACTCGTTGAGAGCCAAATCTCCATTCATATGGTCGGACTCCTCGATTGACTACTTGGGCATCATACTGTCACGGAAAGCCGAAGACCTATATAGGGAAAATTTTATACCACTGCTAAACCAGGTCAAATGTCTCCTGAAGAAATATGACATTCCATTTGTGTCATGGTTCGGCAGAAAAAACATTATTAAATCATACATATTACCCTCTATTCTCTACAAAATCAGAATGCTCCCGATTCATTTGCTGGCCAGCTTCTTCAAAACACTACGTACTGCGTTCACTGGATTCATTTGGAGACGGAGGAGGCCAAGACTGGCCTACTGTCTGATGACTAGGAGGAGATCTGAAGGAGGGATTGACCTTCCAAACCTGCTGGACTTCTACCGCGCTGCACATCTTCGCTACTGGGTGGACCTAACCCAACCGCATAGAGACAGCTTGCTGACCACATTAGTAAAGGGCTATAATAGTGACCAACTGCTAGAGGACCTCTGGCTCCCCACCGGAAGCAGATACAAAGCTAAAGGCTTCAACCCTTTACTTAAAGGCCCCTGCACAGTCTGGGATGAACTAAACAAAGAATTAGCTCCGCCCCCCTCTCCCTTGCTACCATTGTGCATTATCACTAAGACACTCGGCCTACCTACAGACCCAAGCTCGTCCTCAATGTGGAAAAGGCTCTCGCCCTTGAAATTACTGGATCTTTATCCACTAGCACACTTGCCTCCGACCTCAATACTGCAGAAGCTCCTTCCCGAGAGTAGATTTTCTTTCTTACATCAAGCACAACTGGAAGGGACTTTAAAGACCTTCCTCACAAGATTTAAATCCACTAGACCATTATCCCCATTTGAGAAAGCACTTCAGAATAACAAACCCCATGTAAGTAAAATCTCTTACCTAAAAAAGAACTTTATCGTCCCTAGTCTCCCTTACAAACCTGCTTTCTTGAGCTCCTGGGAGAGAGATTTAGGAATCACACTATCTTCAAGCGAAGTAAAAGCAATTTTAAAAACCTCTTTTGGCCTATCCCCCTGTGTTCTCGCACAAGAAGCACATTATAAGTTGCTCTCTCGGTGGTACCGGACACCACAGTGGCTACTTGATCACAAGCTTTCCGCGGATGGTTCCTGCTGGAGATGCGGAAACCACCTTGGCACCTACCTACATCTCTGGTGGACTTGCCCGACATTGTCTCCCTTCTGGAGAGGAGTGGAGAAGATAATACACTTGATCTCACCAAACAAAAATAACACCTGAATTGGTACTCCTCTGGAAGCCTTCCAAATTCTTCCACCCTCAGAGAAATAAGATGATAGCCCTGATACTTGACACAGCCAAATCCCTTATACCGTCCCTTTGGAAACAACAAACGGCCCCTACATTAAGACAGTGTAGGGAGAGAGTGGACAACCTCTACAATGTAGAGGAATTGTACAGCTGGTCCAAAAACTCACATGACAAATTCAGTCAGGTATGGTACATGTGGTGGACAGTGAGAGGCTCACCAATTTGGAACGAGTGAGGAGATGGCTACGGCTCTCGACACCTCCCCCCCTCTACCCCACCCTTACTTTCCCCACACCCCTCCCCCACCCATAGTTGTCGTGATTTTAGGTGCAGAAGGCAGCCCCATGCGGATGCTCGCGGGGAATGATACTATATTTTACACCTATACGAGATAGAGGCAATAGGAGTTATCTTCTTTACACTAAATTCTCATTCCATCCAGGTCCAATGATAGATGTTTTTTGTGTGAGATAGAGATGCTGCCGAACCCATTTATTATTGGTACTCAATGTCGTATTTCTGCAGTTATTCTATTTTATGTCGTGTCCCAAATTCGTTGGACTCCCTATGATCGTCGATGTTTTATGTACTCTGCACCGTGTAATTGTAATTGCAATTGTTGTCCTGTTATTACCTAAAAACCTCAATAAAATTTGATTTTCAAAGAATAATCAAGTTGCAACCCTTTTACTTTTGCTATGTGGGAACTAAAGATTGGGTGTGCCAAATTTCAAGTTTGTACGACACCAGGAAATTAGAGAATTAGATTAGGTACATAACATAGGGGTTCTCTTACTTTTGCACTTAGAATTGATAAATCATGTTGTGACCCCTTTACTTTTCCTATGTAGGACATAAAGAAAGCTTGTGCCGAATTCCACGTTTGTACGACACCGGGAAATTACATAACATAAGAGGTCACTTTTGCACTTAGAATTGAATATTGAAGTTGCGACCCCTTTACTCTTCCTATATAGGACCTTAAGAATGCTTGTGCCAAATTTCACATTTGCACAACACCAGTAAGTTAGACAATGAGTGGCAAGTCAGTCAATCAGTCAGTCAGTGAGGGCTTTCACCTTTATATATATAGATGTAGAGCCCCCTATCTTATTTCCAGGGTTGCACAGAACAAGCTCTTACACCATGTGCGTTACCGCTATTTCCTTTTATTCCGTAAGCTCTTGCCAGCTGGCCCTCATTCCTATTGTTGATACTGTATGTTGTATCTTATTTTGTGTATGTTGTCTCTGACTTGTAAAGTGTTGTGGATTACAATGGCGCTATATAAATAAATCATATTACTCTTGGCCACCCGGTCTGTGGGAAAAGGTTGGGGTGGCCTGGCCGTTTCACAGTCCTCAAGCCCGTTTCACCGTCCTCAAGCACCAGGCGAAGCGCTGCTAGTCAGACCTTATGTGCCCACCCAATGATAATGTCGAGGGTTAATTTGTTCAAACAGACTGGTCAGTTATGTTGTCGGTTCCAAATTGACCTAAGCAGGAGGAGCGCTCCTTTGAGAGTCAAGGTACTGACCATACACGGTATATGGTGAAGTAATGAACTCTAAGTCTTTATTGGCATAGTCTCAGTTTATATAGAAGATCGCCCACGCAGGGATGCGACCTCTGGTAATACAAGGAATAGCCTCATGATTTCCATACATCTTAAACTCATGACTTCTATATCTGACAATAAACTTATGACATTTAGGCTTGATATATGACTTTTAAGAAATAGCTGATTTCATATGACTCAGACAAACACATCTTTAAGAAATTGCTGATAATCTTCTTTGCGGTTAGGCCGTCTTTGCTAAATTTATCAACATCTGCTCTTAACTTCCTGATTCCACTTAGATCAGACGTACTTCCTTAAAACAGTCATGACTTCTGTTACACATACAATATATTGCTAAAATATTCTTTTTGCTAAAATAGATTGATAAGCATATATACGGTACTCATTTTTGATAAGCGACATTTATTACTTTCTTTACAGCCCCTCTTGGCCCTTATCATTCCCCCATTTTGGACATCAGGAAGTCACACGCAGGGTCCAGTTCTATTTTGAAAAGTCATAGTCGAGGTAGGTCCTATTGGTCGACTAGCCCATATAAGGCGTCTCTAGTATGATGTTACAATACTAGTAGCGTGCATAGGTACGCACGGCAGGGGATTCCCTAATCTTCACCCACACCAATGTCCCTCCTGGAGATAGTCCTAGTGGTGAACACGTCCAGGTCGCGTTACCCTGACCCTACACTACCTAGTGACAAGACTGGAAGGAACCGCCGTATGTTCTGCCTTCATCCAGCAGGGGTCGGCCTACACAGGGGCTGTAAAGGCTTTTGCCGTACATTTGCTCACACAAGAGATTATGACTTTGATTATTATATATATATACACAACATCATGACAATTATGGGGAATTTTTAGGCTGAGTTGATCCAGAGGAAGGCGAAAACCCTTTTAGGAAAAAGCCAATTATCCTTGTATAAAAGGGGAAAAATTCCTTCCTGACCCCAAATATGGCGATCGGAACAAGTCCCAAGATCACAGCCGACATCTGACTTTTTAAAATGTATTATTGTTTTCATGAATCTAAACAAATCTCTTATCATTTATGTGAAATATAAAGTGTATGTTTGACCGCATCACAATGGAACAATATTCATATACATTAAGAAAGGTATTTTCCTGAATAACATTGCTCTCCTCCACATCACTATCGTTATGCACTATTGAATATATATCGCGAAGTGTCTTTATTGGAGTGGGGATAGACAGTAAGCAAGTCCGTAAAATATCTTCCCCACTCCGAAGGTTGGGCATGCACATGTGGGAAATATTCAGTACGTCTTTTGCAAAGTATTCCCACATGTTGGGGTGTCCTTCCGCCCAAACAGTCCATCTTCTTCTTACATCGACAGTTGATGAAGAATTGTCCCGAAAAGAGAGTAGTCCAAGAAAACAAAGGGTAAATAATACACCTATCCAGACTATCAATGCTGGTGTCCAGGTTGCCATCCCCCTCCCCCACCCTGGGTTGGGCTTACTCTCCACCCCCCTCGTGGTGCTGAGGCGTTGGAACTTTCTTGCAGTGTGAGGCATGGATCCAAGTGGGTTTGCATTCTAGCTTGACCGAGGTGGGAGTGGTTAACAGCACTTGGTATGGTCCGTCAAAGCGAGGTTCCAAAGTCTTTCTGACGTGTCTCTTTACCACCACCCAATCTCCGGGATTCAGAGAGTGGGATCCTTCCAAACTATCAGGGTCTGCAATAGAAGAGAAAACTAGGTCGTGCGTTATTTTTAGCTTTTGGCATAAGTCCTGCACAAAGGAAGTAACGTTATCATGACCCAGGGATAGAGCTTGGGGGTGATACAGTCCTAACCTGGGCACGGAGCCAAAGAGAATCTCATAAGGAGACAGTCCTGTTTTCCTATTTGGCGTGGTTCGTACTGAGTAGAGGGCCAGAGGTAGGCACTCGGGCCAAGGTTTTCCTGTTTCAACCATGGCTTTCTGTATCTTAAGTTTGAGGGTGCCATTGAGCCTTTCTACTTTTCCGGAGCTCTGCGGATGATAGGGGGTGTGAAACGCCTGCTCTACTCCTAAGGCGGACATGACTTCCTTCATTACCTCACCAGTGAAGTGAGTACCACGGTCGCTCTCAATGGTCTCTGGTACCCCAAATCTGCACACTAACTCTGACACAAGTTTTTTTTTTTTTTGCAGTGGCCTGGGCAGTGGCCTTCGTGACCGGGTAGGCCTCAGCCCACCCAGAAAAGAGGTCAATGCATACCAGGACATACTCATACCTTCCTGACCTGGGCAGCTGGATGTAATCTATCTGTAGTCTCTGGAAGGGGTACAAAGGTCGCGGAGTGCACTTCCGAGGGGTCTTTACTACTTGACCGGGGTTGTGTAGTGCACAGATTTCACAAGCCTTGACGTATGCCTTTGCCATCCTGTCAAATCCCGGAGCGTACCACATTTTCTCCACCAGGGCTACCATGGCATTACGAGAAGCGTGCACCTTTCCATGAGCCAAAAGGGCCATACTAGGATAGGCAGCCGCAGGTAAACACATACGGAAACCCATCATCCAACCTTCATTTCCTTTTACTGCCCCTGCACTTGCCCAGCGCTCCTGCTCTTGCCCTGAGGGGAGTAGGTCCACCTCCTTCTGTGGTGGGACAGAGAGGGTCTGGTCCTTGGCAGGGGGATCAGGATCCTCCTCCGCTGGGCAGGACCTGGTCTGAACTCTGCACACGGGTGCCCTCCAGTCCAGCAGGGCTGCAGCCTTAGCTGCTTCGTCTGCCTTCTCGTTGCCTCTGCTTTCCAAGGAGTCCCCTCGGGTGTGTGCCTTTACCTTTATTATGGCTACCTGCTTCGGGAGCATGATAGCTGACATTAAACTACTTACTGCCTCACCATTCTTTATCGGTCTGCCTTGAGCTGTTAGGAAGCTCCGCGCGCGCCAAATCGGCCCATAGTCATGCGCAACGCCAAATGCGTACCTGGAGTCCGTGTAGATATTAGCAGTGACTCCCCGGGCTAACTTGCAGGCCTCGGTCAGAGCGCACAGCTCCGCTTCCTGTGCTGACATATGTGGGGGCATGGCGCGGCCTATCAGTACTTTATTCATTGATACTACAGCAAACCCTGTCACAAATCTGCCCATCTCATTCTGGTATCGTGATCCATCCACAAACATTTCAAGGTGGGGGTTCAGGAGAGGCTTATCTGTGACATGAGCAAATCCAGCTGTCTCCTGCTCCATCAGAGCAGCACAGTCATGCTGGTGCTCGGTGTCAAAAGCTTCCTCTTCGCCTAGGGAATTGACAAAAAGTTGATCCCCTGTGCTTACTCCCCCTTTTGAATCAGTGTCACCTAATGGCAGTAAGGTGGCCGGATTCAAAGTTGTGCAACGTTGAAATGAGACATTGGATGAAGAGTGTACTGCAAGTTCCATTTTGACCTGTCTAGCAAGAGAAAGATGTCTACGGCTCACCTGTGTCAGAATTCCATGTACGTCATGGGGCGTGAGGACCACAAGAGGGTAGTCTAGGACCACCTCAGAAGCTTTCTCAAGTAGTGCTTGTACAGCCAGAACTGCTCTTACACAGGAGGGTGAACCCCTGGCTACTGCATCAAGATGTGCACTGTAGTATGCTACAGGGCGCTTTTTGTCACCATGCTCTTGTGTGAGGACGGCAGTAGCATGTCCCGCCATCTCAGTCACGAACATCTGGAAGGGTTTATCATAGTCTGGCAGACCCAGTGCTGGAGCACTGGTAATCTGTATTTTCAGCTGATGGAAAGCTGACTCGGCTTCCGGAGACAAAGCAAATGGCTTAGAACTCAGGCAGTCGTACAGAGGCTGCATGGTCATGGAGGCAGAGCGAATCCACGGCCGACAATATGAAACTAACCCCAGAAATGTCCGCAACTGAGCATGGGAGGTAGGGAGTGGCATGTCCTCCACCACCTTGGTACGTTCTGGCATGAGGTGTTTTGTACCAGGACCTAGGCAGTGACCAAGAAACACAACATGAGATTTGCAAAACTGTAATTTGTCTTTACTGGCTTTACACCCACTGTCTGCAAGAAAACAAAGGAGGCTGAGTGAGGCCGCAACGCAGGTAGGTCTGTCCGGTGCACACAGTAGGAGATCATCAACATACTGAAGCAGGGCCACACCTGGTGGGACCGTCCATGCATCAAGTACAAGCCTCATACATCGGGTGAATTGATTTGGGCTGTTTTGTGCCCCTTGTGGTAGGACAGTCCAGCAGTACTGTTTTCCTCGGAACGTGAAGGCGAACAGGTACTGGCAATCGGGGTGGATCGGGACGGACATAAATGCATTGGCTAAATCGATCAGAGTGTACCAACAGGTTCCAGATGGTATGGTGGACAACAGAGTGTAAGGGTTGGGGACCAAAGGTGTTTCTAGGATGGTCACCTTATTGATTTCTCTTAGATCGTGAACCATCCGGTAGGTATCAGGTTCGCCTTTCTTCCCTTTCTTTTTAACTGGGAAGAGTGGCGTGTTAGCGGGTGAGACGCGAGGTTTTAAAGCATTCAAGGCACATAACTCTGTAATAGTGGAGGCTATTGCGTCTTCCTGTGCCATGGCTAGGGGATACTGGCGGATCATGGGGGCTTTTTCCCCATCTTTGAGATATACCATGACTGGGGGTACGTGGAGATGGCCCAAGTCTGTCTTCCCTTTTGCCCAAAGGGTCTCTGGCACTGCTGAGAGAACCTGTGTATCTTCTGGGGTCAACACATATACAGTACAAGAAGGAGGCGGAGTGACCAAGTCTGCTGCCATGAGACAGAATACTTGGTGGTCGGCCGCAGAGGTACTGACATGAGCCTCACCGGAAGGATGGAGCTGAATACAGCACCCCAGGGGTCCCATCACATCGGTTCCCATGATGCAATCCCCAGCGGGTGACACCAGGAAGCGAGTGAGGACTCGTGACCCTTGAAAGGAGACTTCTATGGGCTCGGTCTCACGCATGGGTGTTGGTTCACCGGACACTCCAACGGCTATGGCTATGGAGTCTGAGAGGGGAATACTAAGGTCGTTGACTTGTGAGGTACTGACACATGATTTAGTAGCCCCTGTGTCAATTAAAAAGGGCACCTCCTTCCCCTGGATTTTTAGAGGCTGAAAAATTTGTGGCCCACGTGCGTCAGTAACTATAAGGGACACGGGGGAAGGAGTGCCAGACCTTCATTGGTAATTGGTATACCCGTTGTTTCCCTGTGGGCGGGATGATGTGGTATTGGCCGTACTTCCCTGTTGCCCCCTTTCGTCTGACGTGTTCTGTCTAGGGCGTTTAGGGGCTCTACAATTACGGGCCAAGTGTCCAGTCTTCCCGCAGTTATAACACTTACGGGTCTCCCGCCTGGGGTCGTTAAGTCGGGCTGTGTCCCCCTCCATGGTGTAATGTTTAATCATAACACCCTTTGCGTGGTCTTCTGTATCCATGACAAATCCTACAGCTTTCTTATATAGATCTCGCGGTCTGGCCTGTCGCCAATCGGGGGTACATGCTTTAACGCGTTCAGACAGGCGCTTATCTATTCCTTGCATAAAGGCTTCACAAAAAGCAGCATTACGTATTGCTTTTGGACAATCATATAAACCCAGATCTCTGCCAACTTCCTCTAAACGGCCAAAGTAACATTCAATAGACTCGCCCTTGTTCTGTCTACACTGGGTTAGGGCTGTACGTCTCTCTTGGGCTTTGTCCTTAAACCAGGCTTTAACCTTGTCAACATATTGAGTACCACTAAGTAATGTCTGGGGGTCATCTGGGCGATCTTCAAGACCACAAAATTGAGCAATACTATTGTAAAGGCCCAGAGGACATTTTACATTCATAAGACATTCCATATCTGTCCAAGTGGCAGAGTAGTTTTTCTGTATGACTTCCAACTTTCTATGGAAAGCTGCTGGCTCTGTCTGGGGATCGGGCAGTTGCTGACACAGTGCCATCTGGTCTGTGGCGCTCCAGGGTCGCCATGTAGTGACTGTAGACCCGGGAGTTGGTCTATGTGCGTCCGTAGGTCTGTCATTAGAAGACGATGGTCTGTCAGTGTCCTCTTGTCTGACCGTGCCCAATGGTGGACTTGGTCTGTTTGGTTCTCTATAATGGGTAGTGGAGGTTGTAACTGGGAATAAGGGAATCGGTTGTCTACACTGATCCCTGGGACGTGGAGTCCCACATACTGTACAGAGTTCTTTAAAACAGGCATTCTGTTGACCACAACGTGGACAATCCCAAGCCGGACCTCTATTTACTTCAGGGCCCGGGGATCCTGATTGAGGGCTGTAGGGAGGTGTATCCATCTGGGCAGTAGCCTGTGGATACGTAGGAGGCAAGGGCGGCAAATTGGGATACAGAGAATTAAAGGGATTATTAGGAGACATTGGTGGAACGGCCGGGACGACAGGAGAGACTAATGGAACCATAGGGGTTTCCATGGGAACGTCTATTGGTGGCCGGGGCATAGGACAATAAACTAAAATGCCCTCGCCTCGGGATTCGGAGTCCCAGTGTTCGTCTTCTGCTGTTTTAGAGCAGTCCAGAATAGCCTTCATGCCTTTTTCCAAACCCTTTTTTCTTATTTCCTTTCTATGCTTATCCTCATATTGTGACCAAAATTCATAATTGAATGTTCCCGCCTTCTTAAGGCCTATACGTTTGTAAACTTTATAGGCTTGTCTGCAAATGTCCTCCCCTTCTCTATCTTTAATTATCTCAATAGGAGTCTGATATATCTTAGATTGTTCAGACCCCATCTTGACCACTTCCGACTATTCTTCACTAAGTATACAGGACGTATATTTCACACAGTAAACTAGGATAATCACTGAGACTATCTGGGAACACACAGTTCCCTGTCCCGGAATAGATTTACAGAACTAAAACGTGGTCAACTTCAAACACTAGGATTCAGGGGAGACCAGACTTCGCCTCTTAGGGAACTTTTAGTAATATTATAACAGATCCAGAGTAACAATATGACTGCCAGAAATGAGACTATAACAATAACAATTATTTCAATCTCCAATACAGACAACATGACTCTTTAAGTCCCAATGAGTGAGTTCTTCCGTCTAGGACAGTTAAATGAACTTATTCACTCTAAAATATGGACGGGGCAGAAAATATAGGAAACAGGCAACAACATACCTCTAGTCCGTTAGAGACACAGATCAAAAGAATCCAGACTGTATAATAGTAAGATAAGCTCTTACCTGTACACCGGTGTTTTAGTCTGGGGTCTCCGAATCCAGTATCCACGTCAACGGGCCAGGAGTTTGTTTCAGTCTACTGGTTGCGATGTCCCGTAAAGGTAAGCCCCGCCCCCTAGTTGGACGCCAAGAACTGTCGAGGGTTAATTTGTTCAAACAGACTGGTCAGTTATGTTGTCGGTTCCAAATTGACCTAAGCAGGAGGAGCGCTCCTTTGAGAGTCAAGGTACTGACCATACACGGTATATGGTGAAGTAATGAACTCTAAGTCTTTATTGGCATAGTCTCAGTTTATATAGAAGATCGCCCACGCAGGGATGCGACCTCTGGTAATACAAGGAATAGCCTCATGATTTCCATACATCTTAAACTCATGACTTCTATATCTGACAATAAACTTATGACATTTAGGCTTGATATATGACTTTTAAGAAATTGCTGATAATCTTCTTTGCGGTTAGGCCATCTTTGCTAAATTTATCAACATCTGCTCTTAACTTCCTGATTCCACTTAGATCAGACGTACTTCCTTAAAACAGTCATGACTTCTGTTACACATACAATATATTGCTAAAATATTCTTTTTGCTAAAATAGATTGATAAGCATATATACGGTACTCATTTTTGATAAGCGACATTTATTACTTTCTTTACAGCCCCTCTTGGCCCTTATCAATAACATAGATCTCTGCTGTATTTATGCGCCACTAGATGCAGAGACTTTGACCTTAGGGAGACGCATGTTTTATACTTACCAGAGGAGAATGGAAAAATATCTAAAATATCTACACAGAATGACTCACTCGCTGCTGAAGAGCCGAATCCCATAGAAAAGGCGAACTAAAATGAATTGTTAGGCGAATTTGATTGACAAGAAATTGCTGTTGGCACCAGCTCATTTGCATAGATTACTGAGCGAGTGCTGTGATTGGCCGACACTGTAGCTTAAGTGCAGCACTTCCCATGAGGAGCCTTGTTATAGACATCTCAACATAGTCATAGAGTCCTTCCCTTCTTCCCCTCTGCTCTCTAGCCAGATTTTACCATTTCAACAAGGGAAGGGACACTACTATCAAAAATTACTTTATAACATCTCAACAAGCCTTGTCTAACAAGTAGTCAAAATAAATATATAATTCCTATGACATTGCCTGTTCTGTACAAGATTATACCCAGACCCAGAACAGACCGACATGACTGCTCATCTTCACCCCTTCGAGAGCTGAGCTCAGGGAGATGAAGCCTGCATGACAGGTGCTCTGTAGACAGTCTAAGTGATTACAGTACCGCTATGTATTCAGAGATCGCAGGTGACGTCTGCAAACCCCAGATAGAGAACTGTGGATGAGTCGGGCTGCTTGGTTCATTCTAAGTTATCCTCCTATGACGTTGGATGCCTTTGAATTGTACAATCGTCACCACGTTGTGGGCTTTGACAGTGAACTGCGAAAAGCCAACAGATCAGGGTTGCATCTAGAATGGAGTTGCTCTTGCAGCGCCAACAAATAAAATAGAATCCCATAACGAAAAATACAGTCCCTTGTAAAAACCTCAATTCCCCTCCCTTTAGCTCTTTTATCATATCATCCCATGAAAAACTTTAGAGTCCTCTCTTGTTTCCCTCCAGGAGTCCCATTCCAGACACAAGGCAGTACTCCAGCAGTAGGTCACCCTGCCTATACTCTTCCATTGTAATATGGTGTTCATCAGCTGACTGCTCACTAGCTTCAATGAACAGGCAGCGGAATACCTGAAGTAGGAGCTTGGGGCAACTGCCCAGTTTACCCCCCCAATGCCCGGCCCTGGGTGGGATTCAGACCCACAACTCCAATGCTGTGCCAACTGCTGAGTTCCCACTCCCGGCTGCAAGATTTTTCCAGAGCTGCACCAGTTCTGTGCAATGTGCTAACCCAGAGAATCAGGTTTATTCCCAGCACCCAGCATACCCTAAAAACACATCTTTTTAGGGAGGCCTTCCGTCTTCCCCAATTTAACTCTTCTCCATTTACGTTACTTATTCACGCTCCTTTGGAAAGCTGACCCCCTTCCTCCCACTCTATCCCCCACACACCCTATTGCACCTCTCACCTGTATATACAGAGATATGGCTGGTGACTGCTTCATACAGCTTTATGTAGACACTAGCTGATATAGCCGGCTTTGCCCAAGTTAACTTATTACAGGTGTTTACGTCTTGTTCGCCCAGAAAATGTGATGAAGTCGTGATTACTTCAGAGGAACCAAGAATAAAATATGTATACACACAGTGGAGCTTTAGATTCTCCTCAGGCTGCATGTACCGATGTCCCTCTGCAGAATGTGCCATCCCTCTCACTCTGCTCACTTTTTACCCTTAAATGTTAAGCCGCTTTTTATTCAGATTTAACCCCAGACTGGGGATTGCAGCCCTTTCTTAGCCTAAGAAGCCATGCTCCATCCATGCAGTCCGTGGCTGCTTCCCTAAATACTTTACAGCCTTTTAACATGCACACAGAGGTCAGTTAGATTGTCCTCAGTATATACAAATAGAGGAGAGATAGATTCTCCTCAGCATACAAATCATTTCCATAGGCTTTACGGTTTCTGAGAAAGCAACTATCCCATGTATAGCAGATTTTTGCAGTTTCTCACGCTTTGAATTGAATATTGAAGTTGTGACCCCTTTACTTTTCCTATTTAGGATGTAAAGAATGGTTGTGGCAAATTTCATGTTTGTGCGGTTCAGATGTGTGTTATTAGTTACATAACATAGGGGGTCACTTACTTCTGTACTAAGAATTGAACAAACAATTACAAACCTTTACTTTTCCTAAGTGGCAACTAAAGAATGGTCATGCCAAATTTCAAGTTTGTACGACCCCAGGAAGTTAGAGATTTAGATTAGGTACATAAAATAGGGGGTCGCTCACTTTTGCTCTTAGAATCGAATGATCAAGTTGCGACCCCTTTACTTTTCCTAGTCAGTATTTAAAGAAAGGTCGTGCTAACTTTCACTTTTTTATGACACTGGGAAGTTACATAACACAGGGGGTCACTTAACTTTGCACATAGTATTGAATAGTCAAATTGTGACTGCTTTACTTTTCCTATTTACAACCTAAAGAATGCTCATACCAAATGTCACGTTTGTGCGGTACAGATGTGTGGTATTATTTACATTACACAGGGAGTCACATACGTTTGCAATTACAATTGAATAATCAAGTTGCAACCCTTTTACTTTTGCTCTGTGGGACCTTAAGATTGAGCGTGCCAAATTTCAAGTTTGTACGACACCAGGAAATTAGAGAATTAGATTAGGTACATAACATAGGGGTTCTCTTACTTTTGCACTTAGAATTGATAAATCATGTTGTGACCCCTTTACTTTTCCTATGTAGGACATAAAGAAAGCTCGTGCCGAATTCCACGTTTGTACGACACCGGGAAATTACATAACATAAGAGGTCACTTTTGCACTTAGAATTGAATATTGAAGTTGCGACCCCTTTACTCTTCCTATATAGGACCTTAAGAATGCTTGTGCCAAATTTCACATTTGCACAACACCAGTAAGTTAGACAATGAGTGGCAAGTCAGTCAATCAGTCAGTCAGTGAGGGCTTTCACCTTTATATATATAGATGTAGAGCCCCCTATCTTATTTCCAGGGTTGCACAGAACAAGCTCTTACACCATGTGCGTTACCGCTATTTCCTTTTATTCCGTAAGCTCTTGCCAGCTGGCCCTCATTCCTATTGTTGATACTGTATGTTGTATCTTATTTTGTGTATGTTGTCTCTGACTTGTAAAGTGTTGTGGATTACAATGGCGCTATATAAATAAATCATATTACTCTTGGCCACCCGGCCTGTGGGAAAAGGTTGGGGTGGCCTGGCCGTTTCACAGTCCTCAAGCCCGTTTCACCGTCCTCAAGCACCAGGCGAAGCGCTGCTAGTCAGACCTTATGTGCCCACCCAATGATAACATAGATCTCTGCTGTATTTATGCGCCACTAGATGCAGAGACTTTGACCTTAGGGAGACGCATGTTTTATACTTACCAGAGGAGAATGGAAAAATATCTAAAATATCTACACAGAATGACTCACTCGCTGCTGAAGAGCCGAATCCCATAGAAAGGGCGAACTAAAATGAATTGTTAGGCGAATTTGATTGACAAGAAATTGCTGTTGGCACCAGCTCATTTGCATAGATTACTGAGCGAGTGCTGTGATTGGCCGACACTGTAGCTTAACGGTTAGTGCAGCACTTCCCATGAGGAGCCTTGTTATAGACATCTCAACATAGTCATAGAGTCCTTCCCTTCTTCCCCTCTGCTCTCTAGCCAGATTTTACCATTTCAACAAGGGAAGGGACACTACTATCAAAAATTACTTTATAACATCTCAACAAGCCTTGTCTAACAAGTAGTCAAAATAAATATATAATTCCTATGACATTGCCTGTTCTGTACAAGATTATACCCAGACCCAGAACAGACCGACATGACTGCTCATCTTCACCCCTTCGAGAGCTGAGCTCAGGGAGATGAAGCCTGCATTTATCACTAGTTTCCCCTCTGTGGGCTCCAAGTCATATAATGGCCAGATCTACTGTAATTACTCGTGCACACAGGATGGCATAGTGTATGACCGCTTTGGCAACATAATAACTAGTTTCTTCGTATGCCATCAGAAAATCTGCCAGCATGTATTGGAAATATCTATCTCTGTAAACCATCTCATAGACAATCATATGGGCTTTTATTTGGAGGAAGAGAGAAAATCATTACACTCCTCAAGCAGTTTGCAGATGTTGCAAAGTTGCGATTCATGGCCGATCTTAGACAGAGTGCGGCGATGGGCAAAATTATAAATGGGGCCCCAAATGCTCAATTATATTATCAACAACACTGTGATATACAGTTAATATAGAAGGTGGTACGATCAGATCTGTAGCACTAATTTCCAGCGCTTCCAGAAGTACTGAGGTTTAGTGGTACTGAATAAAGACCGCTGTGCAATGACAAATATTACCCTCATAAAGTGACCATGTAGCAGTAGATATCAGCTCTGACAGGTGCTCTGTAGACAGTCTAAGTGATTACAGTACCGCTATGTATTCAGAGATCGCAGGTGACGTCTGCAAACCCCAGATAGAGAACTGTGGATGAGTCGGGCTGCTTGGTTCATTCTAAGTTATCCTCCTATGACGTTGGACGCCTTTGAATTGTACAATCGTCACCACGTTGTGGGCTTTGACAGTGAACTGCGAAAAGCCAACAGATCAGGGTTGCATCTAGAATGGAGTTGCTCTTGCAGCGCCAACATATAAAATACAATCCCATAACGAAAAATACAGTCCCTTGTAAAAACCTCAATTCCCCTCCCTTTAGCTCTTTTATCATATCATCCCATGAAAAACTTTAGAGTCCTCTCTTGTTTCCCTCCAGGAGTCCCATTCCAGACACAAGGCAGTACTCCAGCAGTAGGTCACCCTGCCTATACTCTTCCATTGTAATATGGTGTTCATCAGCTGACTGCTCACTAGCTTCAATGAACAGGCAGCGGAATACCTGAAGTAGGAGCTTGGGGCAACTGCCCAGTTTACCCCCCCAACGCCCGGCCCTGGGTGGGATTCAGACCCACAACTCCAATGCTGTGCCAACTGCTGAGTTCCCACTCCCGGCTGCAAGATTTTTCCAGAGCTGCACCAGTTCTGTGCAATGTGCTAACCCAGAGAATCAGGTTTATTCCCAGCACCCAGCATACCCTAAAAACACATCTTTCTAGGGAGGCCTTCCGTCTTCCCCAATTTAACTCTTCTCCATTTACGTTACTTATTCACGCTCCTTTGGAAAGCTGACCCCCTTCTTCCCACTCTATCCCCCACACACCCTATTGCACCTCTCACCTGTATATACAGAGATATGGCTGGTGACTGCTTCATACAGCTTTATGTAGACACTAGCTGATCTAGCCGGCTTTGCCCAAGTTAACTTATTACAGGTGTTTACGTCTTGTTCGCCCAGAAAATGTTATGAAGTCGTGATTACTTCAGAGGAACCAAGAATAAAATATGTATACGCACAGTGGAGCTTTAGATTCTCCTCAGGCTGCATGTACCGATGTCCCTCTGCAGAATGTGCCATCCCTCTCACTCTGCTCACTTTTTACCCTTAAATGTTAAGCCGCTTTTTATTCAGATTTAACCCCAGACTGGGGATTGCAGCCCTTTCTTAGCCTAAGAAGCCATGCTCCATCCATGCAGTCCGTGGCTGCTTCCCTAAATACTTTACAGCCTTTTAACATGCACACAGAGGTCAGTTAGATTGTCCTCAGTATATACAAATAGAGGAGAGATAGATTCTCCTCAGCATACAAATCATTTCCATAGGCTTTACGGTTTCTGAGAAAGCAACTATCCCATGTATAGCAGATTTTTGCAGTTTCTCACGCTTTGAATTGAATATTGAAGTTGTGACCCCTTTACTTTTCCTATTTAGGATGTAAAGAATGGTTGTGGCAAATTTCATGTTTGTGCGGTTCAGATGTGTTATTAGTTACATAACATAGGGGGTCACTTACTTCTGTACTAAGAATTGAACAAACAATTACAAACCTTTACTTTTCCTAAGTGGCAACTAAAGAATGGTCATGCCAAATTTCAAGTTTGTACGACCCCAGGAAGTTAGAGATTTAGATTAGGTACATAAAATAGGGGGTCGCTCACTTTTGCTCTTAGAATCGAATGATCAAGTCGCGACCCCTTTACTTTTCCTAGTCAGTATTTAAAGAAAGGTCGTGCTAACTTTCACGTTTTTATGACACTGGGAAGTTACATAACACAGGGGGTCACTTAACTTTGCACATAGTATTGAATAGTCAAATTGTGACTGCTTTACTTTTCCTATTTACAACCTAAAGAATGCTCATACCAAATGTCACGTTTGTGTGGTACAGATGTGTGGTATTATTTACATTACATAGGGAGTCACATACGTTTGCAATTACAATTGAATAATCAAGTTGCAACCCTTTTACTTTTGCTCTGTGGGACCTTAAGATTGAGCGTGCCAAATTTCAAGTTTGTACGACACCAGGAAATTAGAGAATTAGATTAGGTACATAACATAGGGGTTCTCTTACTTTTGCACTTAGAATTGATAAATCATGTTGTGACCCCTTTACTTTTCCTATGTAGGACATAAAGAAAGCTTGTGCCGAATTCCACGTTTGTACGACACCGGGAAATTACATAACATAAGAGGTCACTTTTGCACTTAGAATTGAATATTGAAGTTGCGACCCCTTTACTCTTCCTATATAGGACCTTAAGAATGCTTGTGCCAAATTTCACATTTGCACAACACCGGTAAGTTAGACAATGAGTGGCAAGTCAGTCAATCAGTCAGTCAGTGAGGGCTTTCACCTTTATATATATAGATGTAGAGCCCCCTATCTTATTTCCAGGGTTGCACAGAACAAGCTCTTACACCATGTGCGTTACCGCTATTTCCTTTTATTCCGTAAGCTCTTGCCAGCTGGCCCTCATTCCTATTGTTGATACTGTATGTTGTATCTTATTTTGTGTATGTTGTCTCTGACTTGTAAAGTGTTGTGGATTACAATGGCGCTATATAAATAAATCATATTACTCTTGGCCACCCGGCCTGTGGGAAAAGGTTGGGGTGGCCTGGCCGTTTCACAGTCCTCAAGCCCGTTTCACCGTCCTCAAGCACCAGGCGAAGCGCTGCTAGTCAGACCTTATGTGCCCACCCAATGATAACATAGATCTCTGCTGTATTTATGCGCCACTAGATGCAGAGACTTTGACCTTAGGGAGACGCATGTTTTATACTTACCAGAGGAGAATGGAAAAATATCTAAAATATCTACACAGAATGACTCACTCGCTGCTGAAGAGCCGAATCCCATAGAAAGGGCGAACTAAAATGAATTGTTAGGCGAATTTGATTGACAAGAAATTGCTGTTGGCACCAGCTCATTTGCATAGATTACTGAGCGAGTGCTGTGATTGGCCGACACTGTAGCTTAACGGTTAGTGCAGCACTTCCCATGAGGAGCCTTGTTATAGACATCTCAACATAGTCATAGAGTCCTTCCCTTCTTCCCCTCTGCTCTCTAGCCAGATTTTACCATTTCAACAAGGGAAGGGACACTACTATCAAAAATTACTTTATAACATCTCAACAAGCCTTGTCTAACAAGTAGTCAAAATAAATATATAATTCCTATGACATTGCCTGTTACTTATCCCTGTAATGTAAGGAGCTGTAAGACCTGCTCACGTATACTGACTGTGGACAGGATACGGATCCCCAACACACAGCAGGACTATAAGATCCCAGGGACTTTTACGTGTTCCTCGTCCAATGTTGTGTACCTGATCATGTGCAGTAAATGTACTGTTGGGGGTCTTTATGTTGGGGAAACGGGATAGAAACTGAAAGCCAGGATGAGATCTCATCGCCATACAATTGAACACAGAAAAAGAGAATTACCTGTGGCCGAGCACTTCTCTAACCATGGGCATGACATAGGAGATATGAGAGTTTTGATATTGAAGGGTGGTTTCAAGTCACAAAACCACAGAAGAATTTGGGAATATAAATTGATAACAACCTTTGACACGCTGAACACTGGGTTAAATTATTCCCCAGGATTTATGCGTGAATGGGAAGTGTGAGACTTGATTGCACAGATAAGACCCCCGTCAACAGTAATTCAGGGACCATAAACTTTCACTCCCTTATCAGTGCTTAGCTAAAAATGCTTGTGTATCTCTTGTAGAAAGTCAAGCCTGATGACCTCCACCCTCCAACAGTAATTTAGGGACCATAAAACTTTCACTCCGCTATCAGTGCCTAGACAAAATATGTTTGTTTGCTGTTGCAGAATTCCTTTTAAGTGCGAACCAATCACATCAATATCTGTGCCTTGTCATAAGTATGTATGTTATAAGTGTGTATAAATATCCATGCCTCTTCAGATCCAATCCATTAGCCGGAAGAAGTACCCTGCGTTGGTACGAAAGCTCGCTATTATTACATCATGTCTTTTTGTTAGCCATTAAAAGGTATCATATCTACAAGACTACGTCGTTTCTCTTACTGGGAACAATCACATATTGCCTGTTCTGTACAAGATTATACCCAGACCCAGAACAGACCGACATGACTGCTCATCTTCACCCCTTCGAGAGCTGAGCTCAGGGAGATGAAGCCTGCATTTATCACTAGTTTCCCCTCTGTGGGCTCCAAGTCATATAATGGCCAGATCTACTGTAATTACTCGTGCACACAGGATGGCATAGTGTATGACCGCTTTGGCAACATAATAACTAGTTTCTTCGTATGCCATCAGAAAATCTGCCAGCATGTATTGGAAATATCTATCTCTGTAAATCATCTCATAGACAATCATATGGGCTTTTATTTGGAGGAAGAGAGAAAATCATTACACTCCTCAAGCAGTTTGCAGATGTTGCAAAGTTGCGATTCATGGCCGATCTTAGACAGAGTGCGGCGATGGGCAAAATTATAAATGGGGCCCCAAATGCTCAATTATATTATCAACAACACTGTGATATTCAGTTAATATAGAAGGTGGTACGATCAGATCTGTAGCACTAATTTCCAGCGCTTCCAGAAGTACTGAGGTTTAGTGGTACTGAATAAAGACCGCTGTGCAATGACAAATATTACCCTCATAAAGTGACCATGTAGCAGTAGATACCAGCTCTGACAGGTGCTCTGTAGACAGTCTAAGTGATTACAGTACCGCTATGTATTCAGAGATCGCAGGTGACGTCTGCAAACCCCAGATAGAGAACTGTGGATGAGTCGGGCTGCTTGGTTCATTCTAAGTTATCCTCCTATGACGTTGGACGCCTTTGAATTGTACAATCGTCACCACGTTGTGGGCTTTGACAGTGAACTGCGAAAAGCCAACAGATCAGGGTTGCATCTAGAATGGAGTTGCTCTTGTAGCGCCAACATATAAAATACAATCCCATAACGAAAAATACAGTCCCTTGTAAAAACCTCAATTCCCCTCCCTTTAGCTCTTTTATCATATCATCCCATGAAAAACTTTAGAGTCCTCTCTTGTTTCCCTCCAGGAGTCCCATTCCAGACACAAGGCAGTACTCCAGCAGTAGGTCACCCTGCCTATACTCTTCCATTGTAATATGGTGTTCATCAGCTGACTGCTCACTAGCTTCAATGAACAGGCAGCGGAATACCTGAAGTAGGAGCTTGGGGCAACTGCCCAGTTTACCCCCCCAACGCCCGGCCCTGGGTGGGATTCAGACCCACAACTCCAATGCTGTGCCAACTGCTGAGTTCCCACTCCCGGCTGCAAGATTTTTCCAGAGCTGCACCAGTTCTGTGCAATGTGCTAACCCAGAGAATCAGGTTTATTCCCAGCACCCAGCATACCCTAAAAACACATCTTTTTAGGGAGGCCTTCCGTCTTCCCCAATTTAACTCTTCTCCATTTACGTTACTTATTCACGCTCCTTTGGAAAGCTGACCACCTTCTTCCCACTCTATCCCCCACACACCCTATTGCACCTCTCACCTGTATATACAGAGATATGGCTGGTGACTGCTTCATACAGCTTTATGTAGACACTAGCTGATATAGCCGGCTTTGCCCAAGTTAACTTATTACAGGTGTTTACGTCTTGTTCGCCCAGAAAATGTTATGAAGTCGTGATTACTTCAGAGGAACCAAGAATAAAATATGTATACGCACAGTGGAGCTTTAGATTCTCCTCAGGCTGCATGTACCGATGTCCCTCTGCAGAATGTGCCATCCCTCTCGCTCTGCTCACTTTTTACCCTTAAATGTTAAGCCGCTTTTTATTCAGATTTAACCCCAGACTGGGGATTGCAGCCCTTTCTTAGCCTAAGAAGCCATGCTCCATCCATGCAGTCCGTGGCTGCTTCCCTAAATACTTTACAGCCTTTTAACACGCACACAGAGGTCAGTTAGATTGTCCTCAGTATATACAAATAGAGGAGAGATAGATTCTCCTCAGCATACAAATCATTTCCATAGGCTTTACGGTTTCTGAGAAAGCAACTATCCCATGTATAGCAGATTTTTGCAGTTTCTTACGCTTTGAATTGAATATTGAAGTTGTGACCCCTTTACTTTTCCTATTTAGGATGTAAAGAATGGTTGTGGCAAATTTCATGTTTGTGCGGTTCAGATGTGTGTTATTAGTTACATAATATAGGGGGTCACTTACTTCTGTACTAAGAATTGAAGAACAATTACAAACCTTTACTTTTCCTATGTGGCAACTAAAGAATGGTCATGCCAAATTTCAAGTTTGTACGACCCCAGGAAGTTAGAGATTTAGATTAGGTACTAGAGATGAGCGAACGTACTCGTCTGAGCTTGATATTCGTGCGAATATTAGGGTGTTCGGGATGCTCGTTACTCGTAACGAGTACCACGCGGTGTTCCGGTTACTTTTAGTTTCCTCTCTGAGACGTTTGCGCGCTTTTCTGGCCAATTGAAAGACAGGGAAGGCATTACAACTTCCCCCTGTGACGTTCAAACCCTATACCACCCCCCTGCTGTGAGTGGCTGGGGAGATCTGATGTCACCCGAGTATAAAAGTCGGCCCCTCCCGCGGCTCGGCTCAGATGCCTTGTGAGTTAGCTGAGGGAAAGTGCTGCTGCTGGTGCTGCTGTAGGGAGAGCGTTAGGAGTCAGTGTAGGCTTCAAGAACCCCAATGGCCCTTCTCAGGGCCACATCTACTAGTGTGCAGTACTGTGTTAGCACAGTATTTTTTTTGTCCAAAATTGGATCTGCAGAGCATTGCGCCCAGCAATAGGGACAGAAGTGGGGGTTAGGCAGGGAGAGTGTTAGGAGTTAGTGTAGGCTTCAAGAACCCCAACGGTCCTTTCTAGGGCCACTTCTATCCGTGTGCAGTACTGTCCAGGCTGCTGTTAGCAGTGTTGCATATTTTTTTTTCTTCTCAAAACCGGCTGTGCAGAGCATTGCACCCGGCATTAATACTACAGGGATAGAATTGTGTAGGCAGGGCCAGAAGACATACATTATTCATTAAATACATGCAGTGGGGTCTTCCCTTTGCTAAAAAGGAAAAAAATTATATTTGGCCAGCCTGTGTCAGTCCTAAGCTCTGCGTGTACGTGTGTGCTGCATGTACAACGTACAAAAATCAGACGCAACCAGCTACGCTTTACTGCAGCCTAGCGCCATTGTCTTTCCTGACTGGCAAATACCTGCTCTGCTAGAGTTAATAACTCTGCTACACTATACTTGTGTGACACTTTTTGAGGGCCACACCACAGATATTAAACGTATTGTTCATTGAATATACGCAGTGGGTGCTTCCCTAAGCTAAAAAGGAAAAGAAATTATATTTGGCCAGCCTGTGTCAGTCCTAAGGTCTGCGTGTACGTGTGTGCTGCGTGTACAACGTACAAAAATCAGACGCAACCAGCTACGCTTTACTGCAGCCTAGCGCCATTGTCTTTCCTGACTGGCAAATACCTGCTCTGCTAGAGTTAATAACTCTGCTACACTATACTTGTGTGACACTTTTTGAGGGCCACACCACAGATATTAAACTTCTTGTTTTTCATTGAATACACGCAGTGGGGTCTTCCCTTTGCAAAAAAGCGAAAACATTATATTTGGCCTGCAGGCTTGCGCCAATTTATTTCCTGCCTGGGAAATCAAATCACTGGTAATACAGCATGCTGAGGGGTAGGGGTAAGCCTAGAGGACGTGGACGTGGACGTGGCCGAGGACGCGTAGGCCCAAGTGAGGGTGTGGGCACAGGCCGAGCTCCTGATCCAGGTGTGTCGCAGCCGACTGCTGCGCGATTACGAGAGAGGCACGTTTCTGGCGTCCCCACATTCATCGCCCAATTAATGGGTCCACGCGGGAGACCTTTATTAGAAAATGAGCAGTGTGAGCAGGTCCTGTCCTGGATGGCAGAAAGTGCTTCGAGCAACCTATCGTCCAGCCACAGTTCTGCGCCGTCCACTGCTGCAAATCCAAATCCTCTGTCTGCTGCTCCTCCTTCCTCCCAGCCTCCTCACTCCACTACAATGACACATGCTCAGGAGCGGGAACACTCCCAGGAACTGTTCTCGGGCCCCTGCTCAGATTGGGCAGCAGCGGTTCCTCTCCCACCAGAGGAGTTTATCGTCACTGATGCCCAACCATTCGAAAGTTCCCGGGGTCCGGGGGAAGAGGCTGGGGACTTCCGCCAACTGTCTCAAGAACTTTCTGTGGGTGAGGAGGACGATGACGATGAGACACAGTTGTCTTGCAGTGAGGTAGTAGTAAGGGAAGTAAGTCCAAGGGAGCAGCGCACAGAGGATTCGGAGGAAGAGCAGCAGGACGATGAGGTGACTGACCCCACCTGGTGTGCAACGCCTACTCAGGACAGGTCTTCAGAGGGGGAGGCAAGGGCATCAGCAGGGCAGGTTGCAAGAGGCAGTGCCGTGGCCAGGGGTAGAGGCAGGGCCAGACCGAATAATCCACCAAGTGTTTCCCAAAGCACACCCTCGCGCCATGCCACCCTGCAGAGGCCGAGGTGCTCTAAGGTCTGGCAGTTTTTCACAGAGACGCCTGACGACCGACGAACAGTGGTGTGCAACCTTTGTCGCGCCAAGATCAGCCGGGGAGCCACCACCAACAGCCTCACCACCACCAGCATGCGCAGACATATGATGGCCAAGCACCCCACAAGGTGGGACGAAGGCCGTTCACCGCCTCCGGTTTGCACCGCTGCCTCTCCTCCTGTGCCCCAACCTGCCACTGAGATCCAACCTCCCTCTCAGGACACAGGCACAACCGTCTCATGGCCTGCACCCACACCCTCACCTCCGCTGTCCTCGGCCCCATCCAGCAATGTCTCGCACCGCACAGTCCAGCCGTCGCTAGCGCAAGTGTTGGAGCGCAAGCGCAAGTACGCCACCACGCACCCGCACGCTCAATCGTTAACCGTCCACATAGCCAAATTTATCAGCCTTGAGATGCTGCAGTATAGGGTTGTGGAAACGGAGTCCTTCAAAGCTATGATGGCGGCAGCGGCCCCGCGCTACTCAGTTCCCAGTCGCCACTACTTTTCCCGATGTGCCGTCCCAGCCCTGCACGACCACGTCTCCCGCAACATTGTACGCGCCCTCACCAATGCGGTTACTGCCAAGGTCCACTTAACTACGGACACGTGGACAAGCACAGGCGGGCAGGGCCACTACATCTCCCTGACGGCACATTGGGTGAATTTAGTGGAGGCTGGGACAGAGTCAGAGCCTGGGACCGCTCACGTCCTACCCACCCCCAGAATTGCGGGCCCCAGCTCGGTGGTGGTATCTGCGGCGGTGTATGCTTCTTCCACTAAAGCACCCTCCTCCTCCTCCTCCTCAACCTCTGTCTCGCAATCTAGATGTGTCAGCAGCAGCAGGACGTCGCCAGCAGTCGGTGTCGCGCGGCGTGGCAGCACAGCGGTGGGCAAGCGTCAGCAGGCCGTGCTGAAACTACTCAGCTTAGGAGATAGGAGGCACACGGCCCACGAACTGCTGCAGGGTCTGACAGAGCAGACGGACGGTTGGCTTGCGCCGCTGAGCCTCCAACCGGGCATGGTCGTGTGTGACAACGGGCGTAACCTGGTGGCGGCTCTGCAGCTCGGCAGCCTCACGCACGTGCCATGCCTGGCCCACGTCTTTAATTTGGTGGTTCAGCGCTTTCTGAAAAGCTACCCACGCTTGTCAGACCTGCTCGTAAAGGTGCGCCGGCTCTGCGCACATTTCCGCAAGTCCCACACGGACGCTGCCACCCTGCGCACCCTGCAACATCGCTTTAATCTGCCAGTGCACCGACTGCTGTGCGACGTGCCCACACGGTGGAACTCTACGCTCCACATGTTGGCTAGGCTCTATGAGCAGCGTAGAGCTATAGTGGAATACCAACTCCAACATGGGCGGCGCAGTGGGAGTCAGCCTCCTCAATTCTTTTCAGAAGAGTGGGCCTGGTTGGCAGACATCTGCCAGGTCCTTCGAAACTTTGATCAGTCTACCCAGGTGGTGAGCGGCGATGCTGCAATCATTAGCGTCACCATTCCTCTGCTATGCATCTTGAGAAGTTCCCTGCAAACCATAAAGGCAGCCGCTTTGCGCTCGGAAACAGAGCCGGGAGAAGACAGTATGTCGCTGGATAGTCAGAGCACCCTCCTGTCTATATCTCAGCGCGTTCAGGAGGAGGAGGAGGAGGATGAGGAGGATGAGGAGGAGGGGGAAGAGACAGCTTGGCCCACTGCTGACGGTACCCATGCTGGTTGCCTGTCATCATTTCAGCGTGTATGGCCTGAGGAGGAGGAGGAGGAGGATCCTGAAAGTGATCTTCCTAGTGAAGACAGCCATGTGTTGCGTACAGGTACCCTGGCACACATGGCTGACTTCATGTTAGGATGCCTTTCTCGTGACCCTCGCATTCAACGCATTCTGGCCACTACGGATTACTGGGTGTACACACTGCTCGACCCACGCTATAAGGAGAACCTTCCCAGTCTCAATCCCGAAGAGGAAAGGGGTTCGAGAGTGTTGCTATACCACAGGACCCTGGCGGACAAGCTGATGGTAAAATTCCCATCCGACAGCGCTAGCGGCAGAAGGCGCAGTTCCGAGGGCCATGTAGCAGGGGAGGTGCGTAGATCGAGCAGCATGTACAGCCCAGACAGTGCAACAGTCTTTAAGGGCCTGGCCAGCTTTATGGCTCCCCAGCAAGACTGTGTCACCGCTCCCCAGTCAAGGCTGAGTCGGCGGGAGCACTGTAAAAGGATGGTGAGGGAGTACGTAGCCGATCGCACGACCATCCTCGGTGACGCCTCTGCCCCCTACAACTACTGGGTGTCGAAGCTGGACACGTGGCCTGAACTAGCGCTGTATGCCCTGGAGGTGCTTGCTTGTCCTGCGGCTAGCGTCTTGTCGGAGAGGGTGTTTAGTGCGGCTGGGGGAATCATCACAGATAAGCGTACCCGCCTGTCAACCGACAGTGCCGACAGGCTAACACTCATCAAGATGAACAAAGCCTGGATTTCCCCAGACTTCTCTTCTCCACCAGCGGACAGCAGCGATACGTAAGCAATACGTATTATGCACCCGCGGATGGAAGCTACGTTCTCTCTCACCATCCAAAACGGGGACATTTCTGCTTCATCAATCTGTGTCTAATATTCCTCCTCCTCCTCCTGCTCCTCCTCCTGAAACCTCAGGTAATCACGCTGAACGTGCAATTTTTCTTAGGGCCACAAGGCTCACTCATCTAATTTTTCAAAACAATTTTTATATGTTTCAATGCTCTTAAAAGCGTTGAAACTTTAACTTGAACCAATTTTTCGTTAAACTGGGCTGCCTCCAGGCCTAGTTACCACTTAAGCCACATTATGGTTGGGCATGGCCAATTTTTACTGAGGTACATTAGTACTGTTGGTACACCAATTTTTTGGGGCCCTCACCTACAGTGTAATCATAGCAATTTGTATGTTCTTCACCTGCACTCATGGTACAGAAGTGTGTGTGGGGTTGGCCTACACTTTAGCTACATAAATGTAACTTGGGCCTTGGCTATACTGCAGCTACTGAAATGGAACGAAGACTGCGCTCCCACTATACTGCTGCTTCGGAATTGTTACTGGGGCCTGTCTTGAGTGCTACTATTTTTTGAAATGGAACGAAGACTGCGCTCCCACTATACTGCTGCTTCGGAATTGTTACTGGGGCCTGTCTTGAGTGCTACTATTGCTGACATGGAACGAAGACTGCGCTCCCGCTATAATGCTGCTAGTGATATGTTAGTGGGGCCTGTCTTGAGTGCTACTATTGCTGACATGGAACGAAGGCTGCGCTCCCGCTATAATGCTGCTAGTGATATGTTAGTGGGGCCTGTCCTAATGCTACGGCTGAAATGTTACGAATTCTGGGCTCTGCCTATACCGCTGCTAATGCTATGTCTCTGGGGTGTGGAAACAGAGGCTTCCCAAAGACATGATGGCGGCGAGGCCATTTCCCACCAACGCGGTTACTGTAAAGGTGCATATAACCACGGACACGTGTAGAGGACACGTAGTGCCTCAAAAACATCCCCCTCCTCCTCCAACAGGGAAAACAAACATTCTTGGCAAATGCCTTTGCATTGGTTCGTCTGGTGGCAGTCCAAGAATTTCACCTTTACCGACACTACAAGAGAGCCCCCCCACCATCCCCCCGCCACGGCCCACTTAATCCTGGCCACATTCCGAAAACCAACAAAATAAAACTGCGCTACTAGGTCCGCAGTCACCACCACATTACCACCAACGCGGTTACTGTAAAGGTGCATATAACCACGGACACGTGTAGAGGACACGTAGTGCCTCAAAAACATCCCCCTCCTCCTCCAACAGGGAAAACAAACATTCTTGGCAAATGCCTTTGCATTGGTTCGTCTGGTGGCAGTCCAAGAATTTCACCTTTACCGACACTACAAGAGAGACCCCCCACCATCCCCCCGCCACGGCCCACTTAATCCTGGCCACATTCCGAAAACCAACAAAATAAAACCGCGCTACTAGGTCCGCAGTCACCACCACATTACCACCAACGCGGTTACTGTTAAGGTACATATTACCAGTCTGACTGGGGCATGCAGAGACACCTTGACAGAATGAATAGTGTGTGACACATAGGTTCCCCATTGCTATGCCCACGTGTTCAGCTACTGATGGCGGTGGCACAGGATTCTATTTCTCATTGCTTCTGTACAGCATTGTGGGCTATCGCCCCGCCACTTTTAAAGAGGGCCGCTGCCTAGCCGTGCCAACCTCTGCAGTGTGTGCCTGCGGTTCCTCCTCATGGCAGACGCACTTCTAAATAGACATGAGGGTGGTGAGGCATTAGGGCAGCTGAAGGCTGCGCAGGGACACTTTGGTGTGCGCTGTGGGGGGGAGGGGGGGCGGTTGGGCAGCATGTAACCCAGGAGAAGTGGCAGTGGAGTGTCATGCAGGCAGTGATTGTGCTTTGTTGGAGGTAGTGTGGTGCTTAGCTAAGGTATGCCATGCTAATGAGGGCTTTTCAGAAGTAAAAGTTTTTGGGAGGGGGGGGGGGGGCACTCTTGCCGCTATTGTGGCTTAATAGTGGGACCTGTGAACTTGAGATGCAGCCCAACACGTTGCCCCTCGCCTGCCCTATCCGTTGCTGTGTCGTTCCCATCACTTTCTTGAATTGCCCAGATTTTCACACAAGGAAACCTTAGCGAGCATCGGCGAAATACAAAAATGCTCGGGTCGCCCATTGACTTCAATGGGGTTCGTTACTCGAAACGAACCCTCGAGCATCGCGAAAAGTTCGTCCCGAATAACGAGCACCCGAGCATTTTGGTGCTCGCTCATCTCTATTAGGTACATAAAATAGGGGGTCGCTCACTTTTGCTCTTAGAATCGAATGATCAAGTTGCGACCCCTTTACTTTTCCTAGTCAGTATTTAAAGAAAGGTCGTGCTAACTTTCACGTTTTTATGACACTGGGAAGTTACATAACACAGGGGGTCACTTAATTTTGCACATAGTATTGAATAGTCAAATTGTGACTGCTTTACTTTTCCTATTTACAACCTAAAGAATGCTCATACCAAATGTCACGTTTGTGCGGTACAGATGTGTGGTATTATTTACATTACATAGGGAGTCACATACGTTTGCAATTACAATTGAATAATCAAGTTGCAACCCTTTTACTTTTGCTCTGTGGGACCTAAAGATTGAGCGTGCCAAATTTCAAGTTTGTACGACACCAGGAAATTAGAGAATTAGATTAGGTACATAACATAGGGGTTCTCTTACTTTTGCACTTAGAATTGATAAATCATGTTGCGACCCCTTTACTTTTCCTATGTAGGACATAAAGAAAGCTTGTGCCGAATTCCACGTTTGTACGACACCGGGAAATTACATAACATAAGAGGTCACTTTTGCACTTAGAATTGAATATTGAAGTTGCGACCCCTTTACTCTTCCTATATAGGACCTTAAGAATGCTTGTGCCAAATTTCACATTTCCACAACACCGGTAAGTTAGACAATGAGTGGCAAGTCAGTCAATCAATCAGTCAGTGAGGGCTTTCACCTTTATATATATAGATGTAGAGCCCCCTATCTTATTTCCAGGGTTGCACAGAACAAGCTCTTACACCATGTGCGTTACCGCTATTTCCTTTTATTCCGTAAGCTCTTGCCAGCTGGCCCTCATTCCTATTGTTGATACTGTATGTTGTATCTTATTTTGTGTATGTTGTCTCTGACTTGTAAAGTGTTGTGGATTACAATGGCGCTATATAAGTAAATCATATTACTCTTGGCCTCCCGGCCTGTGGGAAAAGGTTGGGGTGGCCTGGCCGTTTCACAGTCCTCAAGCCCGTTTCACCGTCCTCAAGCACCAGGCGAAGCGCTGCTAGTCAGACCTTATGTGCCCACCCAATGATAACATAGATCTCTGCTGTATTTATGCGCCACTAGATGCAGAGACTTTGACCTTAGGGAGACGCATGTTTTATACTTACCAGAGGAGAATGGAAAAATATCTAAAATATCTACACAGAATGACTCACTCGCTGCTGAAGAGCCGAATCCCATAGAAAGGGCGAACTAAAATGAATTGTTAGGCGAATTTGATTGACAAGAAATTGCTGTTGGCACCAGCTCATTTGCATAGATTACTGAGCGAGCGCTGTGATTGGCCGACACTGTAGCTTAACGGTTAGTGCAGCACTTCCCATGAGGAGCCTTGTTATAGACATCTCAACATAGTCATAGAGTCCTTCCCTTCTTCCCCTCTGCTCTCTAGCCAGATTTTACCATTTCAACAAGGGAAGGGACACTACTATCAAAAATTACTTTATAACATCTCAACAAGCCTTGTCTAACAAGTAGTCAAAATAAATATATAATTCCTATGACATTGCCTGTTCTGTACAAGATTATACCCAGACCCAGAACAGACCGACATGACTGCTCATCTTCACCCCTTCGAGAGCTGAGCTCAGGGAGATGAAGCCTGCATTTATCACTAGTTTCCCCTCTGTGGGCTCCAAGTCATATAATGGCCAGATCTACTGTAATTACTCGTGCACACAGGATGGCATAGTGTAAGACCGCTTTGGCAACATAATAACTAGTTTCTTCGTATGCCATCAGAAAATCTGCCAGCATGTATTGGAAATATCTATCTCTGTAAACCATCTCATAAACAATCATATGGGCTTTTATTTGGAGGAAGAGAGAAAATCATTACACTCCTCAAGCAGTTTGCAGATGTTGCAAAGTTGCGATCCATGGCCGATCTTAGACAGAGTGCGGCGATGGGCAAAATTATAAATGGGGCCCCAAATACTCAATTATATTATCAACAACACTGTGATATTCAGTTAATATAGAAGGTGGTACGATCAGATCTGTAGCACTAATTTCCAGTGCTTCCAGAAGTACTGAGGTTTAGTGGTACTGAATAAAGACCGCTGTGCAATGACAAATATTACCCTCATAAAGTGACCATGTAGCAGTAGATACCAGCTCTGACAGGTGCTCTGTAGACAGTCTAAGTGATTACAGTACCGCTATGTATTCAGAGATCGCAGGTGACGTCTGCAAACCCCAGATAGAGAACTGTGGATGAGTCGGGCTGCTTGGTTCATTCTAAGTTATCCTCCTATGACGTTGGACGCCTTTGAATTGTACAATCGTCACCACGTTGTGGGCTTTGACAGTGAGCTGCGAAAAGCCAACAGATCAGGGTTGCATCTAGAATGGAGTTGCTCTTGCAGCGCCAACATATAAAATACAATCCCATAACGAAAAATACAGTCCCTTGTAAAAACCTCAATTCCCCTCCCTTTAGCTCTTTTATCATATCATCCCATGAAAAACTTTAGAGTCCTCTCTTGTTTCCCTGCAGGAGTCCCATTCCAGACACGAGGCAGTACTCCAGCAGTAGGTCACCCTGCCTATACTCTTCCATTGTAATATGGTGTTCATCAGCTGACTGCTCACTAGCTTCAATGAACAGGCAGCGGAATACCTGAAGTAGGAGCTTGGGGCAACTGCCCAGTTTACCCCCCCAACGCCCGGCCCTGGGTGGGATTCAGACCAACAACTCCAATGCTGTGCCAACTGCTGAGTTCCCACTCCCGGCTGCAAGATTTTTCCAGAGCTGCACCAGTTCTGTGCAATGTGCTAACCCAGAGAATCAGGTTTATTCCCAGCACCCAGCATACCCTAAAAACACATCTTTTTAGGGAGGCCTTCCGTCTTCCCCAATTTAACTCTTCTTCATTTATGTTACTTATTCACGCTCCTTTGGAAAGCTGACCCCCTTCTTCCCACTCTATCCCCCACACACCCTATTGCACCTCTCACCTGTATATACAGAGATATGGCTGGTGACTGCTTCATACAGCTTTATGTAGACACTAGCTGATATAGCCGGCTTTGCCCAAGTTAACTTATTACAGGTGTTTACGTCTTGTTCGCCCAGAAAATGTTATGAAGTCGTGATTACTTCAGAGGAACCAAGAATAAAATATGTATACGCACAGTGGAGCTTTAGATTCTCCTCAGGCTGCATGTACCGATGTCCCTCTGCAGAATGTGCCATCCCTCTCACTCTGCTCACTTTTTACCCTTAAATGTTAAGCCGCTTTTTATTCAGATTTAACCCCAGACTGGGGATTGCAGCCCTTTCTTAGCCTAAGAAGCCATGCTCCATCCACGCAGTCCGTGGCTGCTTCCCTAAATACTTTACAGCCTTTTAACATGCACACAGAGGTCAGTTAGATTGTCCTCAGTATATACAAATAGAGGAGAGATAGATTCTCCTCAGCATACAAATCATTTCCATAGGCTTTACGGTTTCTGAGAAAGCAACTAACCCATGTATAGCAGATTTTTGCAGTTTCTCACGCTTTGAATTGAATATTGAAGTTGTGACCCCTTTACTTTTCCTATTTAGGATGTAAAGAATGGTTGTGGCAAATTTCATGTTTGTGCGGTTCAGATGTGTGTTATTAGTTACATAACATAGGGGGTCACTTACTTCTGTACTAAGAATTGAACAAACAATTACAAACATTTACTTTTCCTATGTGGCAACTAAAGAATGGTCATGCCAAATTTCAAGTTTGTATGACCCCAGGAAGTTAGAGATTTAGATTAGGTACGTAAAATAGGGGGTCGCTCACTTTTGCTCTTAGAACCGAATGATCAAGTTGCGACCCCTTTACTTTTCCTATTCAGTATTTAAAGAAAGGTCGTGCTAACTTTCACGTTTTTATGACACTGGGAAGTTACATAACACAGGGGGTCACTTAATTTTGCACATAGTATTGAATAGTCAAATTGTGACTGCTTTACTTTTCCTATTTACAACCTAAAGAATGCTCATACCAAATGTCACGTTTGTGCGGTACAGATATGTGGTATTATTTACATTACATAGGGAGTCACATACGTTTGCAATTACAATTGAATAATCAAGTTGCAACCCTTTTACTTTTGCTCTGTGGGACCTAAAGATTGAGCGTGCCAAATTTCAAGTTTGTACGACACCAGGAAATTAGAGAATTAGATTAGGTACATAACATAGGGGTTCTCTTACTTTTGCACTTAGAATTGATAAATCATGTTGCGACCCCTTTACTTTTCCTATGTAGGACATAAAGAAAGTACGTGCCGAATTCCACGTTTGTACGACACCGGGAAATTACATAACATAAGAGGTCACTTTTGCACTTAGAATTGAATATTGAAGTTGCGACCCCTTTACTCTTCCTATATAGGACCTTAAGAATGCTTGTGCCAAATTTCACATTTGCACAACACTGGTAAGTTAGACAATGAGTGGCAAGTCAGTCAATCAGTCAGTCAGTGAGGGCTTTCACCTTTATATATATAGATGTAGAGCCCCCTATCTTATTTCCAGGGTTGCACAGAACAAGCTCTTACACCATGTGCGTTACCGCTATTTCCTTTTATTCCGTAAGCTCTTGCCAGCTGGCCCTCATTCCTATTGTTGATACTGTATGTTGTATCTTATTTTGTGTATGTTGTCTCTGACTTGTAAAGTGTTGTGGATTACAATGGCACTATATAAATAAATCATATTACTCTTGGCCACCCGGCCTGTGGGAAAAGGTTGGGGTGGCCTGGCCGTTTCACAGTCCTCAAGCCCGTTTCACCGTCCTCAAGCACCAGGCGAAGCGCTGCTAGTCAGACCTTATGTGCCCACCCAATGATAACATAGATCTCTGCTGTATTTATGCGCCACTAGATGCAGAGACTTTGACCTTAGGGAGACGCATGTTTTATACTTACCAGAGGAGAATGGAAAAATATCTAAAATATCTACACAGAATGACTCACTCGCTGCTGAAGAGCCGAATCCCATAGAAAGGGCGAACTAAAATGAATTGTTAGGCGAATTTGATTGACAAGAAATTGCTGTTGGCACCAGCTCATTTGCATAGATTACTGAGCGAGTGCTGTGATTGGCCGACACTGTAGCTTAACGGTTAGTGCAGCACTTCCCATGAGGAGCCTTGTTATAGACATCTCAACATAGTCATAGAGTCCTTCCCTTCTTCCCCTCTGCTCTCTAGCCAGATTTTACCATTTCAACAAGGGAAGGGACACTACTATCAAAAATTACTTTATAACATCTCAACAAGCCTTGTCTAACAAGTAGTCAAAATAAATATATAATTCCTATGACATTGCCTGTTCTGTACAAGATTATACCCAGACCCAGAACAGACCGACATGACTGCTCATCTTCACCCCTTCGAGAGCTGAGCTCAGGGAGATGAAGCCTGCATTTATCACTAGTTTCCCCTCTGTGGGCTCCAAGTCATATAATGGCCAGATCTACTGTAATTACTCGTGCACACAGGATGGCATAGTGTATGACCGCTTTGGCAACATAATAACTAGTTTCTTCGTATGCCATCAGAAAATCTGCCAGCATGTATTGGAAATATCTATCTCTGTAAATCATCTCATAGACAATCATATGGGCTTTTATTTGGAGGAAGAGAGAAAATCATTACACTCCTCAAGCAGTTTGCAGATGTTGCAAAGTTGCGATTCATGGCCGATCTTAGACAGAGTGCGGCGATGGGCAAAATTATAAATGGGGCCCCAAATGCTCAATTATATTATCAACAACACTGTGATATTCAGTTAATATAGAAGGTGGTACGATCAGATCTGTAGCACTAATTTCCAGCGCTTCCAGAAGTACTGAGGTTTAGTGGTACTGAATAAAGACCGCTGTGCAATGACAAATATTACCCTCATAAAGTGACCATGTAGCAGTAGATACCAGCTCTGACAGGTGCTCTGTAGACAGTCTAAGTGATTACAGTACCGCTATGTATTCAGAGATCGCAGGTGACGTCTGCAAACCCCAGATAGAGAACTGTGGATGAGTCGGGCTGCTTGGTTCATTCTAAGTTATCCTCCTATGACGTTGGACGCCTTTGAATTGTACAATCGTCACCACGTTGTGGGCTTTGACAGTGAACTGCGAAAAGCCAACAGATCAGGGTTGCATCTAGAATGGAGTTGCTCTTGCAGCGCCAACATATAAAATACAATCCCATAACGAAAAATACAGTCCCTTGTAAAAACCTCAATTCCCCTCCCTTTAGCTCTTTTATCATATCATCCCATGAAAAACTTTAGAGTCCTCTCTTGTTTCCCTCCAGGAGTCCCATTCCAGACACAAGGCAGTACTCCAGCAGTAGGTCACCCTGCCTATACTCTTCCATTGTAATATGGTGTTCATCAGCTGACAGCCCACTAGCTTCAATGAACAGGCAGCGGAATACCTGAAGTAGGAGCTTGGGGCAACTGCCCAGTTTAACCCCCCAACGCCCGGCCCTGGGTGGGATTCAGACCCACAACTTCAATGCTGTGCCAACTGCTGAGTTCTCACTCCCGGCTGCAAGATTTTTCCAGAGCTGCACCAGTTCTGTGCAATGTGCTAACCCAGAGAATCAGGTTTATTCCCAGCACCCAGCATACCCTAAAAACACATCTTTTTAGGGAGGCCTTCCGTCTTCCCCAATTTAACTCTTCTCCATTTACGTTACTTATTCACGCTCCTTTGGAAAGCTGACCCCGTTCTTCCCACTCTATCCCCCACACACCCTATTGCACCTCTCACCTGTATATACAGAGATATGGCTGGTGACTGCTTCATACAGCTTAATGTAGACACTAGCTGATATAGCCGGCTTTGCCCAAGTTAACTTATTACAGGTGTTTACGTCTTGTTCGCCCAGAAAATGTTATGAAGTCGTGATTACTTCAGAGGAACCAAGAATAAAATATGTATACGCATAGTGGAGCTTTAGATTCTCCTCAGGCTGCATGTACCGATGTCCCTCTGCAGAATGTGCCATCCCTCTCACTCTGCTCACTTTTTACCCTTAAATGTTAAGCCGCTTTTTATTTAGATTTAACCCCAGACTGGGGATTGCAGCCCTTTCTTAGCCTAAGAAGCCATGCTCCATCCATGCAGTCCGTGGCTGCTTCCCTAAATACTTTACAGCCTTTTAACATGCACACAGAGGTCAGTTAGATTGTCATCAGTATATACAAATAGAGGAGAGATAGATTCTCCTCAGCATACAAATCATTTCCATAGGCTTTACGGTTTCTGAGAAAGCAACTATCCCATGTATAGCAGATTTTTGCAGTTTCTCACTCTTTGAATTGAATATTGAAGTTGTGACCCCTTTACTTTTCCTATTTAGGATGTAAAGAATGGTTGTGGCAAATTTCATGTTTGTGCGGTTCAGATGTGTGTTATTAGTTACATAACATAGGGGGTCACTTACTTCTGTACTAAGAATTGAACAAACAATTGCAAACCTTTACTTTTCCTATGTGGCAACTAAAGAATGGTCATGCCAAATTTCAAGTTTGTACGACCCCAGGAAGTTAGAGATTTAGATTAGGTACATAAAATAGGGGGTCGCTCACTTTTGCTCTTAGAATCGAATGATCAAGTTGCGACCCCTTTACTTTTCCTAGTCAGTATTTAAAGAAAGGTCGTGCTAACTTTCACGTTTTTATGACACTGGGAAGTTACATAACACAGGGGGTCACTGAACTTTGCACATAGTATTGAATAGTCAAATTGTGACTGCTTTACTTTTCCTATTTACAACCTAAAGAATGCTCATACCAAATGTCACGTTTGTGCGGTACAGATGTGTGGTATTATTTACATTACATAGGGAGTCACATACGTTTGCAATTACAATTGAATAATCAAGTTGCGACCCTTTTACTTTTGCTCTGTGGGACCTAAAGATTGAGCGTGCCAAATTTCAAGTTTGTACGACACCAGGAAATTAGAGAATTAGATTAGGTACATAACATAGGGGTTCTCTTACTTTTGCACTTAGAATTGATAAATCATGTTGTGACCCCTTTACTTTTCCTATGTAGGACATAAAGAAAGCTTGTGCCGAATTCCACGTTTGTACGACACCGGGAAATTACATAACATAAGAGGTCACTTTTGCACTTAGAATTGAATATTGAAGTTGCGACCCCTTTACTCTTCCTATATAGGACCTTAAGAATGCTTGTGCCAAATTTCACATTTGCACAACACCGGTAAGTTAGACAATGAGTGGCAAGTCAGTCAATCAGTCAGTCAGTGAGGGCTTTCACCTTTATATATATAGATGTAGAGCCCCCTATCTTATTTCCAGGGTTGCACAGAACAAGCTCTTACACCATGTGCGTTACCGCTATTTCCTTTTATTCCGTAAGCTCTTGCCAGCTGGCCCTCATTCCTATTGTTGATACTGTATGTTGTATCTTATTTTGTGTATGTTGTCTCTGACTTGTAAAGTGTTGTGGATTACAATGGCGCTATATAAATAAATCATATTACTCTTGGCCACCCGGCCTGTGGGAAAAGGTTGGGGTGGCCTGGCCGTTTCACAGTCCTCAAGCCCGTTTCACCGTCCTCAAGCACCAGGCGAAGCGCTGCTAGTCAGACCTTATGTGCCCACCCAATGATAACATAGATCTCTGCTGTATTTATGCGCCACTAGATGCAGAGACTTTGACCTTAGGGAGACGCATGTTTTATACTTACCAGAGGAGAATGGAAAAATATCTAAAATATCTACACAGAATGACTCATTCGCTGCTGAAGAGCCGAATCCCATAGAAAGGGCGAACTAAAATGAATTGTTAGGCGAATTTGATTGACAGGAAATTGCTGTTGGCACCAGCTCATTTGCATAGATTACTGAGCGAGTGCTGTGATTGGCCGACACTGTAGCTTAACGGTTAGTGCAGCACTTCCCATGAGGAGCCTTGTTATAGACATCTCAACATAGTCATAGAGTCCTTCCCTTCTTCCCCTCTGCTCTCTAGCCAGATTTTACCATTTCAACAAGGGAAGGGACACTACTATCAAAAATTACTTTATAACATCTCAACAAGCCTTGTCTAACAAGTAGTCAAAATAAATATATAATTCCTATGACATTGCCTGTTCTGTACAAGATTATACCCAGACCCAGAACAGACCGACATGACTGCTCATCTTCACCCCTTCGAGAGCTGAGCTCAGGGAGATGAAGCCTGCATTTATCACTAGTTTCCCCTCTGTGGGCTCCAAGTCATATAATGGCCAGATCTACTGTAATTACTCGTGCACACAGGATGGCATAGTGTAAGACCGCTTTGGCAACATAATAACTAGTTTCTTCGTATGCCATCAGAAAATCTGCCAGCATGTATTGGAAATATCGATCTCTGTAAACCATCTCATAGACAATCATATGGGCTTTTATGTGGAGGAAGAGAGAAAATCATTACACTCCTCAAGCAGTTTGCAGATGTTGCAAAGTTGCGATTCATGGCCGATCTTAGACAGAGTGCGGCGATGGGCAAAATTATAAATGGGGCCCCAAATGCTCAATTATATTATCAACAACACTGTGATATACAGTTAATATAGAAGGTGGTACGATCAGATCTGTAGCACTAATTTCCAGCGCTTCCAGAAGTACTGAGGTTTAGTGGTACTGAATAAAGACCGCTGTGCAATGACAAATATTACCCTCATAAAGTGACCATGTAGCAGTAGATACCAGCTCTGACAGGTGCTCTGTAGACAGTCTAAGTGATTACAGTACCGCTATGTATTCAGAGATCGCAGGTGACGTCTGCAAACACCAGATAGAGAACTGTGGATGAGTCGGGCTGCTTGGTTCATTCTAAGTTATCCTCCTATGACGTTGGACGCCTTTGAATTGTACAATCGTCACCACGTTGTGGGCTTTGACAGTGAACTGCGAAAAGCCAACAGATCAGGGTTGCATCTAGAATGGAGTTGCTCTTGTAGCGCCAACATATAAAATACAATCCCATAACGAAAAATAGTCCCTTGTAAAAACCTCAATTCCCCTCCCTTTAGCTCTTTTATCATATCATCCCATGAAAAACTTTAGAGTCCTCTCTTGTTTCCCTCCAGGAGTCCCATTCCAGACACAAGGCAGTACTCCAGCAGTAGGTCACCCTGCCTATACTCTTCCATTGTAATATGGTGTTCATCAGCTGACTGCTCACTAGCTTCAATGAACAGGCAGCGGAATACCTGAAGTAGGAGCTTGGGGCAACTGCCCAGTTTACCCCCCCAACGCCCGGCCCTGGGTGGGATTCAGACCCACAACTCCAATGCTGTGCCAACTGCTGAGTTCCCACTCCCGGCTGCAAGATTTTTCCAGAGCTGCACCAGTTCTGTGCAATGTGCTAACCCAGAGAATCAGGTTTATTCCCAGCACCCAGCATACCCTAAAAACACATCTTTTTAGGGAGGCCTTCCGTCTTCCCCAATTTAACTCTTCTCCATTTACGTTACTTATTCACGCTCCTTTGGAAAGCTGACCCCCTTCTTCCCACTCTATCCCCCACACACCCTATTGCACCTCTCACCTGTATATACAGAGATATGGCTGGTGACTGCTTCATACAGCTTTATGTAGACACTAGCTGATATAGCCGGCTTTGCCCAAGTTAACTTATTACAGGTGTTTACGTCTTGTTCGCCCAGAAAATGTTATGAAGTCGTGATTACTTCAGAGGAACCAAGAATAAAATATGTATACGCACAGTGGAGCTTTAGATTCTCCTCAGGCTGCATGTACCGATGTCCCTCTGCAGAATGTGCCATCCCTCTCACTCTGCTCACTTTTTACCCTTAAATGTTAAGCCGCTTTTTATTTAGATTTAACCCCAGACTGGGGATTGCAGCCCTTTCTTAGCCTAAGAAGCCATGCTCCATCCATGCAGTCCGTGGCTGCTTCCCTAAATACTTTACAGCCTTTTAACATGCACACAGAGGTCAGTTAGATTGTCCTCAGTATATACAAATAGAGGAGAGATAGATTCTCCTCAGCATACAAATCATTTCCATAGGCTTTACGGTTTCTGAGAAAGCAACTATCCCATGTATAGCAGATTTTTGCAGTTTCTCACGCTTTGAATTGAATATTGAAGTTGTGACCCCTTTACTTTTCCTATTTAGGATGTAAAGAATGGTTGTGGCAAATTTCATGTTTGTGCGGTTCAGATGTGTGTTATTAGTTACATAACATAGGGGGTCACTTACTTCTGTACTAAGAATTGAACAAACAATTACAAACCTTTACTTTTCCTATGTGGCAACTAAAGAATGGTCATGCCAAATTTCAAGTTTGTACGACCCCAGGAAGTTAGAGATTTAGATTAGGTACATAAAATAGGGGGTCGCTCACTTTTGCTCTTAGAATCGAATGATCAAGTTGCGACCCCTTTACTTTTCCTAGTCAGTATTTAAAGAAAGGTCGTGCTAACTTTCACGTTTTTATGACACTGGGAAGTTACATAACACAGGGGGTCACTTAACTTTGCACATAGTATTGAATAGTCAAATTGTGACTGCTTTACTTTTCCTATTTACAACCTAAAGAATGCTCATACCAAATGTCACGTTTGTGCGGTACAGATGTGTGGTATTATTTACATTACATAGGGAGTCACATACGTTTGCAATTACAATTGAATAATCAAGTTGCAACCCTTTTACTTTTGCTCTGTGGGACCTAAAGATTGGGCGTGCCAAATTTCAAGTTTGTACGACACCAGGAAATTAGAGAATTAGATTAGGTACATAACATAGGGGTTCTCTTACTTTTGCACTTAGAATTGATAAATCATGTTGTGACCCCTTTACTTTTCCTATGTAGGACATAAAGAAAGCTTGTGCCGAATTCCACGTTTGTACGACACCGGGAAATTACATAACATAAGAGGTCACTTTTGCACTTAGAATTGAATATTGAAGTTGCGACCCCTTTACTCTTCCTATATAGGACCTTAAGAATGCTTGTGCCAAATTTCACATTTGCACAACACCGGTAAGTTAGACAATGAGTGGCAAGTCAGTCAATCAGTCAGTCAGTGAGGGCTTTCACCTTTATATATATAGATGTAGAGCCCCCTATCTTATTTCCAGGGTTGCACAGAACAAGCTCTTACACCATGTGCGTTACCGCTATTTCCTTTTATTCCGTAAGCTCTTGCCAGCTGGCCCTCATTCCTATTGTTGATACTGTATGTTGTATCTTATTTTGTGTATGTTGTCTCTGACTTGTAAAATGTTGTGGGTTACAATGGCGCTATATAAATAAATCATATTACTCTTGGCCACCCGGCCTGTGGGAAAAGGTTGGGGTGGCCTGGCCGTTTCACAGTCCTCAAGCCCGTTTCACCGTCCTCAAGCACCAGGCGAAGCGCTGCTAGTCAGACCTTATGTGCCCACCCAATGATAACATAGATCTCTGCTGTATTTATGCGCCACTAGATGCAGAGACTTTGACCTTAGGGAGACGCATGTTTTATACTTACCAGAGGAGAATGGAAAAATATCTAAAATATCTACACAGAATGACTCACTCGCTGCTGAAGAGCCGAATCCCATAGAAAGGGCGAACTAAAATGAATTGTTAGGCGAATTTGATTGACAAGAAATTGCTGTTGGCACCAGCTCATTTGCATAGATTACTGAGCGAGTGCTGTGATTGGCCGACACAGTAGCTTAACGGTTAGTGCAGCACTTCCCATGAGGAGCCTTGTTATAGACATCTCAACATAGTCATAGAGTCCTTCCCTTCTTCCCCTCTGCTCTCTAGCCAGATTTTACCATTTCAACAAGGGAAGGGACACTACTATCAAAAATTACTTTATAACATCTCAACAAGCCTTGTCTAACAAGTAGTCAAAATAAATATATAATTCCTATGACATCGCCTGTTCTGTACAAGATTATACCCAGACCCAGAACAGACCGACATGACTGCTCATCTTCACCCCTTCGAGAGCTGAGCTCAGGGAGATGAAGCCTGCATTTATCACTAGTTTCTCCTCTGTGGGCTCCAAGTCATATAATGGCCAGATCTACTGTTATTACTCGTGCACACAGGATGGCATAGTGTATGACCGCTTTGGCAACATAATAACTAGTTTCTTCGTATGCCATCAGAAAATCTGCCAGCATGTATTGGAAATATCTATCTCTGTAAACCATCTCATAGACAATCATATGGGCTTTTATTTGGAGGAAGAGAGAAAATCATTACACTCCTCAAGCAGTTTGCAGATGTTGCAAAGTTGCGATTCATGGCCGATCTTAGACAGAGTGCGGCGATGGGCAAAATTATAAATGGGGCCCCAAATGCTCAATTATATTATCAACAACACTGTGATATACAGTTAATATAGAAGGTGGTACGATCAGATCTGTAGCACTAATTTCCAGCGCTTCCAGAAGTACTGAGGTTTAGTGGTACTGAATAAAGACCGCTGTGCAATGACAAATATTACCCTCATAAAGTGACCATGTAGCAGTAGATACCAGCTCTGACAGGTGCTCTGTAGACAGTCTAAGTGATTACAGTACCGCTATGTATTCAGAGATCGCAGGTGACGTCTGCAAACCCCAGATAGAGAACTGTGGATGAGTCGGGCTGCTTGGTTCATTCTAAGTTATCCTCCTATGACGTTGGACGCCTTTGAATTGTACAATCGTCACCACGTTGTGGGCTTTGACAGTGAACTGCGAAAAGCCAACAGATCAGGGTTGCATCTAGAATGGAGTTGCTCTTGTAGCGCCAACATATAAAATACAATCCCATAACGAAAAATAGTCCCTTGTAAAAACCTCAATTCCCCTCCCTTTAGCTCTTTTATCATATCATCCCATGAAAAACTTTAGAGTCCTCTCTTGTTTCCCTCCAGGAGTCCCATTCCAGACACAAGGCAGTACTCCAGCAGTAGGTCACCCTGCCTATACTCTTCCATTGTAATATGGTGTTCATCAGCTGACTGCTCACTAGCTTCAATGAACAGGCAGCGGAATACCTGAAGTAGGAGCTTGGGGCAACTGCCCAGTTTACCCCCCCAACGCCCGGCCCTGGGTGGGATTCAGACCCACAACTCCAATGCTGTGCCAACTGCTGAGTTCCCACTCCCGTCTGCAAGATTTTTCCAGAGCTGCACCAGTTCTGTGCAATGTGCTAACCCAGAGAATCAGGTTTATTCCCAGCACCCAGCATACCCTAAAAACACATCTTTTTAGGGAGGCCTTCCGTCTTCCCCAATTTAACTCTTCTCCATTTACGTTACTTATTCACGCTCCTTTGGAAAGCTGACCCCCTTCTTCCCACTCTATCCCCCACACACCCTATTGCACCTCTCACCTGTATATACAGAGATATGGCTGGTGACTGCTTCATACAGCTTTATGTAGACACTAGCTGATATAGCCGGCTTTGCCCAAGTTAACTTATTACAGGTGTTTACGTCTTGTTCGCCCAGAAAATGTTATGAAGTCGTGATTACTTCAGAGGAACCAAGAATAAAATATGTATACGCACAGTGGAGCTTTAGATTCTCCTCAGGCTGCATGTACCGATGTCCCTCTGCAGAATGTGCCATCCCTCTCACTCTGCTCACTTTTTACCCTTAAATGTTAAGCCGCTTTTTATTCAGATTTAACCCCAGACTGGGGATTGCAGCCCTTTCTTAGCCTAAGAAGCCATGCTCCATCCATGCAGTCCGTGGCTGCTTCCCTAAATACTTTACAGCCTTTTAACATGCACACAGAGGTCAGTTAGATTGTCCTCAGTATATACAAATAGAGGAGAGATAGAGTCTCCTCAGCATACAAATCATTTCCATAGGCTTTACGGTTTCTGAGAAAGCAACTATCCCATGTATAGCAGATTTTTGCAGTTTCTCACGCTTTGAATTGAATATTGAAGTTGTGACCCCTTTACTTTTCCTATTTAGGATGTAAAGAATGGTTGTGGCAAATTTCATGTTTGTGCGGTTCAGATGTGTGTTATTAGTTACATAACATAGGGGGTCACTTACTTCTGTACTAAGAATTGAACAAACAATTACAAACCTTTACTTTTCCTATGTGGCAACTAAAGAATGGTCATGCCAAATTTCAAGTTTGTACGACCCCAGGAAGTTAGAGATTTAGATTAGGTACATAAAATAGGGGGTCGCTCACTTTTGCTCTTAGAATCGAATGATCAAGTTGCGACCCCTTTACTTTTCCTAGTCAGTATTTAAAGAAAGGTCGTGCTAACTTTCACGTTTTTATGACACTGGGAAGTTACATAACACAGGGGGTCACTTAACTTTGCACATAGTATTGAATAGTCAAATTGTGACTGCTTTACTTTTCCTATTTACAACCTAAAGAATGCTCATACCAAATGTCACGTTTGTGCGGTACAGATGTGTGGTATTATTTACATTACATAGGGAGTCACATACGTTTGCAATTACAATTGAATAATCAAGTTGCAACCCTTTTACTTTTGCTCTGTGGGACCTTAAGATTGAGCGTGCCAAATTTCAAGTTTGTACGACACCAGGAAATTAGAGAATTAGATTAGGTACATAACATAGGGGTTCTCTTACTTTTGCACTTAGAATTGATAAACCATGTTGTGACCCCTTTACTTTTCCTATGTAGGACATAAAGAAAGCTTGTGCCGAATTCCACGTTTGTACGACACCGGGAAATTACATAACATAAGAGGTCACTTTTGCACTTAGAATTGAATATTGAAGTTGCGACCCCTTTACTCTTCCTATATAGGACCTTAAGAATGCTTGTGCCAAATTTCACATTTGCACAACACCGGTAAGTTAGACAATGAGTGGCAAGTCAGTCAATCAGTCAGTCAGTGAGGGCTTTCACCTTTATATATATAGATGTAGAGCCCCCTATCTTATTTCCAGGGTTGCACAGAACAAGCTCTTACACCATGTGCGTTACCGCTATTTCCTTTTATTCCGTAAGCTCTTGCCAGCTGGCCCTCATTCCTATTGTTGATACTGTATGTTGTATCTTATTTTGTGTATGTTGTCTCTGACTTGTAAAGTGTTGTGGATTACAATGGCGCTATATAAATAAATCATATTACTCTTGGCCACCCGGCCTGTGGGAAAAGGTTGGGGTGGCCTGGCCGTTTCACAGTCCTCAAGCCCGTTTCACCGTCCTCAAGCACCAGGCGAAGCGCTGCTAGTCAGACCTTATGTGCCCACCCAATGATAACATAGATCTCTGCTGTATTTATGTGCCACTAGATGCAGAGACTTTGACCTTAGGGAGACGCATGTTTTATACTTACCAGAGGAGAATGGAAAAATATCTAAAATATCTACACAGAATGACTCACTCGCTGCTGAAGAGCCGAATCCCATAGAAAGGGCGAACTAAAATGAATTGTTAGGCGAATTTGATTGACAAGAAATTGCTGTTGGCACCAGCTCATTTGCATAGATTACTGAGCGAGTGCTGTGATTGGCCGACACTGTAGCTTAACGGTTAGTGCAGCACTTCCCATGAGGAGCCTTGTTATAGACATCTCAACATAGTCATAGAGTCCTTCCCTTCTTCCCCTCTGCTCTCTAGCCAGATTTTACCATTTCAACAAGGGAAGGGACACTACTATCAAAAATTACTTTATAACATCTCAACAAGCCTTGTCTAACAAGTAGTCAAAATAAATATATAATTCCTATGACATTGCCTGTTCTGTACAAGATTATACCCAGACCCAGAACAGACCGACATGACTGCTCATCTTCACCCCTTCGAGAGCTGAGCTCAGGGAGATGAAGCCTGCATTTATCACTAGTTTCCCCTCTGTGGGCTCCAAGTCATATAATGGCCAGATCTACTGTAATTACTCGTGCACACAGGATGGCATAGTGTATGACCGCTTTGGCAACATAATAACTAGTTTCTTCGTATGCCATCAGAAAATCTGCCAGCATGTATTGGAAATATCTATCTCTGTAAACCATCTCATAGACAATCATATGGGCTTTTATTTGGAGGAAGAGAGAAAATCATTACACTCCTCAAGCAGTTTGCAGATGTTGCAAAGTTGCGATTCATGGCCGATCTTAGACAGAGTGCGGCGATGGGCAAAATTATAAATGGGGCCCCAAATGCTCAATTATATTATCAACAACACTGTGATATTCAGTTAATATAGAAGGTGGTACGATCAGATCTGTAGCACTAATTTCCAGCGCTTCCAGAAGTACTGAGGTTTAGTGGTACTGAATAAAGACCGCTGTGCAATGACAAATATTACCCTCATAAAGTGACCATGTAGCAGTAGATACCAGCTCTGACAGGTGCTCTGTAGACAGTCTAAGTGATTACAGTACCGCTATGTATTCAGAGATCGCAGGTGACGTCTGCAAACCCCAGATAGAGAACTGTGGATGAGTCGGGCTGCTTGGTTCATTCTAAGTTATCCTCCTATGACGTTGGACGCCTTTGAATTGTACAATCGTCACCACGTTGTGGGCTTTGACAGTGAACTGCGAAAAGCCAACAGATCAGGGTTGCATCTAGAATGGAGTTGCTCTTGCAGCGCCAACATATAAAATACAATCCCATAACGAAAAATACAGTCCCTTGTAAAAACCTCAATTCCCCTCCCTTTAGCTCTTTTATCATATCATCCCATGAAAAACTTTAGAGTCCTCTCTTGTTTCCCTCCAGGAGTCCCATTCCAGACACAAGGCAGTACTCCAGCAGTAGGTCACCCTGCCTATACTCTTCCATTGTAATATGGTGTTCATCAGCTGACTGCTCACTAGCTTCAATGAACAGGCAGCGGAATACCTGAAGTAGGAGCTTGGGGCAACTGCCCAGTTTACCCCCCCAACGCCCGGCCCTGGGTGGGATTCAGACCCACAACTCCAATGCTGTGCCAACTGCTGAGTTCCCACTCCCGGCTGCAAGATTTTTCCAGAGCTGCACCAGTTCTGTGCAATGTGCTAACCCAGAGAATCAGGTTTATTCCCAGCACCCAGCATACCCTAAAAACACATCTTTTTAGGGAGGCCTTCCGTCTTCCCCAATTTAACTCTTCTCCATTTACGTTACTTATTCACGCTCCTTTGGAAAGCTGACCCCCTTCTTCCCACTCTATCCCCCACACACCCTATTGCACCTCTCACCTGTATATACAGAGATATGGCTGGTGACTGCTTCATACAGCTTTATGTAGACACTAGCTGATATAGCCGGCTTTGCCCAAGTTAACTTATTACAGGTGTTTACGTCTTGTTCGCCCAGAAAATGTTATGAAGTCGTGATTACTTCAGAGGAACCAAGAATAAAATATGTATACGCACAGTGGAGCTTTAGATTCTCCTCAGGCTGCATGTACCGATGTCCCTCTGCAGAATGTGCCATCCCTCTCACTCTGCTCACTTTTTACCCTTAAATGTTAAGCCGCTTTTTATTCAGATTTAACCCCAGACTGGGGATTGCAGCCCTTTCTTAGCCTAAGAAGCCATGCTCCATCCATGCAGTCCGTGGCTGCTTCCCTAAATACTTTACAGCCTTTTAACATGCACACAGAGGTCAGTTAGATTGTCCTCAGTATATACAAATAGAGGAGAGATAGATTCTCCTCAGCATAGAAATCATTTCCATAGGCTTTACGGTTTCTGAGAAAGCAACTATCCCATGTATAGCAGATTTTTGCAGTTTCTCACGCTTTGAATTGAATATTGAAGTTGTGACCCCTTTACTTTTCCTATTTAGGATGTAAAGAATGGTTGTGGCAAATTTCATGTTTGTGCGGTTCAGATGTGTGTTATTAGTTACATAACATAGGGGGTCACTTACTTCTGTACTAAGAATTGAACAAACAATTACAAACCTTTACTTTTCCTATGTGGCAACTAAAGAATGGTCATGCCAAATTTCAAGTTTGTACGACCCCAGGAAGTTAGAGATTTAGATTAGGTACATAAAATAGGGGGTCGCTCACTTTTGCTCTTAGAATCGAATGATCAAGTTGCGACCCCTTTACTTTTCCTAGTCAGTATTTAAAGAAAGGTCGTGCTAACTTTCACGTTTTTATGACACTGGGAAGTTACATAACACAGGGGGTCACTTAACTTTGCACATAGTATTGAATAGTCAAATTGTGACTGCTTTACTTTTCCTATTTACAACCTAAAGAATGCTCATACCAAATGTCACGTTTGTGCGGTACAGATGTGTGGTATTATTTACATTACATAGGGAGTCACATACGTTTGCAATTACAATTGAATAATCAAGTTGCAACCCTTTTACTTTTGCTCTGTGGGACCTAAAGATTGAGCGTGCCAAATTTCAAGTTTGTACGACACCAGGAAATTAGAGAATTAGATTAGGTACATAACATAGGGGTTCTCTTACTTTTGCACTTAGAATTGATAAACCATGTTGTGACCCCTTTACTTTTCCTATGTAGGACATAAAGAAAGCTTGTGCCGAATTCCACGTTTGTACGACACCGGGAAATTACATAACATAAGAGGTCACTTTTGCACTTAGAATTGAATATTGAAGTTGCGACCCCTTTACTCTTCCTATATAGGACCTTAAGAATGCTTGTGCCAAATTTCACATTTGCACAACACCGGTAAGTTAGACAATGAGTGGCAAGTCAGTCAATCAGTCAGTCAGTGAGGGCTTTCACCTTTATATATATAGATGTAGAGCCCCCTATCTTATTTCCAGGGTTGCACAGAACAAGCTCTTACACCATGTGCGTTACCGCTATTTCCTTTTATTCCGTAAGCTCTTGCCAGCTGGCCCTCATTCCTATTGTTGATACTGTATGTTGTATCTTATTTTGTGTATGTTGTCTCTGACTTGTAAAGTGTTGTGGATTACAATGGCGCTATATAAATAAATCATATTACTCTTGGCCACCCGGCCTGTGGGAAAAGGTTGGGGTGGCCTGGCCGTTTCACAGTCCTCAAGCCCGTTTCACCGTCCTCAAGCACCAGGCGAAGCGCTGCTAGTCAGACCTTATGTGCCCACCCAATGATAACATAGATCTCTGCTGTATTTATGCGCCACTAGATGCAGAGACTTTGACCTTAGGGAGACGCATGTTTTATACTTACCAGAGGAGAATGGAAAAATATCTAAAATATCTACACAGAATGACTCACTCGCTGCTGAAGAGCCGAATCCCATAGAAAGGGCGAACTAAAATGAATTGTTAGGCGAATTTGATTGACAAGAAATTGCTGTTGGCACCAGCTCATTTGCATAGATTACTGAGCGAGTGCTGTGATTGGCCGACACTGTAGCTTAACGGTTAGTGCAGCACTTCCCATGAGGAGCCTTGTTATAGACATCTCAACATAGTCATAGAGTCCTTCCCTTCTTCCCCTCTGCTCTCTAGCCAGATTTTACCATTTCAACAAGGGAAGGGACACTACTATCAAAAATTACTTTATAACATCTCAACAAGCCTTGTCTAACAAGTAGTCAAAATAAATATATAATTCCTATGACATTGCCTGTTCTGTACAAGATTATACCCAGACCCAGAACAGACCGACATGACTGCTCATCTTCACCCCTTCGAGAGCTGAGCTCAGGGAGATGAAGCCTGCATTTATCACTAGTTTCCCCTCTGTGGGCTCCAAGTCATATAATGGCCAGATCTACTGTAATTACTCGTGCACACAGGATGGCATAGTGTATGACCGCTTTGGCAACATAATAACTAGTTTCTTCGTATGCCATCAGAAAATCTGCCAGCATGTATTGGAAATATCTATCTCTGTAAACCATCTCATAGACAATCATATGGGCTTTTATTTGGAGGAAGAGAGAAAATCATTACACTCCTCAAGCAGTTTGCAGATGTTGCAAAGTTGCGATTCATGGCCGATCTTAGACAGAGTGCGGCGATGGGCAAAATTATAAATGGGGCCCCAAATGCTCAATTATATTATCAACAACACTGTGATATTCAGTTAATATAGAAGGTGGTACGATCAGATCTGTAGCACTAATTTCCAGCGCTTCCAGAAGTACTGAGGTTTAGTGGTACTGAATAAAGACCGCTGTGCAATGACAAATATTACCCTCATAAAGTGACCATGTAGCAGTAGATACCAGCTATGACAGGTGCTCTGTAGACAGTCTAAGTGATTACAGTACCGCTATGTATTCAGAGATCGCAGGTGACGTCTGCAAACCCCAGATAGAGAACTGTGGATGAGTCGGGCTGCTTGGTTCATTCTAAGTTATCTTCCTATGACGTTGGACGCCTTTGAATTGTACAATCGTCACCACGTTGTGGGCTTTGACAGTGAACTGCGAAAAGCCAACAGATCAGGGTTGCATCTAGAATGGAGTTGCTCTTGCAGCGCCAACATATAAAATACAATCCCATAACGAAAAATACAGTCCCTTGTAAAAACCTCAATTCCCCTCCCTTTAGCTCTTTTATCATATCATCCCATGAAAAACTTTAGAGTCCTCTCTTGTTTCCCTCCAGGAGTCCCATTCCAGACACAAGGCAGTACTCCAGCAGTAGGTCACCCTGCCTATACTCTTCCATTGTAATATGGTGTTCATCAGCTGACTGCTCACTAGCTTCAATGAACAGGCAGCGGAATACCTGAAGTAGGAGCTTGGGGCAACTGCCCAGTTTACCCCCCCAACGCCCGGCCCTGGGTGGGATTCAGACCCACAACTCCAATGCTGTGCCAACTGCTGAGTTCCCACTCCCGGCTGCAAGATTTTTCCAGAGCTGCACCAGTTCTGTGCAATGTGCTAACCCAGAGAATCAGGTTTATTCCCAGCACCCAGCATACCCTAAAAACACATCTTTTTAGGGAGGCCTTCCGTCTTCCCCAATTTAACTCTTCTCCATTTACGTTACTTATTCACGCTTCTTTGGAAAGCTGACCCCCTTCTTCCCACTCTATCCCCCACACACCCTATTGCACCTCTCACCTGTATATACAGAGATATGGCTGGTGACTGCTTCATACAGCTTTATGTAGACACTAGCTGATATAGCCGGCTTTGCCCAAGTTAACTTATTACAGGTGTTTACGTCTTGTTCGCCCAGAAAATGTGATGAAGTCGTGATTACTTCAGAGGAACCAAGAATAAAATATGTATACGCACAGTGGAGCTTTAGATTCTCCTCAGGCTGCATGTACCGATGTCCCTCTGCAGAATGTGCCATCCCTCTCACTCTGCTCACTTTTTACCCTTAAATGTTAAGCCGCTTTTTATTCACATTTAACCCCAGACTGGGGATTGCAGCCCTTTCTTAGCCTAAGAAGCCATGCTCCATCCATGCAGTCCGTGGCTGCTTCCCTAAATACTTTACAGCCTTTTAACATGCACACAGAGGTCAGTTAGATTGTCCTCAGTATATACAAATAGAGGAGAGATAGATTCTCCTCAGCATACAAATCATTTCCATAGGCTTTACGGTTTCTGAGAAAGCAACTATCCCATGTATAGCAGATTTTTGCAGTTTCTCACGCTTTGAATTGAATATTGAAGTTGTGACCCCTTTACTTTTCCTATTTAGGATGTAAAGAATGGTTGTGGCAAATTTCATGTTTGTGCGGTTCAGATGTGTGTTATTAGTTACATAACATAGGGGGTCACTTACTTCTGTACTAAGAATTGAACAAACAATTACAAACCTTTACTTTTCCTATGTGGCAACTAAAGAATGGTCATGCCAAATTTCAAGTTTGTACGACCCCAGGAAGTTAGAGATTTAGATTAGGTACATAAAATAGGGGGTCGCTCACTTTTGCTCTTAGAATCGAATGATCAAGTTGCGACCCCTTTACTTTTCCTAGTCAGTATTTAAAGAAAGGTCGTGCTAACTTTCACGTTTTTATGACACTGGGAAGTTACATAACACAGGGGGTCACTTAATTTTGCACATAGTATTGAATAGTCAAATTGTGACTGCTTTACTTTTCCTATTTACAACCTAAAGAATGCTCATACCAAATGTCACGTTTGTGCGGTACAGATGTGTGGTATTATTTACATTACATAGGGAGTCACATACGTTTGCAATTACAATTGAATAATCAAGTTGCAACCCTTTTACTTTTGCTCTGTGGGACCTAAAGATTGAGCGTGCCAAATTTCAAGTTTGTACGACACCAGGAAATTAGAGAATTAGATTAGGTACATAACATAGGGGTTCTCTTACTTTTACACTTAGAATTGATAACCCATGTTGTGACCCCTTTACTTTTCCTATGTAGGACATAAAGAAAGCTTGTGCCGAATTCCACGTTTGTACGACACCGGGAAATTACATAACATAAGAGGTCACTTTTGCACTTAGAATTGAATATTGAAGTTGCGACCCCTTTACTCTTCCTATATAGGACCTTAAGAATGCTTGTGCCAAATTTCACATTTGCACAACACCGGTAAGTTAGACAATGAGTGGCAAGTCAGTCAATCAGTCAGTCAGTGAGGGCTTTCACCTTTATATATATAGATGTAGAGCCCCCTATCTTATTTCCAGGGTTGCACAGAACAAGCTCTTACACCATGTGCGTTACCGCTATTTCCTTTTATTCCGTAAGCTCTTGCCAGCTGGCCCTCATTCCTATTGTTGATACTGTATGTTGTATCTTATTTTGTGTATGTTGTCTCTGACTTGTAAAATGTTGTGGATTACAATGGCGCTATATAAATAAATCATATTACTCTTGGCCACCCGGCCTGTGGGAAAAGGTTGGGGTGGCCTGGCCGTTTCACAGTCCTCAAGCCCGTTTCACCGTCCTCAAGCACCAGGCGAAGCGCTGCTAGTCAGACCTTATGTGCCCACCCAATGATAACATAGATCTCTGCTGTATTTATGTGCCACTAGATGCAGAGACTTTGACCTTAGGGAGACGCATGTTTTATACTTACCAGAGGAGAATGGAAAAATATCTAAAATATCTACACAGAATGACTCACTCGCTGCTGAAGAGCCGAATCCCATAGAAAGGGCGAACTAAAATGAATTGTTAGGCGAATTTGATTGACAAGAAATTGCTGTTGGCACCAGCTCATTTGCATAGATTACTGAGCGAGTGCTGTGATTGGCCGACACTGTAGCTTAACGGTTAGTGCAGCACTTCCCATGAGGAGCCTTGTTATAGACATCTCAACATAGTCATAGAGTCCTTCCCTTCTTCCCCTCTGCTCTCTAGCCAGATTTTACCATTTCAACAAGGGAAGGGACACTACTATCAAAAATTACTTTATAACATCTCAACAAGCCTTGTCTAACAAGTAGTCAAAATAAATATATAATTCCTATGACATTGCCTGTTCTGTACAAGATTATACCCAGACCCAGAACAGACCGACATGACTGCTCATCTTCACCCCTTCGAGAGCTGAGCTCAGGGAGATGAAGCCTGCATTTATCACTAGTTTCCCCTCTGTGGGCTCCAAGTCATATAATGGCCAGATCTACTGTAATTACTCGTGCACACAGGATGGCATAGTGTATGACCGCTTTGGCAACATAATAACTAGTTTCTTCGTATGCCATCAGAAAATCTGCCAGCATGTATTGGAAATATCTATCTCTGTAAACCATCTCATAGACAATCATATGGGCTTTTATTTGGAGGAAGAGAGAAAATCATTACACTCCTCAAGCAGTTTGCAGATGTTGCAAAGTTGCGATTCATGGCCGATCTTAGACAGAGTGCGGCGATGGGCAAAATTATAAATGGGGCCCCAAATGCTCAATTATATTATCAACAACACTGTGATATTCAGTTAATATAGAAGGTGGTACGATCAGATCTGTAGCACTAATTTCCAGCGCTTCCAGAAGTACTGAGGTTTAGTGGTACTGAATAAAGACCGCTGTGCAATGACAAATATTACCCTCATAAAGTGACCATGTAGCAGTAGATACCAGCTCTGACAGGTGCTCTGTAGACAGTCTAAGTGATTACAGTACCGCTATGTATTCAGAGATCGCAGGTGACGTCTGCAAACCCCAGATAGAGAACTGTGGATGAGTCGGGCTGCTTGGTTCATTCTAAGTTATCCTCCTATGACGTTGGACGCCTTTGAATTGTACAATCGTCACCACGTTGTGGGCTTTGACAGTGAACTGCGAAAAGCCAACAGATCAGGGTTGCATCTAGAATGGAGTTGCTCTTGCAGCGCCAATATATAAAATACAATCCCATAACGAAAAATACAGTCCCTTGTAAAAACCTCAATTCCCCTCCCTTTAGCTCTTTTATCATATCATCCCATGAAAAACTTTAGAGTCCTCTCTTGTTTCCCTCCAGGAGTCCCATTCCAGACACAAGGCAGTACTCCAGCAGTAGGTCACCCTGCCTATACTCTTCCATTGTAATATGGTGTTCATCAGCTGACTGCTCACTAGCTTCAATGAACAGGCAGCGGAATACCTGAAGTAGGAGCTTGGGGCAACTGCCCAGTTTACCCCCCCAACGCCCGGCCCTGGGTGGGATTCAGACCCACAACTCCAATGCTGTGCCAACTGCTGAGTTCCCACTCCCGGCTGCAAGATTTTTCCAGAGCTGCACCAGTTCTGTGCAATGTGCTAACCCAGAGAATCAGGTTTATTCCCAGCACCCAGCATACCCTAAAAACACATCTTTTTAGGGAGGCCTTCCGTCTTCCCCAATTTAACTCTTCTCCATTTACGTTACTTATTCACGCTCCTTTGGAAAGCTGACCCCCTTCTTCCCACTCTATCCCCCACACACCCTATTGCACCTCTCACCTGTATATACAGAGATATGGCTGGTGACTGCTTCATACAGCTTTATGTAGACACTAGCTGATATAGCCGGCTTTGCCCAAGTTAACTTATTACAGGTGTTTACGTCTTGTTCGCCCAGAAAATGTTATGAAGTCGTGATTACTTCAGAGGAACCAAGAATAAAATATGTATACGCACAGTGGAGCTTTAGATTCTCCTCAGGCTGCATGTACCGATGTCCCTCTGCAGAATGTGCCATCCCTCTCACTCTGCTCACTTTTTACCCTTAAATGTTAAGCCGCTTTTTATTCACATTTAACCCCAGACTGGGGATTGCAGCCCTTTCTTAGCCTAAGAAGCCATGCTCCATCCATGCAGTCCGTGGCTGCTTCCCTAAATACTTTACAGCCTTTTAACATGCACACAGAGGTCAGTTAGATTGTCCTCAGTATATACAAATAGAGGAGAGATAGATTCTCCTCAGCATACAAATCATTTCCATAGGCTTTACGGTTTCTGAGAAAGCAACTATCCCATGTATAGCAGATTTTTGCAGTTTCTCACGCTTTGAATTGAATATTGAAGTTGTGACCCCTTTACTTTTCCTATTTAGGATGTAAAGAATGGTTGTGGCAAATTTCATGTTTGTGCGGTTCAGATGTGTGTTATTAGTTACATAACATAGGGGGTCACTTACTTCTGTACTAAGAATTGAACAAACAATTACAAACCTTTACTTTTCCTATGTGGCAACTAAAGAATGGTCATGCCAAATTTCAAGTTTGTACGACCCCAGGAAGTTAGAGATTTAGATTAGGTACATAAAATAGGGGGTCGCTCACTTTTGCTCTTAGAATCGAATGATCAAGTTGCGACCCCTTTACTTTTCCTAGTCAGTATTTAAAGAAAGGTCGTGCTAACTTTCACGTTTTTATGACACTGGGAAGTTACATAACACAGGGGGTCACTTAATTTTGCACATAGTATTGAATAGTCAAATTGTGACTGCTTTACTTTTCCTATTTACAACCTAAAGAATGCTCATACCAAATGTCACGTTTGTGCGGTACAGATGTGTGGTATTATTTACATTACACAGGGAGTCACATACGTTTGCAATTACAATTGAATAATCAAGTTGCAACCCTTTTACTTTTGCTCTGTGGGACCTAAAGATTGAGCGTGCCAAATTTCAAGTTTGTACGACACCAGGAAATTAGAGAATTAGATTAGGTACATAACATAGGGGTTCTCTTACTTTTGCACTTAGAATTGATAACCCATGTTGTGACCCCTTTACTTTTCCTATGTAGGACATAAAGAAAGCTTGTGCCGAATTCCACGTTTGTACGACACCGGGAAATTACATAACATAAGAGGACACTTTTGCACTTAGAATTGAATATTGAAGTTGCGACCCCTTTACTCTTCCTATATAGGACCTTAAGAATGCTTGTGCCAAATTTCACATTTGCACAACACCGGTAAGTTAGACAATGAGTGGCAAGTCAGTCAATCAGTCAGTCAGTGAGGGCTTTCACCTTTATATATATAGATGTAGAGCCCCCTATCTTATTTCCAGGGTTGCACAGAACAAGCTCTTACACCATGTGCGTTACCGCTATTTCCTTTTATTCCGTAAGCTCTTGCCAGCTGGCCCTCATTCCTATTGTTGATACTGTATGTTGTATCTTATTTTGTGTATGTTGTCTCTGACTTGTAAAGTGTTGTGGATTACAATGGCGCTATATAAATAAATCATATTACTCTTGGCCACCCGGCCTGTGGGTAAAGGTTGGGGTGGCCTGGCCGTTTCACAGTCCTCAAGCCCGTTTCACCGTCCTCAAGCACCAGGCGAAGCGCTGCTAGTCAGACCTTATGTGCCCACCCAATGATAACATAGATCTCTGCTGTATTTATGTGCCACTAGATGCAGAGACTTTGACCTTAGGGAGACGCATGTTTTATACTTACCAGAGGAGAATGGAAAAATATCTAAAATATCTACACAGAATGACTCACTCGCTGCTGAAGAGCCGAATCCCATAGAAAGGGCGAACTAAAATGAATTGTTAGGCGAATTTGATTGACAAGAAATTGCTGTTGGCACCAGCTCATTTGCATAGATTACTGAGCGAGTGCTGTGATTGGCCGACACTGTAGCTTAACGGTTAGTGCAGCACTTCCCATGAGGAGCCTTGTTATAGACATCTCAACATAGTCATAGAGTCCTTCCCTTCTTCCCCTCTGCTCTCTAGCCAGATTTTACCATTTCAACAAGGGAAGGGACACTACTATCAAAAATTATTTTATAACATCTCAACAAGCCTTGTCTAACAAGTAGTCAAAATAAATATATAATTCCTATGACATTGCCTGTTCTGTACAAGATTATACCCAGACCCAGAACAGACCGACATGACTGCTCATCTTCACCCCTTCGAGAGCTGAGCTCAGGGAGATGAAGCCTGCATTTATCACTAGTTTCCCCTCTGTGGGCTCCAAGTCATATAATGGCCAGATCTACTGTAATTACTCGTCCACACAGGATGGCATAGTGTATGACCGCTTTGGCAACATAATAACTAGTTTCTTCGTATGCCATCAGAAAATCTGCCAGCATGTATTGGAAATATCTATCTCTGTAAACCATCTCATAGACAATCATATGGGCTTTTATTTGGAGGAAGAGAGAAAATCATTACACTCCTCAAGCAGTTTGCAGATGTTGCAAAGTTGCGATTCATGGCCGATCTTAGACAGAGTGCGGCGATGGGCAAAATTATAAATGGGGCCCCAAATGCTCAATTATATTATCAACAACACTGTGATATTCAGTTAATATAGAAGGTGGTACGATCAGATCGGTAGCACTAATTTCCAGCGCTTCCAGAAGTACTGAGGTTTAGTGGTACTGAATAAAGACCGCTGTGCAATGACAAATATTACCCTCATAAAGTGACCATGTAGCAGTAGATACCAGCTCTGACAGGTGCTCTGTAGACAGTCTAAGTGATTACAGTACCGCTATGTATTCAGAGATCGCAGGTGACGTCTGCAAACCCCAGATAGAGAACTGTGGATGAGTCGGGCTGCTTGGTTCATTCTAAGTTATCCTCCTATGACGTTGGACGCCTTTGAATTGTACAATCGTCACCACGTTGTGGGCTTTGACAGTGAACTGCGAAAAGCCAACAGATCAGGGTTGCATCTAGAATGGAGTTGCTCTTGCAGCGCCAACATATAAAATACAATCCCATAACGAAAAATACAGTCCCTTGTAAAAACCTCAATTCCCCTCCCTTTAGCTCTTTTATCATATCATCCCATGAAAAACTTTAGAGTCCTCTCTTGTTTCCCTCCAGGAGTCCCATTCCAGACACAAGGCAGTACTCCAGCAGTAGGTCACCCTGCCTATACTCTTCCATTGTAATATGGTGTTCATCAGCTGACTGCTCACTAGCTTCAATGAACAGGCAGCGGAATACCTGAAGTAGGAGCTTGGGGCAACTGCCCAGTTTACCCCCCCAACGCCCGGCCCTGGGTGGGATTCAGACCCACAACTCCAATGCTGTGCCAACTGCTGAGTTCCCACTCCCGGCTGCAAGATTTTTCCAGAGCTGCACCAGTTCTGTGCAATGTGCTAACCCAGAGAATCAGGTTTATTCCCAGCACCCAGCATACCCTAAAAACACATCTTTTTAGGGAGGCCTTCCGTCTTCCCCAATTTAACTCTTCTCCATTTACGTTACTTATTCACGCTCCTTTGGAAAGCTGACCCCCTTCTTCCCACTCTATCCCCCAAAAACCCTATTGCACCTCTCACCTGTATATACAGAGATATGGCTGGTGACTGCTTCATACAGCTTTATGTAGACACTAGCTGATCTAGCCGGCTTTGCCCAAGTTAACTTATTACAGGTGTTTACGTCTTGTTCGCCCAGAAAATGTTATGAAGTCGTGATTACTTCAGAGGAACCAAGAATAAAATATGTATACGCACAGTGGAGCTTTAGATTCTCCTCAGGCTGCATGTACCGATGTCCCTCTGCAGAATGTGCCATCCCTCTCACTCTGCTCACTTTTTACCCTTAAATGTTAAGCCGCTTTTTATTCAGATTTAACCCCAGACTGGGGATTGCAGCCCTTTCTTAGCCTAAGAAGCCATGCTCCATCCATGCAGTCCGTGGCTGCTTCCCTAAATACTTTACAGCCTTTTAACATGCACACAGAGGTCAGTTAGATTGTCCTCAGTATATACAAATAGAGGAGAGATAGATTCTCCTCAGCATACAAATCATTTCCATAGGCTTTACGGTTTCTGAGAAAGCAACTATCCCATGTATAGCAGATGTTTGCAGTTTCTCACGCTTTGAATTGAATATTGAAGTTGTGACCCCTTTACTTTTCCTATTTAGGATGTAAAGAATGGTTGTGGCAAATTTCATGTTTGTGCGGTTCAGATGTGTGTTATTAGTTACATAACATAGGGGGTCACTTACTTCTGTACTAAGAATTGAACAAACAATTACAAACCTTTACTTTTCCTATGTGGCAACTAAAGAATGGTCATGCCAAATTTCAAGTTTGTACGACCCCAGGAAGTTAGAGATTTAGATTAGGTACATAAAATAGGGGGTCGCTCACTTTTGCTCTTAGAATCGAATGATCAAGTTGCGACCCCTTTACTTTTCCTAGTCAGTATTTAAAGAAAGGTCGTGCTAACTTTCACGTTTTTATGACACTGGGAAGTTACATAACACAGGGGGTCACTTAATTTTGCACATAGTATTGAATAGTCAAATTGTGACTGCTTTACTTTTCCTATTTACAACCTAAAGAATGCTCATACCAAATGTCACGTTTGTGCGGTACAGATGTGTGGTATTATTTACATTACACAGGGAGTCACATACGTTTGCAATTACAATTGAATAATCAAGTTGCAACCCTTTTACTTTTGCTCTGTGGGACCTAAAGATTGAGCGTGCCAAATTTCAAGTTTGTACGACACCAGGAAATTAGAGAATTAGATTAGGTACATAACATAGGGGTTCTCTTACTTTTGCACTTAGAATTGATAACCCATGTTGTGACCCCTTTACTTTTCCTATGTAGGACATAAAGAAAGCTTGTGCCGAATTCCACGTTTGTACGACACCGGGAAATTACATAACATAAGAGGACACTTTTGCACTTAGAATTGAATATTGAAGTTGCGACCCCTTTACTCTTCCTATATAGGACCTTAAGAATGCTTGTGCCAAATTTCACATTTGCACAACACCGGTAAGTTAGACAATGAGTGGCAAGTCAGTCAATCAGTCAGTCAGTGAGGGCTTTCACCTTTATATATATAGATGTAGAGCCCCCTATCTTATTTCCAGGGTTGCACAGAACAAGCTCTTACACCATGTGCGTTACCGCTATTTCCTTTTATTCCGTAAGCTCTTGCCAGCTGGCCCTCATTCCTATTGTTGATACTGTATGTTGTATCTTATTTTGTGTATGTTGTCTCTGACTTGTAAAGTGTTGTGGATTACAATGGCGCTATATAAATAAATCATATTACTCTTGGCCACCCGGCCTGTGGGAAAAGGTTGGGGTGGCCTGGCCGTTTCACAGTCCTCAAGCCCGTTTCACCGTCCTCAAGCACCAGGCGAAGCGCTGCTAGTCAGACCTTATGTGCCCACCCAATGATAACATAGATCTCTGCTGTATTTATGCGCCACTAGATGCAGAGACTTTGACCTTAGGGAGACGCATGTTTTATACTTACCAGAGGAGAATGGAAAAATATCTAAAATATCTACACAGAATGACTCACTCGCTGCTGAAGAGCCGAATCCCATAGAAAGGGCGAACTAAAATGAATTGTTAGGCGAATTTGATTGACAAGAAATTGCTGTTGGCACCAGCTCATTTGCATAGATTACTGAGCGAGTGCTGTGATTGGCCGACACTGTAGCTTAACGGTTAGTGCAGCACTTCCCATGAGGAGCCTTGTTATAGACATCTCAACATAGTCATAGAGTCCTTCCCTTCTTCCCCTCTGCTCTCTAGCCAGATTTTACCATTTCAACAAGGGAAGGGACACTACTATCAAAAATTACTTTATAACATCTCAACAAGCCTTGTCTAACAAGTAGTCAAAATAAATATATAATTCCTATGACATTGCCTGTTCTGTACAAGATTATACCCAGACCCAGAACAGACCGACATGACTGCTCATCTTCACCCCTTCGAGAGCTGAGCTCAGGGAGATGAAGCCTGCATTTATCACTAGTTTCCCCTCTGTGGGCTCCAAGTCATATAATGGCCAGATCTACTGTAATTACTCGTCCACACAGGATGGCATAGTGTATGACCGCTTTGGCAACATAATAACTAGTTTCTTCGTATGCCATCAGAAAATCTGCCAGCATGTATTGGAAATATCTATCTCTGTAAACCATCTCATAGACAATCATATGGGCTTTTATTTGGAGGAAGAGAGAAAATCATTACACTCCTCAAGCAGTTTGCAGATGTTGCAAAGTTGCGATTCATGGCCGATCTTAGACAGAGTGCGGCGATGGGCAAAATTATAAATGGGGCCCCAAATGCTCAATTATATTATCAACAACACTGTGATATTCAGTTAATATAGAAGGTGGTACGATCAGATCGGTAGCACTAATTTCCAGCGCTTCCAGAAGTACTGAGGTTTAGTGGTACTGAATAAAGACCGCTGTGCAATGACAAATATTACCCTCATAAAGTGACCATGTAGCAGTAGATACCAGCTCTGACAGGTGCTCTGTAGACAGTCTAAGTGATTACAGTACCGCTATGTATTCAGAGATCGCAGGTGACGTCTGCAAACCCCAGATAGAGAACTGTGGATGAGTCGGGCTGCTTGGTTCATTCTAAGTTATCCTCCTATGACGTTGGACGCCTTTGAATTGTACAATCGTCACCACGTTGTGGGCTTTGACAGTGAACTGCGAAAAGCCAACAGATCAGGGTTGCATCTAGAATGGAGTTGCTCTTGCAGCGCCAACATATAAAATACAATCCCATAACGAAAAATACAGTCCCTTGTAAAAACCTCAATTCCCCTCCCTTTAGCTCTTTTATCATATCATCCCATGAAAAACTTTAGAGTCCTCTCTTGTTTCCCTCCAGGAGTCCCATTCCAGACACAAGGCAGTACTCCAGCAGTAGGTCACCCTGCCTATACTCTTCCATTGTAATATGGTGTTCATCAGCTGACTGCTCACTAGCTTCAATGAACAGGCAGCGGAATACCTGAAGTAGGAGCTTGGGGCAACTGCCCAGTTTACCCCCCCAACGCCCGGCCCTGGGTGGGATTCAGACCCACAACTCCAATGCTGTGCCAACTGCTGAGTTCCCACTCCCGGCTGCAAGATTTTTCCAGAGCTGCACCAGTTCTGTGCAATGTGCTAACCCAGAGAATCAGGTTTATTCCCAGCACCCAGCATACCCTAAAAACACATCTTTTTAGGGAGGCCTTCCGTCTTCCCCAATTTAACTCTTCTCCATTTACGTTACTTATTCACGCTCCTTTGGAAAGCTGACCCCCTTCTTCCCACTCTATCCCCCACACACCCTATTGCACCTCTCACCTGTATATACAGAGATATGGCTGGTGACTGCTTCATACAGCTTTATGTAGACACTAGCTGATCTAGCCGGCTTTGCCCAAGTTAACTTATTACAGGTGTTTACGTCTTGTTCGCCCAGAAAATGTTATGAAGTCGTGATTACTTCAGAGGAACCAAGAATAAAATATGTATACGCACAGTGGAGCTTTAGATTCTCCTCAGGCTGCATGTACCGATGTCCCTCTGCAGAATGTGCCATCCCTCTCACTCTGCTCACTTTTTACCCTTAAATGTTAAGCCGCTTTTTATTCAGATTTAACCCCAGACTGGGGATTGCAGCCCTTTCTTAGCCTAAGAAGCCATGCTCCATCCATGCAGTCCGTGGCTGCTTCCCTAAATACTTTACAGCCTTTTAACATGCACACAGAGGTCAGTTAGATTGTCCTCAGTATATACAAATAGAGGAGAGATAGATTCTCCTCAGCATACAAATCATTTCCATAGGCTTTACGGTTTCTGAGAAAGCAACTATCCCATGTATAGCAGATGTTTGCAGTTTCTCACGCTTTGAATTGAATATTGAAGTTGTGACCCCTTTACTTTTCCTATTTAGGATGTAAAGAATGGTTGTGGCAAATTTCATGTTTGTGCGGTTCAGATGTGTGTTATTAGTTACATAACATAGGGGGTCACTTACTTCTGTACTAAGAATTGAACAAACAATTACAAACCTTTACTTTTCCTATGTGGCAACTAAAGAATGGTCATGCCAAATTTCAAGTTTGTACGACCCCAGGAAGTTAGAGATTTAGATTAGGTACATAAAATAGGGGGTCGCTCACTTTTGCTCTTAGAATCGAATGATCAAGTTGCGACCCCTTTACTTTTCCTAGTCAGTATTTAAAGAAAGGTCGTGCTAACTTTCACGTTTTTATGACACTGGGAAGTTACATAACACAGGGGGTCACTTAATTTTGCACATAGTATTGAATAGTCAAATTGTGACTGCTTTACTTTTCCTATTTACAACCTAAAGAATGCTCATACCAAATGTCACGTTTGTGCGGTACAGATGTGTGGTATTATTTACATTACATAGGGAGTCACATACGTTTGCAATTACAATTGAATAATCAAGTTGCAACCCTTTTACTTTTGCTCTGTGGGACCTAAAGATTGAGCGTGCCAAATTTCAAGTTTGTACGACACCAGGAAATTAGAGAATTAGATTAGGTACATAACATAGGGGTTCTCTTACTTTTGCACTTAGAATTGATAAATCATGTTGTGACCCCTTTACTTTTCCTATGTAGGACATAAAGAAAGCTTGTGCCGAATTCCACGTTTGTACGACACCGGGAAATTACATAACATAAGAGGTCACTTTTGCACTTAGAATTGAATATTGAAGTTGCGACCCCTTTACTCTTCCTATATAGGACCTTAAGAATGCTTGTGCCAAATTTCACATTTGCACAACACCGGTAAGTTAGACAATGAGTGGCAAGTCAGTCAATCAGTCAGTCAGTGAGGGCTTTCACCTTTATATATATAGATGTAGAGCCCCCTATCTTATTTCCAGGGTTGCACAGAACAAGCTCTTACACCATGTGCGTTACCGCTATTTCCTTTTATTCCGTAAGCTCTTGCCAGCTGGCCCTCATTCCTATTGTTGATACTGTATGTTGTATCTTATTTTGTGTATGTTGTCTCTGACTTGTAAAGTGTTGTGGATTACAATGGCGCTATATAAATAAATCATATTACTCTTGGCCACCCGGCCTGTGGGAAAAGGTTGGGGTGGCCTGGCCGTTTCACAGTCCTCAAGCCCGTTTCACCGTCCTCAAGCACCAGGCGAAGCGCTGCTAGTCAGACCTTATGTGCCCACCCAATGATAACATAGATCTCTGCTGTATTTATGCGCCACTAGATGCAGAGACTTTGACCTTAGGGAGACGCATGTTTTATACTTACCAGAGGAGAATGGAAAAATATCTAAAATATCTACACAGAATGACTCACTCGCTGCTGAAGAGCCGAATCCCATAGAAAGGGCGAACTAAAATGAATTGTTAGGCGAATTTGATTGACAAGAAATTGCTGTTGGCACCAGCTCATTTGCATAGATTACTGAGCGAGTGCTGTGATTGGCCGACACTGTAGCTTAACGGTTAGTGCAGCACTTCCCATGAGGAGCCTTGTTATAGACATCTCAACATAGTCATAGAGTCCTTCCCTTCTTCCCCTCTGCTCTCTAGCCAGATTTTACCATTTCAACAAGGGAAGGGACACTACTATCAAAAATTATTTTATAACATCTCAACAAGCCTTGTCTAACAAGTAGTCAAAATAAATATATAATTCCTATGACATTGCCTGTTCTGTACAAGATTATACCCAGACCCAGAACAGACTGACATGACTGCTCATCTTCACCCCTTCGAGAGCTGAGCTCAGGGAGATGAAGCCTGCATTTATCACTAGTTTCCCCTCTGTGGGCTCCAAGTCATATAATGGCCAGATCTACTGTAATTACTCGTGCACACAGGATGGCATAGTGTATGACCGCTTTGGCAACATAATAACTAGTTTCTTCGTATGCCATCAGAAAATCTGCCAGCATGTATTGGAAATATCTATCTTTGTAAACCATCTCATAGACAATCATATGGGCTTTTATTTGGAGGAAGAGAGAAAATCATTACACTCCTCAAGCAGTTTGCAGATGTTGCAAAGTTGCGATTCATGGCCGATCTTAGACAGAGTGCGGCGATGGGCAAAATTATAAATGGGGCCCCAAATGCTCAATTATATTATCAACAACACTGTGGTATTCAGTTAATATAGAAGGTGGTACGATCAGATCTGTAGCACTAATTTCCAGCGCTTCCAGAAGTACTGAGGTTTAGTGGTACTGAATAAAGACCGCTGTGCAATGACAAATATTACCCTCATAAAGTGACCATGTGGCAGTAGATACCAGCTCTGACAGGTGCTCTGTAGACAGTCTAAGTGATTACAGTACCGCTATGTATTCAGAGATCGCAGGTGACGTCTGCAAACCCCAGATAGAGAACTGTGGATGAGTCGGGCTGCTTGGTTCATTCTAAGTTATCCTCCTATGACGTTGGACGCCTTTGAATTGTACAATCGTCACCACGTTGTGGGCTTTGACACTGAACTGCGAAAAGCCAACAGATCAGGGTTGCATCTAGAATGGAGTTGCTCTTGCAGCGCCAACATATAAAATACAATCCCATAACGAAAAATACAGTCCCTTGTAAAAACCTCAATTCCCCTCCCTTTAGCTCTTTTATCATATCATCCCATGAAAAACTTTAGAGTCCTCTCTTGTTTCCCTCCAGGAGTCCCATTCCAGACACGAGGCAGTACTCCAGCAGTAGGTCACCCTGCCTATACTCTTCCATTGTAATATGGTGTTCATCAGCTGACTGCTCACTAGCTTCAATGAACAGGCAGCGGAATACCTGAGGTAGGAGCTTGGGGCAACTGCCCAGTTTACCCCCCTAACGCCCGGCCCTGGGTGGGATTCAGACCCACAACTCCAATGCTGTGCCAACTGCTGAGTTCCCACTCCCGGCTGCAAGATTTTTCCAGAGCTGCACCAGTTCTGTGCAATGTGCTAACCCAGAGAATCAGGTTTATTCCCAGCACCCAGCATACCCTAAAAACACATCTTTTTAGGGAGGCCTTCCGTCTTCCCCAATTTAACTCTTCTCCATTTACGTTACTTATTCACGCTCCTTTGGAAAGCTGACCCCCTTCTTCCCACTCTATCCCCCACACACCCTATTGCACCTCTCACCTGTATATACAGAGATATGGCTGGTGACTGCTTCATACAGCTTTATGTAGACACTAGCTGATATAGCCGGCTTTGCCCAAGTTAACTTATTACAGGTGTTTACGTCTTGTTCGCCCAGAAAATGTGATGAAGTCGTGATTACTTCAGAGGAACCAAGAATAAAATATGTATACGCACAGTGGAGCTTTAGATTCTCCTCAGGCTGCATGTACCGATGTCCCTCTGCAGAATGTGCCATCCCTCTCACTGTGCTCACTTTTTACCCTTAAATGTTAAGCCGCTTTTTATTCAGATTTAACCCCAGACTGGGGATTGCAGCCCTTTCTTAGCCTAAGAAGCCATGCTCCATCCATGCAGTCCGTGGCTGCTTCCCTAAATACTTTACAGCCTTTTAACATGCACACAGAGGTCAGTTAGATTGTCCTCAGTATATACAAATAGAGGAGAGATAGATTCTCCTCAGCATACAAATCATTTCCATAGGCTTTACGGTTTCTGAGAAAGCAACTATCCCATGTATAGCAGATTTTTGCAGTTTCTCACGCTTTGAATTGAATATTGAAGTTGTGACCCCTTTACTTTTCCTATTTAGGATGTAAAGAATGGTTGTGGCAAATTTCATGTTTGTGCGGTTCAGATGTGTGTTATTAGTTACATAACATAGGGGGTCACTTACTTCTGTACTAAGAATTGAACAAACAATTACAAACCTTTACTTTTCCTATGTGGCAACTAAAGAATGGTCATGCCAAATTTCAAGTTTGTACGACCCCAGGAAGTTAGAGATTTAGATTAGGTACATAAAATAGGGGGTCGCTCACTTTTGCTCTTAGAATCGAATGATCAAGTTGCGACCCCTTTACTTTTCCTAGTCAGTATTTAAAGAAAGGTCGTGCTAACTTTCACGTTTTTATGACACTGGGAAGTTACATAACACAGGGGGTCACTTAATTTTGCACATAGTATTGAATAGTCAAATTGTGACTGCTTTACTTTTCCTATTTACAACCTAAAGAATGCTCATACCAAATGTCACGTTTGTGCGGTACAGATGTGTGGTATTATTTACATTACATAGGGAGTCACATACGTTTGCAATTACAATTGAATAATCAAGTTGCAACCCTTTTACTTTTGCTCTGTGGGACCTAAAGATTGAGCGTGCCAAATTTCAAGTTTGTACGACACCAGGAAATTAGAGAATTAGATTAGGTACATAACATAGGGGTTCTCTTACTTTTGCACTTAGAATTGATAAATCATGTTGTGACCCCTTTACTTTTCCTATGTAGGACATAAAGAAAGCTCGTGCCGAATTCCACGTTTGTACGACACCGGGAAATTACATAACATAAGAGGTCACTTTTGCACTTAGAATTGAATATTGAAGTTGCGACCCCTTTACTCTTCCTATATAGGACCTTAAGAATGCTTGTGCCAAATTTCACATTTGCACAACACCGGTAAGTTAGACAATGAGTGGCAAGTCAGTCAATCAGTCAGTCAGTGAGGGCTTTCACCTTTATATATATAGATGTAGAGCCCCCTATCTTATTTCCAGGGTTGCACAGAACAAGCTCTTACACCATGTGCGTTACCGCTATTTCCTTTTATTCCGTAAGCTCTTGCCAGCTGGCCCTCATTCCTATTGTTGATACTGTATGTTGTATCTTATTTTGTGTATGTTGTCTCTGACTTGTAAAGTGTTGTGGATTACAATGGCGCTATATAAATAAATCATATTACTCTTGGCCACCCGGCCTGTGGGAAAAGGTTGGGGTGGCCTGGCCGTTTCACAGTCCTCAAGCCCGTTTCACCGTCCTCAAGCACCAGGCGAAGCGCTGCTAGTCAGACCTTATGTGCCCACCCAATGATAACATAGATCTCTGCTGTATTTATGCGCCACTAGATGCAGAGACTTTGACCTTAGGGAGACGCATGTTTTATACTTACCAGAGGAGAATGGAAAAATATCTAAAATATCTACACAGAATGACTCACTCGCTGCTGAAGAGCCGAATCCCATAGAAAGGGCGAACTAAAATGAATTGTTAGGCGAATTTGATTGACAAGAAATTGCTGTTGGCACCAGCTCATTTGCATAGATTACTGAGCGAGTGCTGTGATTGGCCGACACTGTAGCTTAACGGTTAGTGCAGCACTTCCCATGAGGAGCCTTGTTATAGACATCTCAACATAGTCATAGAGTCCTTCCCTTCTTCCCCTCTGCTCTCTAGCCAGATTTTACCATTTCAACAAGGGAAGGGACACTACTATCAAAAATTACTTTATAACATCTCAACAAGCCTTGTCTAACAAGTAGTCAAAATAAATATATAATTCCTATGACATTGCCTGTTCTGTACAAGATTATACCCAGACCCAGAACAGACCGACATGACTGCTCATCTTCACCCCTTCGAGAGCTGAGCTCAGGGAGATGAAGCCTGCATTTATCACTAGTTTCCCCTCTGTGGGCTCCAAGTCATATAATGGCCAGATCTACTGTAATTACTCGTGCACACAGGATGGCATAGTGTATGACCGCTTTGGCAACATAATAACTAGTTTCTTCGTATGCCATCAGAAAATCTGCCAGCATGTATTGGAAATATCTATCTCTGTAAACCATCTCATAGACAATCATATGGGCTTTTATTTGGAGGAAGAGAGAAAATCATTACACTCCTCAAGCAGTTTGCAGATGTTGCAAAGTTGCGATACATGGCCGATCTTAGACAGAGTGCGGCGATGGGCAAAATTATAAATGGGGCCCCAAATGCTCAATTATATTATCAACAACACTGTGATATACAGTTAATATAGAAGGTGGTACGATCAGATCTGTAGCACTAATTTCCAGCGCTTCCAGAAGTACTGAGGTTTAGTGGTACTGAATAAAGACCGCTGTGCAATGACAAATATTACCCTCATAAAGTGACCATGTAGCAGTAGATACCAGCTCTGACAGGTGCTCTGTAGACAGTCTAAGTGATTACAGTACCGCTATGTATTCAGAGATCGCAGGTGACGTCTGCAAACCCCAGATAGAGAACTGTGGATGAGTCGGGCTGCTTGGTTCATTCTAAGTTATCCTCCTATGACGTTGGACGCCTTTGAATTGTACAATCGTCACCACATTGTGGGCTTTGACAGTGAACTGCGAAAAGCCAACAGATCAGGGTTGCATCTAGAATGGAGTTGCTCTTGCAGCGCCAACATATAAAATACAATCCCATAACGAAAAATACAGTCCCTTGTAAAAACCTCAATTCCCCTCCCTTTAGCTCTTTTATCATATCATCCCATGAAAAACTTTAGAGTCCTCTCTTGTTTCCCTCCAGGAGTCCCATTCCAGACACAAGGCAGTACTCCAGCAGTAGGTCACCCTGCCTATACTCTTCCATTGTAATATGGTGTTCATCAGCTGACTGCTCACTAGCTTCAATGAACAGGCAGCGGAATACCTGAAGTAGGAGCTTGGGGCAACTGCCCAGTTTACCCCCCCAACGCCCGGCCCTGGGTGGGATTCAGACCCACAACTCCAATGCTGTGCCAACTGCTGAGTTCCCACTCCCGGCTGCAAGATTTTTCCAGAGCTGCACCAGTTCTGTGCAATGTGCTAACCCAGAGAATCAGGTTTATTCCCAGCACCCAGCATACCCTAAAAACACATCTTTTTAGGGAGGCCTTCCGTCTTCCCCAATTTAACTCTTCTCCATTTACGTTACTTATTCACGCTCCTTTGGAAAGCTGACCCCCTTCTTCCCACTCTATCCCCCACACACCCTATTGCACCTCTCACCTGTATATACAGAGATATGGCTGGTGACTGCTTCATACAGCTTTATGTAGACACTAGCTGATATAGCCGGCTTTGCCCAAGTTAACTTATTACAGGTGTTTACGTCTTGTTCGCCCAGAAAATGTGATGAAGTCGTGATTACTTCAGAGGAACCAAGAATAAAATATGTATACGCACAGTGGAGCTTTAGATTCTCCTCAGGCTGCATGTACCGATGTCCCTCTGCAGAATGTGCCATCCCTCTCACTCTGCTCACTTTTTACCCTTAAATGTTAAGCCGCTTTTTATTCAGATTTAACCCCAGACTGGGGATTGCAGCCCTTTCTTAGCCTAAGAAGCCATGCTCCATCCATGCAGTCCGTGGCTGCTTCCCTAAATACTTTACAGCCTTTTAACATGCACACAGAGGTCAGTTAGATTGTCCTCAGTATATACAAATAGAGGAGAGATAGATTCTCCTCAGCATACAAATCATTTCCATAGGCTTTACGGTTTCTGAGAAAGCAACTATCCCATGTATAGCAGATTTTTGCAGTTTCTCACGCTTTGAATTGAATATTGAAGTTGTGACCCCTTTACTTTTCCTATTTAGGATGTAAAGAATGGTTGTGGCAAATTTCATGTTTGTGCGGTTCAGATGTGTGTTATTAGTTACATAACATAGGGGGTCACTTACTTCTGTACTAAGAATTGAACAAACAATTACAAACCTTTACTTTTCCTATGTGGCAACTAAAGAATGGTCATGCCAAATTTCAAGTTTGTACGACCCCAGGAAGTTAGAGATTTAGATTAGGTACATAAAATAGGGGGTCGCTCACTTTTGCTCTTAGAATCGAATGATCAAGTTGCGACCCCTTTACTTTTCCTAGTCAGTATTTAAAGAAAGGTCGTGCTAACTTTCACGTTTTTATGACACTGGGAAGTTACATAACACAGGGGGTCACTTAATTTTGCACATAGTATTGAATAGTCAAATTGTGACTGCTTTACTTTTCCTATTTACAACCTAAAGAATGCTCATACCAAATGTCACGTTTGTGCGGTACAGATGTGTGGTATTATTTACATTACATAGGGAGTCACATACGTTTGCAATTACAATTGAATAATCAAGTTGCAACCCTTTTACTTTTGCTCTGTGGGACCTAAAGATTGAGCGTGCCAAATTTCAAGTTTGTACGACACCAGGAAATTAGAGAATTAGATTAGGTACATAACATAGGGGTTCTCTTACTTTTGCACTTAGAATTGATAAATCATGTTGTGACCCCTTTACTTTTCCTATGTAGGACATAAAGAAAGCTTGTGCCGAATTCCACGTTTGTACGACGCCGGGAAATTACATAACATAAGAGGTCACTTTTGCACTTAGAATTGAATATTGAAGTTGCGACCCCTTTACTCTTCCTATATAGGACCTTAAGAATGCTTGTGCCAAATTTCACATTTGCACAACACCGGTAAGTTAGACAATGAGTGGCAAGTCAGTCAATCAGTCAGTCAGTGAGGGCTTTCACCTTTATATATATAGATGTAGAGCCCCCTATCTTATTTCCAGGGTTGCACAGCACAAGCTCTTACACCATGTGCGTTACCGCTATTTCCTTTTATTCCGTAAGCTCTTGCCAGCTGGCCCTCATTCCTATTGTTGATACTGTATGTTGTATCTTATTTTGTGTATGTTGTCTCTGACTTGTAAAGTGTTGTGGATTACAATGGCGCTATATAAATAAATCATATTACTCTTGGCCACCCGGCCTGTGGGAAAAGGTTGGGGTGGCCTGGCCGTTTCACAGTCCTCAAGCCCGTTTCACCGTCCTCAAGCACCAGGCGAAGCGCTGCTAGTCAGACCTTATGTGCCCACCCAATGATAACATAGATCTCTGCTGTATTTATGCGCCACTAGATGCAGAGACTTTGACCTTAGGGAGACGCATGTTTTATACTTACCAGAGGAGAATGGAAAAATATCTAAAATATCTACACAGAATGACTCACTCGCTGCTGAAGAGCCGAATCCCATAGAAAGGGCGAACTAAAATGAATTGTTAGGCGAATTTGATTGACAAGAAATTGCTGTTGGCACCAGCTCATTTGCATAGATTACTGAGCGAGTGCTGTGATTGGCCGACACTGTAGCTTAACGGTTAGTGCAGCACTTCCCATGAGGAGCCTTGTTATAGACATCTCAACATAGTCATAGAGTCCTTCCCTTCTTCCCCTCTGCTCTCTAGCCAGATTTTACCATTTCAACAAGGGAAGGGACACTACTATCAAGAATTACTTTATAACATCTCAACAAGCCTTGTCTAACAAGTAGTCAAAATAAATATATAATTCCTATGACATTGCCTGTTCTGTACAAGATTATACCCAGACCCAGAACAGACCGACATGACTGCTCATCTTCACCCCTTCGAGAGCTGAGCTCAGGGAGATGAAGCCTGCATTTATCACTAGTTTCCCCTCTGTGGGCTCCAAGTCATATAATGGCCAGATCTACTGTAATTACTCGTGCACACAGGATGGCATAGTGTATGACCGCTTTGGCAACATAATAACTAGTTTCTTCGTATGCCATCAGAAAATCTGCCAGCATGTATTGGAAATATCTATCTCTGTAAACCATCTCATAGACAATCATATGGGCTTTTATTTGGAGGAAGAGAGAAAATCATTACACTCCTCAAGCAGTTTGCAGATGTTGCAAAGTTGCGATACATGGCCGATCTTAGACAGAGTGCAGCGATGGGCAAAATTATAAATGGGGCCCCAAATGCTCAATTATATTATCAACAACACTGTGATATACAGTTAATATAGAAGGTGGTACGATCAGATCTGTAGCACTAATTTCCAGCGCTTCCAGAAGTACTGAGGTTTAGTGGTACTGAATAAAGACCGCTGTGCAATGACAAATATTACCCTCATAAAGTGACCATGTAGCAGTAGATACCAGCTCTGACAGGTGCTCTGTAGACAGTCTAAGTGATTACAGTACCGCTATGTATTCAGAGATCGCAGGTGACGTCTGCAAACCCCAGATAGAGAACTGTGGATGAGTCGGGCTGCTTGGTTCATTCTAAGTTATCCTCCTATGACGTTGGACGCCTTTGAATTGTACAATCGTCACCACATTGTGGGCTTTGACAGTGAACTGCGAAAAGCCAACAGATCAGGGTTGCATCTAGAATGGAGTTGCTCTTGCAGCGCCAACATATAAAATACAATCCCATAACGAAAAATACAGTCCCTTGTAAAAACCTCAATTCCCCTCCCTTTAGCTCTTTTATCATATCATCCCATGAAAAACTTTAGAGTCCTCTCTTGTTTCCCTCCAGGAGTCCCATTCCAGACACAAGGCAGTACTCCAGCAGTAGGTCACCCTGCCTATACTCTTCCATTGTAATATGGTGTTCATCAGCTGACTGCTCACTAGCTTCAATGAACAGGCAGCGGAATACCTGAAGTAGGAGCTTGGGGCAACTGCCCAGTTTACCCCCCCAACGCCCGGCCCTGGGTGGGATTCAGACCCACAACTCCAATGCTGTGCCAACTGCTGAGTTCCCACTCCCGGCTGCAAGATTTTTCCAGAGCTGCACCAGTTCTGTGCAATGTGCTAACCCAGAGAATCAGGTTTATTCCCAGCACCCAGCATACCCTAAAAACACATCTTTTTAGGGAGGCCTTCCGTCTTCCCCAATTTAACTCTTCTCCATTTACGTTACTTATTCACGCTCCTTTGGAAAGCTGACCCCCTTCTTCCCACTCTATCCCCCACACACCCTATTGCACCTCTCACCTGTATATACAGAGATATGGCTGGTGACTGCTTCATACAGCTTTATGTAGACACTAGCTGATATAGCCGGCTTTGCCCAAGTTAACTTATTACAGGTGTTTACGTCTTGTTCGCCCAGAAAATGTGATGAAGTCGTGATTACTTCAGAGGAACCAAGAATAAAATATGTATACGCACAGTGGAGCTTTAGATTCTCCTCAGGCTGCATGTACCGATGTCCCTCTGCAGAATGTGCCATCCCTCTCACTCTGCTCACTTTTTACCCTTAAATGTTAAGCCGCTTTTTATTCAGATTTAACCCCAGACTGGGGATTGCAGCCCTTTCTTAGCCTAAGAAGCCATGCTCCATCCATGCAGTCCGTGGCTGCTTCCCTAAATACTTTACAGCCTTTTAACATGCACACAGAGGTCAGTTAGATTGTCCTCAGTATATACAAATAGAGGAGAGATAGATTCTCCTCAGCATACAAATCATTTCCATAGGCTTTACGGTTTCTGAGAAAGCAACTATCCCATGTATAGCAGATTTTTGCAGTTTCTCACGCTTTGAATTGAATATTGAAGTTGTGACCCCTTTACTTTTCCTATTTAGGATGTAAAGAATGGTTGTGGCAAATTTCATGTTTGTGCGGTTCAGATGTGTGTTATTAGTTACATAACATAGGGGGTCACTTACTTCTGTACTAAGAATTGAACAAACAATTACAAACCTTTACTTTTCCTATGTGGCAACTAAAGAATGGTCATGCCAAATTTCAAGTTTGTACGACCCCAGGAAGTTAGAGATTTAGATTAGGTACATAAAATAGGGGGTCGCTCACTTTTGCTCTTAGAATCGAATGATCAAGTTGCGACCCCTTTACTTTTCCTAGTCAGTATTTAAAGAAAGGTCGTGCTAACTTTCACGTTTTTATGACACTGGGAAGTTACATAACACAGGGGGTCACTTAATTTTGCACATAGTATTGAATAGTCAAATTGTGACTGCTTTACTTTTCCTATTTACAACCTAAAGAATGCTCATACCAAATGTCACGTTTGTGCGGTACAGATGTGTGGTATTATTTACATTACATAGGGAGTCACATACGTTTGCAATTACAATTGAATAATCAAGTTGCAACCCTTTTACTTTTGCTCTGTGGGACCTAAAGATTGAGCGTGCCAAATTTCAAGTTTGTACGACACCAGGAAATTAGAGAATTAGATTAGGTACATAACATAGGGGTTCTCTTACTTTTGCACTTAGAATTGATAAATCATGTTGTGACCCCTTTACTTTTCCTATGTAGGACATAAAGAAAGCTTGTGCCGAATTCCACGTTTGTACGACACCGGGAAATTACATAACATAAGAGGTCACTTTTGCACTTAGAATTGAATATTGAAGTTGCGACCCCTTTACTCTTCCTATATAGGACCTTAAGAATGCTTGTGCCAAATTTCACATTTGCACAACACCGGTAAGTTAGACAATGAGTGGCAAGTCAGTCAATCAGTCAGTCAGTGAGGGCTTTCACCTTTATATATATAGATGTAGAGCCCCCTATCTTATTTCCAGGGTTGCACAGAACAAGCTCTTACACCATGTGCGTTACCGCTATTTCCTTTTATTCCGTAAGCTCTTGCCAGCTGGCCCTCATTCCTATTGTTGATACTGTATGTTGTATCTTATTTTGTGTATGTTGTCTCTGACTTGTAAAGTGTTGTGGATTACAATGGCGCTATATAAATAAATCATATTACTCTTGGCCACCCGGCCTGTGGGAAAAGGTTGGGGTGGCCTGGCCGTTTCACAGTCCTCAAGCCCGTTTCACCGTCCTCAAGCACCAGGCGAAGCGCTGCTAGTCAGACCTTATGTGCCCACCCAATGATAACATAGATCTCTGCTGTATTTATGCGCCACTAGATGCAGAGACTTTGACCTTAGGGAGACGCATGTTTTATACTTACCAGAGGAGAATGGAAAAATATCTAAAATATCTACACAGAATGACTCACTCGCTGCTGAAGAGCCGAATCCCATAGAAAGGGCGAACTAAAATGAATTGTTAGGCGAATTTGATTGACAAGAAATTGCTGTTGGCACCAGCTCATTTGCATAGATTACTGAGCGAGTGCTGTGATTGGCCGACACTGTAGCTTAACGGTTAGTGCAGCACTTCCCATGAGGAGCCTTGTTATAGACATCTCAACATAGTCATAGAGTCCTTCCCTTCTTCCCCTCTGCTCTCTAGCCAGATTTTACCATTTCAACAAGGGAAGGGACACTACTATCAAAAATTACTTTATAACATCTCAACAAGCCTTGTCTAACAAGTAGTCAAAATAAATATATAATTCCTATGACATTGCCTGTTCTGTACAAGATTATACCCAGACCCAGAACAGACCGACATGACTGCTCATCTTCACCCCTTCGAGAGCTGAGCTCAGGGAGATGAAGCCTGCATTTATCACTAGTTTCCCCTCTGTGGGCTCCAAGTCATATAATGGCCAGATCTACTGTAATTACTCGTGCACACAGGATGGCATAGTGTATGACCGCTTTGGCAACATAATAACTAGTTTCTTCGTATGCCATCAGAAAATCTGCCAGCATGTATTGGAAATATCTATCTCTGTAAACCATCTCATAGACAATCATATGGGCTTTTATTTGGAGGAAGAGAGAAAATCATTACACTCCTCAAGCAGTTTGCAGATGTTGCAAAGTTGCGATTCATGGCCGATCTTAGACAGAGTGCGGCGATGGGCAAAATTATAAATGGGGCCCCAAATGCTCAATTATATTATCAACAACACTGTGATATACAGTTAATATAGAAGGTGGTACGATCAGATCTGTAGCACTAATTTCCAGCGCTTCCAGAAGTACTGAGGTTTAGTGGTACTGAATAAAGACTGCTGTGCAATGACAAATATTACCCTCATAAAGTGACCATGTAGCAGTAGATACCAGCTCTGACAGGTGCTCTGTAGACAGTCTAAGTGATTACAGTACCGCTATGTATTCAGAGATCGCAGGTGACGTCTGCAAACCCCAGATAGAGAACTGTGGATGAGTCGGGCTGCTTGGTTCATTCTAAGTTATCCTCCTATGACGTTGGACGCCTTTGAATTGTACAATCGTCACCACATTGTGGGCTTTGACAGTGAACTGCGAAAAGCCAACAGATCAGGGTTGCATCAAGAATGGAGTTGCTCTTGCAGCGCCAACATATAAAATACAATCCCATAACGAAAAATACAGTCCCTTGTAAAAACCTCAATTCCCCTCCCTTTAGCTCTTTTATCATATCATCCCATGAAAAACTTTAGAGTCCTCTCTTGTTTCCCTCCAGGAGTCCCATTCCAGACACAAGGCAGTACTCCAGCAGTAGGTCACCCTGCCTATACTCTTCCATTGTAATATGGTGTTCATCAGCTGACTGCTCACTAGCTTCAATGAACAGGCAGCGGAATACCTGAAGTAGGAGCTTGGGGCAACTGCCCAGTTTACCCCCCCAACGCCCGGCCCTGGGTGGGATTCAGACCCACAACTCCAATGCTGTGCCAACTGCTGAGTTCCCACTCCCGGCTGCAAGATTTTTCCAGAGCTGCACCAGTTCTGTGCAATGTGCTAACCCAGAGAATCAGGTTTATTCCCAGCACCCAGCATACCCTAAAAACACATCTTTTTAGGGAGGCCTTCCGTCTTCCCCAATTTAACTCTTCTCCATTTACGTTACTTATTCACGCTCCTTTGGAAAGCTGACCCCCTTCTTCCCACTCTATCCCCCACACACCCTATTGCACCTCTCACCTGTATATACAGAGATATGGCTGGTGACTGCTTCATACAGCTTTATGTAGACACTAGCTGATATAGCCGGCTTTGCCCAAGTTAACTTATTACAGGTGTTTACGTCTTGTTCGCCCAGAAAATGTGATGAAGTCGTGATTACTTCAGAGGAACCAAGAATAAAATATGTATACGCACAGTGGAGCTTTAGATTCTCCTCAGGCTGCATGTACCGATGTCCCTCTGCAGAATGTGCCATCCCTCTCACTCTGCTCACTTTTTACCCTTAAATGTTAAGCCGCTTTTTATTCAGATTTAACCCCAGACTGGGGATTGCAGCCCTTTCTTAGCCTAAGAAGCCATGCTCCATCCATGCAGTCCGTGGCTGCTTCCCTAAATACTTTACAGCCTTTTAACATGCACACAGAGGTCAGTTAGATTGTCCTCAGTATATACAAATAGAGGAGAGATAGATTCTCCTCAGCATACAAATCATTTCCATAGGCTTTACGGTTTCTGAGAAAGCAACTATCCCATGTATAGCAGATTTTTGCAGTTTCTCACGCTTTGAATTGAATATTGAAGTTGTGACCCCTTTACTTTTCCTATTTAGGATGTAAAGAATGGTTGTGGCAAATTTCATGTTTGTGCGGTTCAGATGTGTGTTATTAGTTACATAACATAGGGGGTCACTTACTTCTGTACTAAGAATTGAACAAACAATTACAAACCTTTACTTTTCCTATGTGGCAACTAAAGAATGGTCATGCCAAATTTCAAGTTTGTACGACCCCAGGAAGTTAGAGATTTAGATTAGGTACATAAAATAGGGGGTCGCTCACTTTTGCTCTTAGAATCGAATGATCAAGTTGCGACCCCTTTACTTTTCCTAGTCAGTATTTAAAGAAAGGTCGTGCTAACTTTCACGTTTTTATGACACTGGGAAGTTACATAACACAGGGGGTCACTTAATTTTGCACATAGTATTGAATAGTCAAATTGTGACTGCTTTACTTTTCCTATTTACAACCTAAAGAATGCTCATACCAAATGTCACGTTTGTGCGGTACAGATGTGTGGTATTATTTACATTACATAGGGAGTCACATACGTTTGCAATTACAATTGAATAATCAAGTTGCAACCCTTTTACTTTTGCTCTGTGGGACCTAAAGATTGAGCGTGCCAAATTTCAAGTTTGTACGACACCAGGAAATTAGAGAATTAGATTAGGTACATAACATAGGGGTTCTCTTACTTTTGCACTTAGAATTGATAAATCATGTTGTGACCCCTTTACTTTTCCTATGTAGGACATAAAGAAAGCTTGTGCCGAATTCCACGTTTGTACGACGCCGGGAAATTACATAACATAAGAGGTCACTTTTGCACTTAGAATTGAATATTGAAGTTGCGACCCCTTTACTCTTCCTATATAGGACCTTAAGAATGCTTGTGCCAAATTTCACATTTGCACAACACCGGTAAGTTAGACAATGAGTGGCAAGTCAGTCAATCAGTCAGTCAGTGAGGGCTTTCACCTTTATATATATAGATGTAGAGCCCCCTATCTTATTTCCAGGGTTGCACAGAACAAGCTCTTACACCATGTGCGTTACCGCTATTTCCTTTTATTCCGTAAGCTCTTGCCAGCTGGCCCTCATTCCTATTGTTGATACTGTATGTTGTATCTTATTTTGTGTATGTTGTCTCTGACTTGTAAAGTGTTGTGGATTACAATGGCGCTATATAAATAAATCATATTACTCTTGGCCTCCCGGCCTGTGGGAAAAGGTTGGGGTGGCCTGGCCGTTTCACAGTCCTCAAGCCCGTTTCACCGTCCTCAAGCACCAGGCGAAGCGCTGCTAGTCAGACCTTATGTGCCCACCCAATGATAACATAGATCTCTGCTGTATTTATGCGCCACTAGATGCAGAGACTTTGACCTTAGGGAGACGCATGTTTTATACTTACCAGAGGAGAATGGAAAAATATCTAAAATATCTACACAGAATGACTCACTCGCTGCTGAAGAGCCGAATCCCATAGAAAGGGCGAACTAAAATGAATTGTTAGGCGAATTTGATTGACAAGAAATTGCTGTTGGCACCAGCTCATTTGCATAGATTACTGAGCGAGCGCTGTGATTGGCCGACACTGTAGCTTAACGGTTAGTGCAGCACTTCCCATGAGGAGCCTTGTTATAGACATCTCAACATAGTCATAGAGTCCTTCCCTTCTTCCCCTCTGCTCTCTAGCCAGATTTTACCATTTCAACAAGGGAAGGGACACTACTATCAAAAATTACTTTATAACATCTCAACAAGCCTTGTCTAACAAGTAGTCAAAATAAATATATAATTCCTATGACATTGCCTGTTCTGTACAAGATTATACCCAGACCCAGAACAGACCGACATGACTGCTCATCTTCACCCCTTCGAGAGCTGAGCTCAGGGAGATGAAGCCTGCATTTATCACTAGTTTCCCCTCTGTGGGCTCCAAGTCATATAATGGCCAGATCTACTGTAATTACTCGTGCACACAGGATGGCATAGTGTATGACCGCTTTGGCAACATAATAACTAGTTTCTTCGTATGCCATCAGAAAATCTGCCAGCATGTATTGGAAATATCTATCTCTGTAAACCATCTCATAGACAATCATATGGGCTTTTATTTGGAGGAAGAGAGAAAATCATTACACTCCTCAAGCAGTTTGCAGATGTTGCAAAGTTGCGATTCATGGCCGATCTTAGACAGAGTGCGGCGATGGGCAAAATTATAAATGGGGCCCCAAATGCTCAATTATATTATCAACAACACTGTGATATTCAGTTAATATAGAAGGTGGTACGATCAGATCTGTAGCACTAATTTCCAGCGCTTCCAGAAGTACTGAGGTTTAGTGGTACTGAATAAAGACCGCTGTGCAATGACAAATATTACCCTCATAAAGTGACCATGTAGCAGTAGATACCAGCTCTGACAGGTGCTCTGTAGACAGTCTAAGTGATTACAGTACCGCTATGTATTCAGAGATCGCAGGTGACGTCTGCAAACCCCAGATAGAGAACTGTGGATGAGTCGGGCTGCTTGGTTCATTCTAAGTTATCCTCCTATGACGTTGGACGCCTTTGAATTGTACAATCGTCACCACGTTGTGGGCTTTGACAGTGAACTGCGAAAAGCCAACAGATCAGGGTTGCATCTAGAATGGAGTTGCTCTTGCAGCGCCAACATATAAAATACAATCCCATAACGAAAAATACAGTCCCTTGTAAAAACCTCAATTCCCCTCCCTTTAGCTCTTTTATCATATCATCCCATGAAAAACTTTAGAGTCCTCTCTTGTTTCCCTCCAGGAGTCCCATTCCAGACACAAGGCAGTACTCCAGCAGTAGGTCACCCTGCCTATACTCTTCCATTGTAATATGGTGTTCATCAGCTGACTGCTCACTAGCTTCAATGAACAGGCAGCGGAATACCTGAAGTAGGAGCTTGGGGCAACTGCCCAGTTTACCCCCCCAACGCCCGGCCCTGGGTGGGATTCAGACCCACAACTCCAATGCTGTGCCAACTGCTGAGTTCCCACTCCCGGCTGCAAGATTTTTCCAGAGCTGCACCAGTTCTGTGCAATGTGCTAACCCAGAGAATCAGGTTTATTCCCAGCACCCAGCATACCCTAAAAACACATCTTTTTAGGGAGGCCTTCCGTCTTCCCCAATTTAACTCTTCTCCATTTACGTTACTTATTCACGCTCCTTTGGAAAGCTGACCCCCTTCTTCCCACTCTATCCCCCACACACCCTATTGCACCTCTCACCTGTATATACAGAGATATGGCTGGTGACTGCTTCATACAGCTTTATGTAGACACTAGCTGATCTAGCCGGCTTTGCCCAAGTTAACTTATTACAGGTGTTTACGTCTTGTTCGCCCAGAAAATGTTATGAAGTCGTGATTACTTCAGAGGAACCAAGAATAAAATATGTATACGCACAGTGGAGCTTTAGATTCTCCTCAGGCTGCATGTACCGATGTCCCTCTGCAGAATGTGCCATCCCTCTCACTCTGCTCACTTTTTACCCTTAAATGTTAAGCCGCTTTTTATTCAGATTTAACCCCAGACTGGGGATTGCAGCCCTTTCTTAGCCTAAGAAGCCATGCTCCATCCATGCAGTCCGTGGCTGCTTCCCTAAATACTTTACAGCCTTTTAACATGCACACAGAGGTCAGTTAGATTGTCCTCAGTATATACAAATAGAGGAGAGATAGATTCTCCTCAGCATACAAATCATTTCCATAGGCTTTACGGTTTCTGAGAAAGCAACTATCCCATGTATAGCAGATGTTTGCAGTTTCTCACGCTTTGAATTGAATATTGAAGTTGTGACCCCTTTACTTTTCCTATTTAGGATGTAAAGAATGGTTGTGGCAAATTTCATGTTTGTGCGGTTCAGATGTGTGTTATTAGTTACATAACATAGGGGGTCACTTACTTCTGTACTAAGAATTGAACAAACAATTACAAACCTTTACTTTTCCTATGTGGCAACTAAAGAATGGTCATGCCAAATTTCAAGTTTGTACGACCCCAGGAAGTTAGAGATTTAGATTAGGTACATAAAATAGGGGGTCGCTCACTTTTGCTCTTAGAATCGAATGATCAAGTTGCGACCCCTTTACTTTTCCTAGTCAGTATTTAAAGAAAGGTCGTGCTAACTTTCACGTTTTTATGACACTGGGAAGTTACATAACACAGGGGGTCACTTAATTTTGCACATAGTATTGAATAGTCAAATTGTGACTGCTTTACTTTTCCTATTTACAACCTAAAGAATGCTCATACCAAATGTCACGTTTGTGCGGTACAGATGTGTGGTATTATTTACATTACATAGGGAGTCACATACGTTTGCAATTACAATTGAATAATCAAGTTGCAACCCTTTTACTTTTGCTCTGTGGGACCTAAAGATTGAGCGTGCCAAATTTCAAGTTTGTACGACACCAGGAAATTAGAGAATTAGATTAGGTACATAACATAGGGGTTCTCTTACTTTTGCACTTAGAATTGATAAATCATGTTGTGACCCCTTTACTTTTCCTATGTAGGACATAAAGAAAGCTTGTGCCGAATTCCACGTTTGTACGACACCGGGAAATTACATAACATAAGAGGTCACTTTTGCACTTAGAATTGAATATTGAAGTTGCGACCCCTTTACTCTTCCTATATAGGACCTTAAGAATGCTTGTGCCAAATTTCACATTTGCACAACACCGGTAAGTTAGACAATGAGTGGCAAGTCAGTCAATCAGTCAGTCAGTGAGGGCTTTCACCTTTATATATATAGATGTAGAGCCCCCTATCTTATTTCCAGGGTTGCACAGAACAAGCTCTTACACCATGTGCGTTACCGCTATTTCCTTTTATTCCGTAAGCTCTTGCCAGCTGGCCCTCATTCCTATTGTTGATACTGTATGTTGTATCTTATTTTGTGTATGTTGTCTCTGACTTGTAAAGTGTTGTGGATTACAATGGCGCTATATAAATAAATCATATTACTCTTGGCCACCCGGCCTGTGGGAAAAGGTTGGGGTGGCCTGGCCGTTTCACAGTCCTCAAGCCCGTTTCACCGTCCTCAAGCACCAGGCGAAGCGCTGCTAGTCAGACCTTATGTGCCCACCCAATGATAACATAGATCTCTGCTGTATTTATGCGCCACTAGATGCAGAGACTTTGACCTTAGGGAGACGCATGTTTTATACTTACCAGAGGAGAATGGAAAAATATCTAAAATATCTACACAGAATGACTCACTCGCTGCTGAAGAGCCGAATCCCATAGAAAGGGCGAACTAAAATGAATTGTTAGGCGAATTTGATTGACAAGAAATTGCTGTTGGCACCAGCTCATTTGCATAGATTACTGAGCGAGTGCTGTGATTGGCCGACACTGTAGCTTAACGGTTAGTGCAGCACTTCCCATGAGGAGCCTTGTTATAGACATCTCAACATAGTCATAGAGTCCTTCCCTTCTTCCCCTCTGCTCTCTAGCCAGATTTTACCATTTCAACAAGGGAAGGGACACTACTATCAAAAATTATTTTATAACATCTCAACAAGCCTTGTCTAACAAGTAGTCAAAATAAATATATAATTCCTATGACATTGCCTGTTCTGTACAAGATTATACCCAGACCCAGAACAGACTGACATGACTGCTCATCTTCACCCCTTCGAGAGCTGAGCTCAGGGAGATGAAGCCTGCATTTATCACTAGTTTCCCCTCTGTGGGCTCCAAGTCATATAATGGCCAGATCTACTGTAATTACTCGTGCACACAGGATGGCATAGTGTATGACCGCTTTGGCAACATAATAACTAGTTTCTTCGTATGCCATCAGAAAATCTGCCAGCATGTATTGGAAATATCTATCTTTGTAAACCATCTCATAGACAATCATATGGGCTTTTATTTGGAGGAAGAGAGAAAATCATTACACTCCTCAAGCAGTTTGCAGATGTTGCAAAGTTGCGATTCATGGCCGATCTTAGACAGAGTGCGGCGATGGGCAAAATTATAAATGGGGCCCCAAATGCTCAATTATATTATCAACAACACTGTGGTATTCAGTTAATATAGAAGGTGGTACGATCAGATCTGTAGCACTAATTTCCAGCGCTTCCAGAAGTACTGAGGTTTAGTGGTACTGAATAAAGACCGCTGTGCAATGACAAATATTACCCTCATAAAGTGACCATGTGGCAGTAGATACCAGCTCTGACAGGTGCTCTGTAGACAGTCTAAGTGATTACAGTACCGCTATGTATTCAGAGATCGCAGGTGACGTCTGCAAACCCCAGATAGAGAACTGTGGATGAGTCGGGCTGCTTGGTTCATTCTAAGTTATCCTCCTATGACGTTGGACGCCTTTGAATTGTACAATCGTCACCACGTTGTGGGCTTTGACACTGAACTGCGAAAAGCCAACAGATCAGGGTTGCATCTAGAATGGAGTTGCTCTTGCAGCGCCAACATATAAAATACAATCCCATAACGAAAAATACAGTCCCTTGTAAAAACCTCAATTCCCCTCCCTTTAGCTCTTTTATCATATCATCCCATGAAAAACTTTAGAGTCCTCTCTTGTTTCCCTCCAGGAGTCCCATTCCAGACACGAGGCAGTACTCCAGCAGTAGGTCACCCTGCCTATACTCTTCCATTGTAATATGGTGTTCATCAGCTGACTGCTCACTAGCTTCAATGAACAGGCAGCGGAATACCTGAGGTAGGAGCTTGGGGCAACTGCCCAGTTTACCCCCCTAACGCCCGGCCCTGGGTGGGATTCAGACCCACAACTCCAATGCTGTGCCAACTGCTGAGTTCCCACTCCCGGCTGCAAGATTTTTCCAGAGCTGCACCAGTTCTGTGCAATGTGCTAACCCAGAGAATCAGGTTTATTCCCAGCACCCAGCATACCCTAAAAACACATCTTTTTAGGGAGGCCTTCCGTCTTCCCCAATTTAACTCTTCTCCATTTACGTTACTTATTCACGCTCCTTTGGAAAGCTGACCCCCTTCTTCCCACTCTATCCCCCACACACCCTATTGCACCTCTCACCTGTATATACAGAGATATGGCTGGTGACTGCTTCATACAGCTTTATGTAGACACTAGCTGATATAGCCGGCTTTGCCCAAGTTAACTTATTACAGGTGTTTACGTCTTGTTCGCCCAGAAAATGTGATGAAGTCGTGATTACTTCAGAGGAACCAAGAATAAAATATGTATACGCACAGTGGAGCTTTAGATTCTCCTCAGGCTGCATGTACCGATGTCCCTCTGCAGAATGTGCCATCCCTCTCACTGTGCTCACTTTTTACCCTTAAATGTTAAGCCGCTTTTTATTCAGATTTAACCCCAGACTGGGGATTGCAGCCCTTTCTTAGCCTAAGAAGCCATGCTCCATCCATGCAGTCCGTGGCTGCTTCCCTAAATACTTTACAGCCTTTTAACATGCACACAGAGGTCAGTTAGATTGTCCTCAGTATATACAAATAGAGGAGAGATAGATTCTCCTCAGCATACAAATCATTTCCATAGGCTTTACGGTTTCTGAGAAAGCAACTATCCCATGTATAGCAGATTTTTGCAGTTTCTCACGCTTTGAATTGAATATTGAAGTTGTGACCCCTTTACTTTTCCTATTTAGGATGTAAAGAATGGTTGTGGCAAATTTCATGTTTGTGCGGTTCAGATGTGTGTTATTAGTTACATAACATAGGGGGTCACTTACTTCTGTACTAAGAATTGAACAAACAATTACAAACCTTTACTTTTCCTATGTGGCAACTAAAGAATGGTCATGCCAAATTTCAAGTTTGTACGACCCCAGGAAGTTAGAGATTTAGATTAGGTACATAAAATAGGGGGTCGCTCACTTTTGCTCTTAGAATCGAATGATCAAGTTGCGACCCCTTTACTTTTCCTAGTCAGTATTTAAAGAAAGGTCGTGCTAACTTTCACGTTTTTATGACACTGGGAAGTTACATAACACAGGGGGTCACTTAATTTTGCACATAGTATTGAATAGTCAAATTGTGACTGCTTTACTTTTCCTATTTACAACCTAAAGAATGCTCATACCAAATGTCACGTTTGTGCGGTACAGATGTGTGGTATTATTTACATTACATAGGGAGTCACATACGTTTGCAATTACAATTGAATAATCAAGTTGCAACCCTTTTACTTTTGCTCTGTGGGACCTAAAGATTGAGCGTGCCAAATTTCAAGTTTGTACGACACCAGGAAATTAGAGAATTAGATTAGGTACATAACATAGGGGTTCTCTTACTTTTGCACTTAGAATTGATAAATCATGTTGTGACCCCTTTACTTTTCCTATGTAGGACATAAAGAAAGCTCGTGCCGAATTCCACGTTTGTACGACACCGGGAAATTACATAACATAAGAGGTCACTTTTGCACTTAGAATTGAATATTGAAGTTGCGACCCCTTTACTCTTCCTATATAGGACCTTAAGAATGCTTGTGCCAAATTTCACATTTGCACAACACCGGTAAGTTAGACAATGAGTGGCAAGTCAGTCAATCAGTCAGTCAGTGAGGGCTTTCACCTTTATATATATAGATGTAGAGCCCCCTATCTTATTTCCAGGGTTGCACAGAACAAGCTCTTACACCATGTGCGTTACCGCTATTTCCTTTTATTCCGTAAGCTCTTGCCAGCTGGCCCTCATTCCTATTGTTGATACTGTATGTTGTATCTTATTTTGTGTATGTTGTCTCTGACTTGTAAAGTGTTGTGGATTACAATGGCGCTATATAAATAAATCATATTACTCTTGGCCACCCGGCCTGTGGGAAAAGGTTGGGGTGGCCTGGCCGTTTCACAGTCCTCAAGCCCGTTTCACCGTCCTCAAGCACCAGGCGAAGCGCTGCTAGTCAGACCTTATGTGCCCACCCAATGATAACATAGATCTCTGCTGTATTTATGCGCCACTAGATGCAGAGACTTTGACCTTAGGGAGACGCATGTTTTATACTTACCAGAGGAGAATGGAAAAATATCTAAAATATCTACACAGAATGACTCACTCGCTGCTGAAGAGCCGAATCCCATAGAAAGGGCGAAATAAAATGAATTGTTAGGCGAATTTGATTGACAAGAAATTGCTGTTGGCACCAGCTCATTTGCATAGATTACTGAGCGAGTGCTGTGATTGGCCGACACTGTAGCTTAACGGTTAGTGCAGCACTTCCCATGAGGAGCCTTGTTATAGACATCTCAACATAGTCATAGAGTCCTTCCCTTCTTCCCCTCTGCTCTCTAGCCAGATTTTACCATTTCAACAAGGGAAGGGACACTACTATCAAAAATTACTTTATAACATCTCAACAAGCCTTGTCTAACAAGTAGTCAAAATAAATATATAATTCCTATGACATTGCCTGTTCTGTACAAGATTATACCCAGACCCAGAACAGACCGACATGACTGCTCATCTTCACCCCTTCGAGAGCTGAGCTCAGGGAGATGAAGCCTGCATTTATCACTAGTTTCCCCTCTGTGGGCTCCAAGTCATATAATGGCCAGATCTACTGTAATTACTCGTGCACACAGGATGGCATAGTGTATGACCGCTTTGGCAACATAATAACTAGTTTCTTCGTATGCCATCAGAAAATCTGCCAGCATGTATTGGAAATATCTATCTTTGTAAACCATCTCATAGACAATCATATGGGCTTTTATTTGGAGGAAGAGAGAAAATCATTACACTCCTCAAGCAGTTTGCAGATGTTGCAAAGTTGCGATTCATGGCCGATCTTAGACAGAGTGCGGCGATGGGCAAAATTATAAATGGGGCCCCAAATGCTCAATTATATTATCAACAACACTGTGGTATTCAGTTAATATAGAAGGTGGTACGATCAGATCTGTAGCACTAATTTCCAGCGCTTCCAGAAGTACTGAGGTTTAGTGGTACTGAATAAAGACCGCTGTGCAATGACAAATATTACCCTCATAAAGTGACCATGTGGCAGTAGATACCAGCTCTGACAGGTGCTCTGTAGACAGTCTAAGTGATTACAGTACCGCTATGTATTCAGAGATCGCAGGTGACGTCTGCAAACCCCAGATAGAGAACTGTGGATGAGTCGGGCTGCTTGGTTCATTCTAAGTTATCCTCCTATGACGTTGGACGCCTTTGAATTGTACAATCGTCACCACGTTGTGGGCTTTGACACTGAACTGCGAAAAGCCAACAGATCAGGGTTGCATCTAGAATGGAGTTGCTCTTGCAGCGCCAACATATAAAATACAATCCCATAACGAAAAATACAGTCCCTTGTAAAAACCTCAATTCCCCTCCCTTTAGCTCTTTTATCATATCATCCCATGAAAAACTTTAGAGTCCTCTCTTGTTTCCCTCCAGGAGTCCCATTCCAGACACGAGGCAGTACTCCAGCAGTAGGTCACCCTGCCTATACTCTTCCATTGTAATATGGTGTTCATCAGCTGACTGCTCACTAGCTTCAATGAACAGGCAGCGGAATACCTGAGGTAGGAGCTTGGGGCAACTGCCCAGTTTACCCCCCTAACGCCCGGCCCTGGGTGGGATTCAGACCCACAACTCCAATGCTGTGCCAACTGCTGAGTTCCCACTCCCGGCTGCAAGATTTTTCCAGAGCTGCACCAGTTCTGTGCAATGTGCTAACCCAGAGAATCAGGTTTATTCCCAGCACCCAGCATACCCTAAAAACACATCTTTTTAGGGAGGCCTTCCGTCTTCCCCAATTTAACTCTTCTCCATTTACGTTACTTATTCACGCTCCTTTGGAAAGCTGACCCCCTTCTTCCCACTCTATCCCCCACACACCCTATTGCACCTCTCACCTGTATATACAGAGATATGGCTGGTGACTGCTTCATACAGCTTTATGTAGACACTAGCTGATATAGCCGGCTTTGCCCAAGTTAACTTATTACAGGTGTTTACGTCTTGTTCGCCCAGAAAATGTGATGAAGTCGTGATTACTTCAGAGGAACCAAGAATAAAATATGTATACGCACAGTGGAGCTTTAGATTCTCCTCAGGCTGCATGTACCGATGTCCCTCTGCAGAATGTGCCATCCCTCTCACTCTGCTCACTTTTTACCCTTAAATGTTAAGCCGCTTTTTATTCAGATTTAACCCCAGACTGGGGATTGCAGCCCTTTCTTAGCCTAAGAAGCCATGCTCCATCCATGCAGTCCGTGGCTGCTTCCCTAAATACTTTACAGCCTTTTAACATGCACACAGAGGTCAGTTAGATTGTCCTCAGTATATACAAATAGAGGAGAGATAGATTCTCCTCAGCATACAAATCATTTCCATAGGCTTTACGGTTTCTGAGAAAGCAACTATCCCATGTATAGCAGATTTTTGCAGTTTCTCACGCTTTGAATTGAATATTGAAGTTGTGACCCCTTTACTTTTCCTATTTAGGATGTAAAGAATGGTTGTGGCAAATTTCATGTTTGTGCGGTTCAGATGTGTGTTATTAGTTACATAACATAGGGGGTCACTTACTTCTGTACTAAGAATTGAACAAACAATTACAAACCTTTACTTTTCCTATGTGGCAACTAAAGAATGGTCATGCCAAATTTCAAGTTTGTACGACCCCAGGAAGTTAGAGATTTAGATTAGGTACATAAAATAGGGGGTCGCTCACTTTTGCTCTTAGAATCGAATGATCAAGTTGCGACCCCTTTACTTTTCCTAGTCAGTATTTAAAGAAAGGTCGTGCTAACTTTCACGTTTTTATGACACTGGGAAGTTACATAACACAGGGGGTCACTTAATTTTGCACATAGTATTGAATAGTCAAATTGTGACTGCTTTACTTTTCCTATTTACAACCTAAAGAATGCTCATACCAAATGTCACGTTTGTGCGGTACAGATGTGTGGTATTATTTACATTACATAGGGAGTCACATACGTTTGCAATTACAATTGAATAATCAAGTTGCAACCCTTTTACTTTTGCTCTGTGGGACCTAAAGATTGAGCGTGCCAAATTTCAAGTTTGTACGACACCAGGAAATTAGAGAATTAGATTAGGTACATAACATAGGGGTTCTCTTACTTTTGCACTTAGAATTGATAACCCATGTTGTGACCCCTTTACTTTTCCTATGTAGGACATAAAGAAAGCTTGTGCCGAATTCCACGTTTGTACGACACCGGGAAATTACATAACATAAGAGGTCACTTTTGCACTTAGAATTGAATATTGAAGTTGCGACCCCTTTACTCTTCCTATATAGGACCTTAAGAATGCTTGTGCCAAATTTCACATTTGCACAACACCGGTAAGTTAGACAATGAGTGGCAAGTCAGTCAATCAGTCAGTCAGTGAGGGCTTTCACCTTTATATATATAGATGTAGAGCCCCCTATCTTATTTCCAGGGTTGCACAGAACAAGCTCTTACACCATGTGCGTTACCGCTATTTCCTTTTATTCCGTAAGCTCTTGCCAGCTGGCCCTCATTCCTATTGTTGATACTGTATGTTGTATCTTATTTTGTGTATGTTGTCTCTGACTTGTAAAGTGTTGTGGATTACAATGGCGCTATATAAATAAATCATATTACTCTTGGCCACCCGGCCTGTGGGAAAAGGTTGGGGTGGCCTGGCCGTTTCACAGTCCTCAAGCCCGTTTCACCGTCCTCAAGCACCAGGCGAAGCGCTGCTAGTCAGACCTTATGTGCCCACCCAATGATAACATAGATCTCTGCTGTATTTATGCGCCACTAGATGCAGAGACTTTGACCTTAGGGAGACGCATGTTTTATACTTACCAGAGGAGAATGGAAAAATATCTAAAATATCTACACAGAATGACTCACTCGCTGCTGAAGAGCCGAATCCCATAGAAAGGGCGAACTAAAATGAATTGTTAGGCGAATTTGATTGACAAGAAATTGCTGTTGGCACCAGCTCATTTGCATAGATTACTGAGCGAGTGCTGTGATTGGCCGACACTGTAGCTTAACGGTTAGTGCAGCACTTCCCATGAGGAGCCTTGTTATAGACATCTCAACATAGTCATAGAGTCCTTCCCTTCTTCCCCTCTGCTCTCTAGCCAGATTTTACCATTTCAACAAGGGAAGGGACACTACTATCAAAAATTACTTTATAACATCTCAACAAGCCTTGTCTAACAAGTAGTCAAAATAAATATATAATTCCTATGACATTGCCTGTTCTGTACAAGATTATACCCAGACCCAGAACAGACCGACATGACTGCTCATCTTCACCCCTTCGAGAGCTGAGCTCAGGGAGATGAAGCCTGCATTTATCACTAGTTTCCCCTCTGTGGGCTCCAAGTCATATAATGGCCAGATCTACTGTAATTACTCGTGCACACAGGATGGCATAGTGTATGACCGCTTTGGCAACATAATAACTAGTTTCTTCGTATGCCATCAGAAAATCTGCCAGCATGTATTGGAAATATCTATCTCTGTAAACCATCTCATAGACAATCATATGGGCTTTTATTTGGAGGAAGAGAGAAAATCATTACACTCCTCAAGCAGTTTGCAGATGTTGCAAAGTTGCGATACATGGCCGATCTTAGACAGAGTGCGGCGATGGGCAAAATTATAAATGGGGCCCCAAATGCTCAATTATATTATCAACAACACTGTGATATACAGTTAATATAGAAGGTGGTACGATCAGATCTGTAGCACTAATTTCCAGCGCTTCCAGAAGTACTGAGGTTTAGTGGTACTGAATAAAGACCGCTGTGCAATGACAAATATTACCCTCATAAAGTGACCATGTAGCAGTAGATACCAGCTCTGACAGGTGCTCTGTAGACAGTCTAAGTGATTACAGTACCGCTATGTATTCAGAGATCGCAGGTGACGTCTGCAAACCCCAGATAGAGAACTGTGGATGAGTCGGGCTGCTTGGTTCATTCTAAGTTATCCTCCTATGACGTTGGACGCCTTTGAATTGTACAATCGTCACCACATTGTGGGCTTTGACAGTGAACTGCGAAAAGCCAACAGATCAGGGTTGCATCTAGAATGGAGTTGCTCTTGCAGCGCCAACATATAAAATACAATCCCATAACGAAAAATACAGTCCCTTGTAAAAACCTCAATTCCCCTCCCTTTAGCTCTTTTATCATATCATCCCATGAAAAACTTTAGAGTCCTCTCTTGTTTCCCTCCAGGAGTCCCATTCCAGACACAAGGCAGTACTCCAGCAGTAGGTCACCCTGCCTATACTCTTCCATTGTAATATGGTGTTCATCAGCTGACTGCTCACTAGCTTCAATGAACAGGCAGCGGAATACCTGAAGTAGGAGCTTGGGGCAACTGCCCAGTTTACCCCCCCAACGCCCGGCCCTGGGTGGGATTCAGACCCACAACTCCAATGCTGTGCCAACTGCTGAGTTCCCACTCCCGGCTGCAAGATTTTTCCAGAGCTGCACCAGTTCTGTGCAATGTGCTAACCCAGAGAATCAGGTTTATTCCCAGCACCCAGCATACCCTAAAAACACATCTTTTTAGGGAGGCCTTCCGTCTTCCCCAATTTAACTCTTCTCCATTTACGTTACTTATTCACGCTCCTTTGGAAAGCTGACCCCCTTCTTCCCACTCTATCCCCCACACACCCTATTGCACCTCTCACCTGTATATACAGAGATATGGCTGGTGACTGCTTCATACAGCTTTATGTAGACACTAGCTGATATAGCCGGCTTTGCCCAAGTTAACTTATTACAGGTGTTTACGTCTTGTTCGCCCAGAAAATGTGATGAAGTCGTGATTACTTCAGAGGAACCAAGAATAAAATATGTATACGCACAGTGGAGCTTTAGATTCTCCTCAGGCTGCATGTACCGATGTCCCTCTGCAGAATGTGCCATCCCTCTCACTCTGCTCACTTTTTACCCTTAAATGTTAAGCCGCTTTTTATTCAGATTTAACCCCAGACTGGGGATTGCAGCCCTTTCTTAGCCTAAGAAGCCATGCTCCATCCATGCAGTCCGTGGCTGCTTCCCTAAATACTTTACAGCCTTTTAACATGCACACAGAGGTCAGTTAGATTGTCCTCAGTATATACAAATAGAGGAGAGATAGATTCTCCTCAGCATACAAATCATTTCCATAGGCTTTACGGTTTCTGAGAAAGCAACTATCCCATGTATAGCAGATTTTTGCAGTTTCTCACGCTTTGAATTGAATATTGAAGTTGTGACCCCTTTACTTTTCCTATTTAGGATGTAAAGAATGGTTGTGGCAAATTTCATGTTTGTGCGGTTCAGATGTGTGTTATTAGTTACATAACATAGGGGGTCACTTACTTCTGTACTAAGAATTGAACAAACAATTACAAACCTTTACTTTTCCTATGTGGCAACTAAAGAATGGTCATGCCAAATTTCAAGTTTGTACGACCCCAGGAAGTTAGAGATTTAGATTAGGTACATAAAATAGGGGGTCGCTCACTTTTGCTCTTAGAATCGAATGATCAAGTTGCGACCCCTTTACTTTTCCTAGTCAGTATTTAAAGAAAGGTCGTGCTAACTTTCACGTTTTTATGACACTGGGAAGTTACATAACACAGGGGGTCACTTAATTTTGCACATAGTATTGAATAGTCAAATTGTGACTGCTTTACTTTTCCTATTTACAACCTAAAGAATGCTCATACCAAATGTCACGTTTGTGCGGTACAGATGTGTGGTATTATTTACATTACATAGGGAGTCACATACGTTTGCAATTACAATTGAATAATCAAGTTGCAACCCTTTTACTTTTGCTCTGTGGGACCTAAAGATTGAGCGTGCCAAATTTCAAGTTTGTACGACACCAGGAAATTAGAGAATTAGATTAGGTACATAACATAGGGGTTCTCTTACTTTTGCACTTAGAATTGATAAATCATGTTGTGACCCCTTTACTTTTCCTATGTAGGACATAAAGAAAGCTTGTGCCGAATTCCACGTTTGTACGACGCCGGGAAATTACATAACATAAGAGGTCACTTTTGCACTTAGAATTGAATATTGAAGTTGCGACCCCTTTACTCTTCCTATATAGGACCTTAAGAATGCTTGTGCCAAATTTCACATTTGCACAACACCGGTAAGTTAGACAATGAGTGGCAAGTCAGTCAATCAGTCAGTCAGTGAGGGCTTTCACCTTTATATATATAGATGTAGAGCCCCCTATCTTATTTCCAGGGTTGCACAGCACAAGCTCTTACACCATGTGCGTTACCGCTATTTCCTTTTATTCCGTAAGCTCTTGCCAGCTGGCCCTCATTCCTATTGTTGATACTGTATGTTGTATCTTATTTTGTGTATGTTGTCTCTGACTTGTAAAGTGTTGTGGATTACAATGGCGCTATATAAATAAATCATATTACTCTTGGCCACCCGGCCTGTGGGAAAAGGTTGGGGTGGCCTGGCCGTTTCACAGTCCTCAAGCCCGTTTCACCGTCCTCAAGCACCAGGCGAAGCGCTGCTAGTCAGACCTTATGTGCCCACCCAATGATAACATAGATCTCTGCTGTATTTATGCGCCACTAGATGCAGAGACTTTGACCTTAGGGAGACGCATGTTTTATACTTACCAGAGGAGAATGGAAAAATATCTAAAATATCTACACAGAATGACTCACTCGCTGCTGAAGAGCCGAATCCCATAGAAAGGGCGAACTAAAATGAATTGTTAGGCGAATTTGATTGACAAGAAATTGCTGTTGGCACCAGCTCATTTGCATAGATTACTGAGCGAGTGCTGTGATTGGCCGACACTGTAGCTTAACGGTTAGTGCAGCACTTCCCATGAGGAGCCTTGTTATAGACATCTCAACATAGTCATAGAGTCCTTCCCTTCTTCCCCTCTGCTCTCTAGCCAGATTTTACCATTTCAACAAGGGAAGGGACACTACTATCAAGAATTACTTAATAACATCTCAACAAGCCTTGTCTAACAAGTAGTCAAAATAAATATATAATTCCTATGACATTGCCTGTTCTGTACAAGATTATACCCAGACCCAGAACAGACCGACATGACTGCTCATCTTCACCCCTTCGAGAGCTGAGCTCAGGGAGATGAAGCCTGCATTTATCACTAGTTTCCCCTCTGTGGGCTCCAAGTCATATAATGGCCAGATCTACTGTAATTACTCGTGCACACAGGATGGCATAGTGTATGACCGCTTTGGCAACATAATAACTAGTTTCTTCGTATGCCATCAGAAAATCTGCCAGCATGTATTGGAAATATCTATCTCTGTAAACCATCTCATAGACAATCATATGGGCTTTTATTTGGAGGAAGAGAGAAAATCATTACACTCCTCAAGCAGTTTGCAGATGTTGCAAAGTTGCGATACATGGCCGATCTTAGACAGAGTGCAGCGATGGGCAAAATTATAAATGGGGCCCCAAATGCTCAATTATATTATCAACAACACTGTGATATACAGTTAATATAGAAGGTGGTACGATCAGATCTGTAGCACTAATTTCCAGCGCTTCCAGAAGTACTGAGGTTTAGTGGTACTGAATAAAGACCGCTGTGCAATGACAAATATTACCCTCATAAAGTGACCATGTAGCAGTAGATACCAGCTCTGACAGGTGCTCTGTAGACAGTCTAAGTGATTACAGTACCGCTATGTATTCAGAGATCGCAGGTGACGTCTGCAAACCCCAGATAGAGAACTGTGGATGAGTCGGGCTGCTTGGTTCATTCTAAGTTATCCTCCTATGACGTTGGACGCCTTTGAATTGTACAATCGTCACCACATTGTGGGCTTTGACAGTGAACTGCGAAAAGCCAACAGATCAGGGTTGCATCTAGAATGGAGTTGCTCTTGCAGCGCCAACATATAAAATACAATCCCATAACGAAAAATACAGTCCCTTGTAAAAACCTCAATTCCCCTCCCTTTAGCTCTTTTATCATATCATCCCATGAAAAACTTTAGAGTCCTCTCTTGTTTCCCTCCAGGAGTCCCATTCCAGACACAAGGCAGTACTCCAGCAGTAGGTCACCCTGCCTATACTCTTCCATTGTAATATGGTGTTCATCAGCTGACTGCTCACTAGCTTCAATGAACAGGCAGCGGAATACCTGAAGTAGGAGCTTGGGGCAACTGCCCAGTTTACCCCCCCAACGCCCGGCCCTGGGTGGGATTCAGACCCACAACTCCAATGCTGTGCCAACTGCTGAGTTCCCACTCCCGGCTGCAAGATTTTTCCAGAGCTGCACCAGTTCTGTGCAATGTGCTAACCCAGAGAATCAGGTTTATTCCCAGCACCCAGCATACCCTAAAAACACATCTTTTTAGGGAGGCCTTCCGTCTTCCCCAATTTAACTCTTCTCCATTTACGTTACTTATTCACGCTCCTTTGGAAAGCTGACCCCCTTCTTCCCACTCTATCCCCCACACACCCTATTGCACCTCTCACCTGTATATACAGAGATATGGCTGGTGACTGCTTCATACAGCTTTATGTAGACACTAGCTGATATAGCCGGCTTTGCCCAAGTTAACTTATTACAGGTGTTTACGTCTTGTTCGCCCAGAAAATGTGATGAAGTCGTGATTACTTCAGAGGAACCAAGAATAAAATATGTATACGCACAGTGGAGCTTTAGATTCTCCTCAGGCTGCATGTACCGATGTCCCTCTGCAGAATGTGCCATCCCTCTCACTCTGCTCACTTTTTACCCTTAAATGTTAAGCCGCTTTTTATTCAGATTTAACCCCAGACTGGGGATTGCAGCCCTTTCTTAGCCTAAGAAGCCATGCTCCATCCATGCAGTCCGTGGCTGCTTCCCTAAATACTTTACAGCCTTTTAACATGCACACAGAGGTCAGTTAGATTGTCCTCAGTATATACAAATAGAGGAGAGATAGATTCTCCTCAGCATACAAATCATTTCCATAGGCTTTACGGTTTCTGAGAAAGCAACTATCCCATGTATAGCAGATTTTTGCAGTTTCTCACGCTTTGAATTGAATATTGAAGTTGTGACCCCTTTACTTTTCCTATTTAGGATGTAAAGAATGGTTGTGGCAAATTTCATGTTTGTGCGGTTCAGATGTGTGTTATTAGTTACATAACATAGGGGGTCACTTACTTCTGTACTAAGAATTGAACAAACAATTACAAACCTTTACTTTTCCTATGTGGCAACTAAAGAATGGTCATGCCAAATTTCAAGTTTGTACGACCCCAGGAAGTTAGAGATTTAGATTAGGTACATAAAATAGGGGGTCGCTCACTTTTGCTCTTAGAATCGAATGATCAAGTTGCGACCCCTTTACTTTTCCTAGTCAGTATTTAAAGAAAGGTCGTGCTAACTTTCACGTTTTTATGACACTGGGAAGTTACATAACACAGGGGGTCACTTAATTTTGCACATAGTATTGAATAGTCAAATTGTGACTGCTTTACTTTTCCTATTTACAACCTAAAGAATGCTCATACCAAATGTCACGTTTGTGCGGTACAGATGTGTGGTATTATTTACATTACATAGGGAGTCACATACGTTTGCAATTACAATTGAATAATCAAGTTGCAACCCTTTTACTTTTGCTCTGTGGGACCTAAAGATTGAGCGTGCCAAATTTCAAGTTTGTACGACACCAGGAAATTAGAGAATTAGATTAGGTACATAACATAGGGGTTCTCTTACTTTTGCACTTAGAATTGATAAATCATGTTGTGACCCCTTTACTTTTCCTATGTAGGACATAAAGAAAGCTTGTGCCGAATTCCACGTTTGTACGACACCGGGAAATTACATAACATAAGAGGTCACTTTTGCACTTAGAATTGAATATTGAAGTTGCGACCCCTTTACTCTTCCTATATAGGACCTTAAGAATGCTTGTGCCAAATTTCACATTTGCACAACACCGGTAAGTTAGACAATGAGTGGCAAGTCAGTCAATCAGTCAGTCAGTGAGGGCTTTCACCTTTATATATATAGATGTAGAGCCCCCTATCTTATTTCCAGGGTTGCACAGAACAAGCTCTTACACCATGTGCGTTACCGCTATTTCCTTTTATTCCGTAAGCTCTTGCCAGCTGGCCCTCATTCCTATTGTTGATACTGTATGTTGTATCTTATTTTGTGTATGTTGTCTCTGACTTGTAAAGTGTTGTGGATTACAATGGCGCTATATAAATAAATCATATTACTCTTGGCCACCCGGCCTGTGGGAAAAGGTTGGGGTGGCCTGGCCGTTTCACAGTCCTCAAGCCCGTTTCACCGTCCTCAAGCACCAGGCGAAGCGCTGCTAGTCAGACCTTATGTGCCCACCCAATGATAACATAGATCTCTGCTGTATTTATGCGCCACTAGATGCAGAGACTTTGACCTTAGGGAGACGCATGTTTTATACTTACCAGAGGAGAATGGAAAAATATCTAAAATATCTACACAGAATGACTCACTCGCTGCTGAAGAGCCGAATCCCATAGAAAGGGCGAACTAAAATGAATTGTTAGGCGAATTTGATTGACAAGAAATTGCTGTTGGCACCAGCTCATTTGCATAGATTACTGAGCGAGTGCTGTGATTGGCCGACACTGTAGCTTAACGGTTAGTGCAGCACTTCCCATGAGGAGCCTTGTTATAGACATCTCAACATAGTCATAGAGTCCTTCCCTTCTTCCCCTCTGCTCTCTAGCCAGATTTTACCATTTCAACAAGGGAAGGGACACTACTATCAAAAATTACTTTATAACATCTCAACAAGCCTTGTCTAACAAGTAGTCAAAATAAATATATAATTCCTATGACATTGCCTGTTCTGTACAAGATTATACCCAGACCCAGAACAGACCGACATGACTGCTCATCTTCACCCCTTCGAGAGCTGAGCTCAGGGAGATGAAGCCTGCATTTATCACTAGTTTCCCCTCTGTGGGCTCCAAGTCATATAATGGCCAGATCTACTGTAATTACTCGTGCACACAGGATGGCATAGTGTATGACCGCTTTGGCAACATAATAACTAGTTTCTTCGTATGCCATCAGAAAATCTGCCAGCATGTATTGGAAATATCTATCTCTGTAAACCATCTCATAGACAATCATATGGGCTTTTATTTGGAGGAAGAGAGAAAATCATTACACTCCTCAAGCAGTTTGCAGATGTTGCAAAGTTGCGATACATGGCCGATCTTAGACAGAGTGCGGCGATGGGCAAAATTATAAATGGGGCCCCAAATGCTCAATTATATTATCAACAACACTGTGATATACAGTTAATATAGAAGGTGGTACGATCAGATCTGTAGCACTAATTTCCAGCGCTTCCAGAAGTACTGAGGTTTAGTGGTACTGAATAAAGACTGCTGTGCAATGACAAATATTACCCTCATAAAGTGACCATGTAGCAGTAGATACCAGCTCTGACAGGTGCTCTGTAGACAGTCTAAGTGATTACAGTACCGCTATGTATTCAGAGATCGCAGGTGACGTCTGCAAACCCCAGATAGAGAACTGTGGATGAGTCGGGCTGCTTGGTTCATTCTAAGTTATCCTCCTATGACGTTGGACGCCTTTGAATTGTACAATCGTCACCACATTGTGGGCTTTGACAGTGAACTGCGAAAAGCCAACAGATCAGGGTTGCATCAAGAATGGAGTTGCTCTTGCAGCGCCAACATATAAAATACAATCCCATAACGAAAAATACAGTCCCTTGTAAAAACCTCAATTCCCCTCCCTTTAGCTCTTTTATCATATCATCCCATGAAAAACTTTAGAGTCCTCTCTTGTTTCCCTCCAGGAGTCCCATTCCAGACACAAGGCAGTACTCCAGCAGTAGGTCACCCTGCCTATACTCTTCCATTGTAATATGGTGTTCATCAGCTGACTGCTCACTAGCTTCAATGAACAGGCAGCGGAATACCTGAAGTAGGAGCTTGGGGCAACTGCCCAGTTTACCCCCCCAACGCCCGGCCCTGGGTGGGATTCAGACCCACAACTCCAATGCTGTGCCAACTGCTGAGTTCCCACTCCCGGCTGCAAGATTTTTCCAGAGCTGCACCAGTTCTGTGCAATGTGCTAACCCAGAGAATCAGGTTTATTCCCAGCACCCAGCATACCCTAAAAACACATCTTTTTAGGGAGGCCTTCCGTCTTCCCCAATTTAACTCTTCTCCATTTACGTTACTTATTCACGCTCCTTTGGAAAGCTGACCCCCTTCTTCCCACTCTATCCCCCACACACCCTATTGCACCTCTCACCTGTATATACAGAGATATGGCTGGTGACTGCTTCATACAGCTTTATGTAGACACTAGCTGATATAGCCGGCTTTGCCCAAGTTAACTTATTACAGGTGTTTACGTCTTGTTCGCCCAGAAAATGTGATGAAGTCGTGATTACTTCAGAGGAACCAAGAATAAAATATGTATACGCACAGTGGAGCTTTAGATTCTCCTCAGGCTGCATGTACCGATGTCCCTCTGCAGAATGTGCCATCCCTCTCACTCTGCTCACTTTTTACCCTTAAATGTTAAGCCGCTTTTTATTCAGATTTAACCCCAGACTGGGGATTGCAGCCCTTTCTTAGCCTAAGAAGCCATGCTCCATCCATGCAGTCCGTGGCTGCTTCCCTAAATACTTTACAGCCTTTTAACATGCACACAGAGGTCAGTTAGATTGTCCTCAGTATATACAAATAGAGGAGAGATAGATTCTCCTCAGCATACAAATCATTTCCATAGGCTTTACGGTTTCTGAGAAAGCAACTATCCCATGTATAGCAGATTTTTGCAGTTTCTCACGCTTTGAATTGAATATTGAAGTTGTGACCCCTTTACTTTTCCTATTTAGGATGTAAAGAATGGTTGTGGCAAATTTCATGTTTGTGCGGTTCAGATGTGTGTTATTAGTTACATAACATAGGGGGTCACTTACTTCTGTACTAAGAATTGAACAAACAATTACAAACCTTTACTTTTCCTATGTGGCAACTAAAGAATGGTCATGCCAAATTTCAAGTTTGTACGACCCCAGGAAGTTAGAGATTTAGATTAGGTACATAAAATAGGGGGTCGCTCACTTTTGCTCTTAGAATCGAATGATCAAGTTGCGACCCCTTTACTTTTCCTAGTCAGTATTTAAAGAAAGGTCGTGCTAACTTTCACGTTTTTATGACACTGGGAAGTTACATAACACAGGGGGTCACTTAATTTTGCACATAGTATTGAATAGTCAAATTGTGACTGCTTTACTTTTCCTATTTACAACCTAAAGAATGCTCATACCAAATGTCACGTTTGTGCGGTACAGATGTGTGGTATTATTTACATTACATAGGGAGTCACATACGTTTGCAATTACAATTGAATAATCAAGTTGCAACCCTTTTACTATTGCTCTGTGGGACCTAAAGATTGAGCGTGCCAAATTTCAAGTTTGTACGACACCAGGAAATTAGAGAATTAGATTAGGTACATAACATAGGGGTTCTCTTACTTTTGCACTTAGAATTGATAAATCATGTTGTGACCCCTTTACTTTTCCTATGTAGGACATAAAGAAAGCTTGTGCCGAATTCCACGTTTGTACGACGCCGGGAAATTACATAACATAAGAGGTCACTTTTGCACTTAGAATTGAATATTGAAGTTGCGACCCCTTTACTCTTCCTATATAGGACCTTAAGAATGCTTGTGCCAAATTTCACATTTGCACAACACCGGTAAGTTAGACAATGAGTGGCAAGTCAGTCAATCAGTCAGTCAGTGAGGGCTTTCACCTTTATATATATAGATGTAGAGCCCCCTATCTTATTTCCAGGGTTGCACAGAACAAGCTCTTACACCATGTGCGTTACCGCTATTTCCTTTTATTCCGTAAGCTCTTGCCAGCTGGCCCTCATTCCTATTGTTGATACTGTATGTTGTATCTTATTTTGTGTATGTTGTCTCTGACTTGTAAAGTGTTGTGGATTACAATGGCGCTATATAAATAAATCATATTACTCTTGGCCTCCCGGCCTGTGGGAAAAGGTTGGGGTGGCCTGGCCGTTTCACAGTCCTCAAGCCCGTTTCACCGTCCTCAAGCACCAGGCGAAGCGCTGCTAGTCAGACCTTATGTGCCCACCCAATGATAACATAGATCTCTGCTGTATTTATGCGCCACTAGATGCAGAGACTTTGACCTTAGGGAGACGCATGTTTTATACTTACCAGAGGAGAATGGAAAAATATCTAAAATATCTACACAGAATGACTCACTCGCTGCTGAAGAGCCGAATCCCATAGAAAGGGCGAACTAAAATGAATTGTTAGGCGAATTTGATTGACAAGAAATTGCTGTTGGCACCAGCTCATTTGCATAGATTACTGAGCGAGCGCTGTGATTGGCCGACACTGTAGCTTAACGGTTAGTGCAGCACTTCCCATGAGGAGCCTTGTTATAGACATCTCAACATAGTCATAGAGTCCTTCCCTTCTTCCCCTCTGCTCTCTAGCCAGATTTTACCATTTCAACAAGGGAAGGGACACTACTATCAAAAATTACTTTATAACATCTCAACAAGCCTTGTCTAACAAGTAGTCAAAATAAATATATAATTCCTATGACATTGCCTGTTCTGTACAAGATTATACCCAGACCCAGAACAGACCGACATGACTGCTCATCTTCACCCCTTCGAGAGCTGAGCTCAGGGAGATGAAGCCTGCATTTATCACTAGTTTCCCCTCTGTGGGCTCCAAGTCATATAATGGCCAGATCTACTGTAATTACTCGTGCACACAGGATGGCATAGTGTATGACCGCTTTGGCAACATAATAACTAGTTTCTTCGTATGCCATCAGAAAATCTGCCAGCATGTATTGGAAATATCTATCTCTGTAAACCATCTCATAGACAATCATATGGGCTTTTATTTGGAGGAAGAGAGAAAATCATTACACTCCTCAAGCAGTTTGCAGATGTTGCAAAGTTGCGATTCATGGCCGATCTTAGACAGAGTGCGGCGATGGGCAAAATTATAAATGGGGCCCCAAATGCTCAATTATATTATCAACAACACTGTGATATTCAGTTAATATAGAAGGTGGTACGATCAGATCTGTAGCACTAATTTCCAGCGCTTCCAGAAGTACTGAGGTTTAGTGGTACTGAATAAAGACCGCTGTGCAATGACAAATATTACCCTCATAAAGTGACCATGTAGCAGTAGATACCAGCTCTGACAGGTGCTCTGTAGACAGTCTAAGTGATTACAGTACCGCTATGTATTCAGAGATCGCAGGTGACGTCTGCAAACCCCAGATAGAGAACTGTGGATGAGTCGGGCTGCTTGGTTCATTCTAAGTTATCCTCCTATGACGTTGGACGCCTTTGAATTGTACAATCGTCACCACGTTGTGGGCTTTGACAGTGAACTGCGAAAAGCCAACAGATCAGGGTTGCATCTAGAATGGAGTTGCTCTTGCAGCGCCAACATATAAAATACAATCCCATAACGAAAAATACTGTCCCTTGTAAAAACCTCAATTCCCCTCCCTTTAGCTCTTTTATCATATCATCCCATGAAAAACTTTAGAGTCCTCTCTTGTTTCCCTCCAGGAGTCCCATTCCAGACACAAGGCAGTACTCCAGCAGTAGGTCACCCTGCCTATACTCTTCCATTGTAATATGGTGTTCATCAGCTGACTGCTCACTAGCTTCAATGAACAGGCAGCGGAATACCTGAAGTAGGAGCTTGGGGCAACTGCCCAGTTTACCCCCCCAACGCCCGGCCCTGGGTGGGATTCAGACCCACAACTCCAATGCTGTGCCAACTGCTGAGTTCCCACTCCCGGCTGCAAGATTTTTCCAGAGCTGCACCAGTTCTGTGCAATGTGCTAACCCAGAGAATCAGGTTTATTCCCAGCACCCAGCATACCCTAAAAACACATCTTTTTAGGGAGGCCTTCCGTCTTCCCCAATTTAACTCTTCTCCATTTACGTTACTTATTCACGCTCCTTTGGAAAGCTGACCCCCTTCTTCCCACTCTATCCCCCACACACCCTATTGCACCTCTCACCTGTATATACAGAGATATGGCTGGTGACTGCTTCATACAGCTTTATGTAGACACTAGCTGATATAGCCGGCTTTGCCCAAGTTAACTTATTACAGGTGTTTACGTCTTGTTCGCCCAGAAAATGTGATGAAGTCGTGATTACTTCAGAGGAACCAAGAATAAAATATGTATACGCACAGTGGAGCTTTAGATTCTCCTCAGGCTGCATGTACCGATGTCCCTCTGCAGAATGTGCCATCCCTCTCACTCTGCTCACTTTTTACCCTTAAATGTTAAGCCGCTTTTTATTCAGATTTAACCCCAGACTGGGGATTGCAGCCCTTTCTTAGCCTAAGAAGCCATGCTCCATCCATGCAGTCCGTGGCTGCTTCCCTAAATACTTTACAGCCTTTTAACATGCACACAGAGGTCAGTTAGATTGTCCTCAGTATATACAAATAGAGGAGAGATAGATTCTCCTCAGCATACAAATCATTTCCATAGGCTTTACGGTTTCTGAGAAAGCAACTATCCCATGTATAGCAGATTTTTGCAGTTTCTCACGCTTTGAATTGAATATTGAAGTTGTGACCCCTTTACTTTTCCTATTTAGGATGTAAAGAATGGTTGTGGCAAATTTCATGTTTGTGCGGTTCAGATGTGTGTTATTAGTTACATAACATAGGGGGTCACTTACTTCTGTACTAAGAATTGAACAAACAATTACAAACCTTTACTTTTCCTATGTGGCAACTAAAGAATGGTCATGCCAAATTTCAAGTTTGTACGACCCCAGGAAGTTAGAGATTTAGATTAGGTACATAAAATAGGGGGTCGCTCACTTTTGCTCTTAGAATCGAATGATCAAGTTGCGACCCCTTTACTTTTCCTAGTCAGTATTTAAAGAAAGGTCGTGCTAACTTTCACGTTTTTATGACACTGGGAAGTTACATAACACAGGGGGTCACTTAATTTTGCACATAGTATTGAATAGTCAAATTGTGACTGCTTTACTTTTCCTATTTACAACCTAAAGAATGCTCATACCAAATGTCACGTTTGTGCGGTACAGATGTGTGGTATTATTTACATTACATAGGGAGTCACATACGTTTGCAATTACAATTGAATAATCAAGTTGCAACCCTTTTACTTTTGCTCTGTGGGACCTAAAGATTGAGCGTGCCAAATTTCAAGTTTGTACGACACCAGGAAATTAGAGAATTAGATTAGGTACATAACATAGGGGTTCTCTTACTTTTGCACTTAGAATTGATAAATCATGTTGTGACCCCTTTACTTTTCCTATGTAGGACATAAAGAAAGCTTGTGCCGAATTCCACGTTTGTACGACGCCGGGAAATTACATAACATAAGAGGTCACTTTTGCACTTAGAATTGAATATTGAAGTTGCGACCCCTTTACTCTTCCTATATAGGACCTTAAGAATGCTTGTGCCAAATTTCACATTTGCACAACACCGGTAAGTTAGACAATGAGTGGCAAGTCAGTCAATCAGTCAGTCAGTGAGGGCTTTCACCTTTATATATATAGATGTAGAGCCCCCTATCTTATTTCCAGGGTTGCACAGAACAAGCTCTTACACCATGTGCGTTACCGCTATTTCCTTTTATTCCGTAAGCTCTTGCCAGCTGGCCCTCATTCCTATTGTTGATACTGTATGTTGTATCTTATTTTGTGTATGTTGTCTCTGACTTGTAAAGTGTTGTGGATTACAATGGCGCTATATAAATAAATCATATTACTCTTGGCCTCCCGGCCTGTGGGAAAAGGTTGGGGTGGCCTGGCCGTTTCACAGTCCTCAAGCCCGTTTCACCGTCCTCAAGCACCAGGCGAAGCGCTGCTAGTCAGACCTTATGTGCCCACCCAATGATAACATAGATCTCTGCTGTATTTATGCGCCACTAGATGCAGAGACTTTGACCTTAGGGAGACGCATGTTTTATACTTACCAGAGGAGAATGGAAAAATATCTAAAATATCTACACAGAATGACTCACTCGCTGCTGAAGAGCCGAATCCCATAGAAAGGGCGAACTAAAATGAATTGTTAGGCGAATTTGATTGACAAGAAATTGCTGTTGGCACCAGCTCATTTGCATAGATTACTGAGCGAGCGCTGTGATTGGCCGACACTGTAGCTTAACGGTTAGTGCAGCACTTCCCATGAGGAGCCTTGTTATAGACATCTCAACATAGTCATAGAGTCCTTCCCTTCTTCCCCTCTGCTCTCTAGCCAGATTTTACCATTTCAACAAGGGAAGGGACACTACTATCAAAAATTACTTTATAACATCTCAACAAGCCTTGTCTAACAAGTAGTCAAAATAAATATATAATTCCTATGACATTGCCTGTTCTGTACAAGATTATACCCAGACCCAGAACAGACCGACATGACTGCTCATCTTCACCCCTTCGAGAGCTGAGCTCAGGGAGATGAAGCCTGCATTTATCACTAGTTTCCCCTCTGTGGGCTCCAAGTCATATAATGGCCAGATCTACTGTAATTACTCGTGCACACAGGATGGCATAGTGTATGACCGCTTTGGCAACATAATAACTAGTTTCTTCGTATGCCATCAGAAAATCTGCCAGCATGTATTGGAAATATCTATCTCTGTAAACCATCTCATAGACAATCATATGGGCTTTTATTTGGAGGAAGAGAGAAAATCATTACACTCCTCAAGCAGTTTGCAGATGTTGCAAAGTTGCGATTCATGGCCGATCTTAGACAGAGTGCGGCGATGGGCAAAATTATAAATGGGGCCCCAAATGCTCAATTATATTATCAACAACACTGTGATATTCAGTTAATATAGAAGGTGGTACGATCAGATCTGTAGCACTAATTTCCAGCGCTTCCAGAAGTACTGAGGTTTAGTGGTACTGAATAAAGACCGCTGTGCAATGACAAATATTACCCTCATAAAGTGACCATGTAGCAGTAGATACCAGCTCTGACAGGTGCTCTGTAGACAGTCTAAGTGATTACAGTACCGCTATGTATTCAGAGATCGCAGGTGACGTCTGCAAACCCCAGATAGAGAACTGTGGATGAGTCGGGCTGCTTGGTTCATTCTAAGTTATCCTCCTATGACGTTGGACGCCTTTGAATTGTACAATCGTCACCACGTTATGGGGTTTGACAGTGAACTGCGAAAAGCCAACAGATCAGGGTTGCATCTAGAATGGAGTTGCTCTTGCAGCGCCAACATATAAAATACAATCCCATAACGAAAAATACAGTCCCTTGTAAAAACCTCAATTCCCCTCCCTTTAGCTCTTTTATCATATCATCCCATGAAAAACTTTAGAGTCCTCTCTTGTTTCCCTCCAGGAGTCCCATTCCAGACACAAGGCAGTACTCCAGCAGTAGGTCACCCTGCCTATACTCTTCCATTGTAATATGGTGTTCATCAGCTGACTGCTCACTAGCTTCAATGAACAGGCAGCGGAATACCTGAAGTAGGAGCTTGGGGCAACTGCCCAGTTTACCCCCCCAACGCCCGGCCCTGGGTGGGATTCAGACCCACAACTCCAATGCTGTGCCAACTGCTGAGTTCCCACTCCCGGCTGCAAGATTTTTCCAGAGCTGCACCAGTTCTGTGCAATGTGCTAACCCAGAGAATCTGGTTTATTCCCAGCACCCAGCATACCCTAAAAACACATCTTTTTAGGGAGGCCTTCCGTCTTCCCCAATTTAACTCTTCTCCATTTACGTTACTTATTCACGCTCCTTTGGAAAGCTGACCCCCTTCTTCCCACTCTATCCCCCACACACCCTATTGCACCTCTCACCTGTATATACAGAGATATGGCTGGTGACTGCTTCATACAGCTTTATGTAGACACTAGCTGATATAGCCGGCTTTGCCCAAGTTAACTTATTACAGGTGTTTACGTCTTGTTCGCCCAGAAAATGTTATGAAGTCGTGATTACTTCAGAGGAACCAAGAATAAAATATGTATACGCACAGTGGAGCTTTAGATTCTCCTCAGGCTGCATGTACCGATGTCCCTCTGCAGAATGTGCCATCCCTCTCACTCTGCTCACTTTTTACCCTTAAATGTTAAGCCGCTTTTTATTCAGATTTAACCCCAGACTGGGGATTGCAGCCCTTTCTTAGCCTAAGAAGCCATGCTCCATCCATGCAGTCCGTGGCTGCTTCCCTAAATACTTTACAGCCTTTTAACATGCACACAGAGGTCAGTTAGATTGTCCTCAGTATATACAAATAGAGGAGAGATAGATTCTCCTCAGCATACAAATCATTTCCATAGGCTTTACGGTTTCTGAGAAAGCAACTATCCCATGTATAGCAGATTTTTGCAGTTTCTCACGCTTTGAATTGAATATTGAAGTTGTGACCCCTTTACTTTTCCTATTTAGGATGTAAAGAATGGTTGTGGCAAATTTCATGTTTGTGCGGTTCAGATGTGTGTTATTAGTTACATAACATAGGGGGTCACTTACTTCTGTACTAAGAATTGAACAAACAATTACAAACCTTTACTTTTCCTATGTGGCAACTAAAGAATGGTCATGCCAAATTTCAAGTTTGTACGACCCCAGGAAGTTAGAGATTTAGATTAGGTACATAAAATAGGGGGTCGCTCACTTTTGCTCTTAGAATCGAATGATCAAGTTGCGACCCCTTTACTTTTCCTAGTCAGTATTTAAAGAAAGGTCGTGCTAACTTTCACGTTTTTATGACACTGGGAAGTTACATAACACAGGGGGTCACTTAATTTTGCACATAGTATTGAATAGTCAAATTGTGACTGCTTTACTTTTCCTATTTACAACCTAAAGAATGCTCATACCAAATGTCACGTTTGTGCGGTACAGATGTGTGGTATTATTTACATTACACAGGGAGTCACATACGTTTGCAATTACAATTGAATAATCAAGTTGCAACCCTTTTACTTTTGCTCTGTGGGACCTTAAGATTGAGCGTGCCAAATTTCAAGTTTGTACGACACCAGGAAATTAGAGAATTAGATTAGGTACATAACATAGGGGTTCTCTTACTTTTGCACTTAGAATTGATAAATCATGTTGTGACCCCTTTACTTTTCCTATGTAGGACATAAAGAAAGCTTGTGCCGAATTCCACGTTTGTACGACACCGGGAAATTACATAACATAAGAGGTCACTTTTGCACTTAGAATTGAATATTGAAGTTGCGACCCCTTTACTCTTCCTATATAGGACCTTAAGAATGCTTGTGCCAAATTTCACATTTGCACAACACCGGTAAGTTAGACAATGAGTGGCAAGTCAGTCAATCAGTCAGTCAGTGAGGGCTTTCACCTTTATATATATAGATGTAGAGCCCCCTATCTTATTTCCAGGATTGCACAGAACAAGCTCTTACACCATGTGCGTTACCGCTATTTCCTTTTATTCCGTTAGCTCTTGCCAGCTGGCCCTCATTCCTATTGTTGATACTGTATGTTGTATCTTATTTTGTGTATGTTGTCTCTGACTTGTAAAGTGTTGTGGATTACAATGGCGCTATATAAATAAATCATATTACTCTTGGCCTCCCGGCCTGTGGGAAAAGGTTGGGGTGGCCTGGCCGTTTCACAGTCCTCAAGCCCGTTTCACCGTCCTCAAGCACCAGGCGAAGCGCTGCTAGTCAGACCTTATGTGCCCACCCAATGATAACATAGATCTCTGCTGTATTTATGCGCCACTAGATGCAGAGACTTTGACCTTAGGGAGACGCATGTTTTATACTTACCAGAGGAGAATGGAAAAATATCTAAAATATCTACACAGAATGACTCACTCGCTGCTGAAGAGCCGAATCCCATAGAAAAGGCGAACTAAAATGAATTGTTAGGCGAATTTGATTGACAAGAAATTGCTGTTGGCACCAGCTCATTTGCATAGATTACTGAGCGAGTGCTGTGATTGGCCGACACTGTAGCTTAACGGTTAGTGCAGCACTTCCCATGAGGAGCCTTGTTATAGACATCTCAACATAGTCATAGAGTCCTTCCCTTCTTCCCCTCTGCTCTCTAGCCAGATTTTACCATTTCAACAAGGGAAGGGACACTACTATCAAAAATTACTTTATAACATCTCAACAAGCCTTGTCTAACAAGTAGTCAAAATAAATATATAATTCCTATGACATTGCCTGTTCTGTACAAGATTATACCCAGACCCAGAACAGACCGACATGACTGCTCATCTTCACCCCTTCGAGAGCTGAGCTCAGGGAGATGAAGCCTGCATTTATCACTAGTTTCTCCTCTGTGGGCTCCAAGTCATATAATGGCCAGATCTACTGTAATTACTCGTGCACACAGGATGGCATAGTGTATGACCGCTTTGGCAACATAATAACTAGTTTCTTCGTATGCCATCAGAAAATCTGCCAGCATGTATTGGAAATATCTATCTCTGTAAACCATCTCATAGACAATCATATGGGCTTTTATTTGGAGGAAGAGAGAAAATCATTACACTCCTCAAGCAGTTTGCAGATGTTGCAAAGTTGCGATTCATGGCCGATCTTAGACAGAGTGCGGCGATGGGCAAAATTATAAATGGGGCCCCAAATGCTCAATTATATTATCAACAACACTGTGATATTCAGTTAATATAGAAGGTGGTACGATCAGATCTGTAGCACTAATTTCCAGCGCTTCCAGAAGTACTGAAGTTTAGTGGTACTGAATAAAGACCGCTGTGCAATGACAAATATTACCCTCATAAAGTGACCATGTAGCAGTAGATACCAGCTCTGACAGGTGCTCTGTAGACAGTCTAAGTGATTACAGTACCGCTATGTATTCAGAGATCGCAGGTGACGTCTGCAAACCCCAGATAGAGAACTGTGGATGAGTCGGGCTGCTTGGTTCATTCTAAGTTATCCTCCTATGACGTTGGACGCCTTTGAATTGTACAATCGTCACCACGTTGTGGGCTTTGACAGTGAACTGCGAAAAGCCAACAGATCAGGGTTGCATCTAGAATGGAGTTGCTCTTGCAGCGCCAACATATAAAATACAATCCCATAACGAAAAATACAGTCCCTTGTAAAAACCTCAATTCCCCTCCCTTTAGCTCTTTTATCATATCATCCCATGAAAAACTTTAGAGTCCTCTCTTGTTTCCCTCCAGGAGTCCCATTCCAGACACAAGGCAGTACTCCAGCAGTAGATCACCCTGCCTATACTCTTCCATTGTAATATGGTGTTCATCAGCTGACTGCTCACTAGCTTCAATGAACAGGCAGCGGAATACCTGAAGTAGGAGCTTGGGGCAACTGCCCAGTTTACCCCCCCAACGCCCGGCCCTGGGTGGGATTCAGACCCACAACTCCAATGCTGTGCCAACTGCTGAGTTCCCACTCCCGGCTGCAAGATTTTTCCAGAGCTGCACCAGTTCTGTGCAATGTGCTAACCCAGAGAATCTGGTTTATTCCCAGCACCCAGCATACCCTAAAAACACATCTTTTTAGGGAGGCCTTCCGTCTTCCCCAATTTAACTCTTCTCCATTTACGTTACTTATTCACGCTCCTTTGGAAAGCTGACCCCCTTCTTCCCACTCTATCCCCCACACACCCTATTGCACCTCTCACCTGTATATACAGAGATATGGCTGGTGACTGCTTCATACAGCTTTATGTAGACACTAGCTGATATAGCCGGCTTTGCCCAAGTTAACTTATTACAGGTGTTTACGTCTTGTTCGCCCAGAAAATGTTATGAAGTCGTGATTACTTCAGAGGAACCAAGAATAAAATATGTATACGCACAGTGGAGCTTTAGATTCTCCTCAGGCTGCATGTACCGATGTCCCTCTGCAGAATGTGCCATCCCTCTCACTCTGCTCACTTTTTACCCTTAAATGTTAAGCCGCTTTTTATTCAGATTTAACCCCAGACTGGGGATTGCAGCCCTTTCTTAGCCTAAGAAGCCATGCTCCATCCATGCAGTCCGTGGCTGCTTCCCTAAATACTTTACAGCCTTTTAACATGCACACAGAGGTCAGTTAGATTGTCCTCAGTATATACAAATAGAGGAGAGATAGATTCTCCTCAGCATACAAATCATTTCCATAGGCTTTACGGTTTCTGAGAAAGCAACTATCCCATGTATAGCAGATTTTTGCAGTTTCTCACGCTTTGAATTGAATATTGAAGTTGTGACCCCTTTACTTTTCCTATTTAGGATGTAAAGAATGGTTGTGGCAAATTTCATGTTTGTGCGGTTCAGATGTGTGTTATTAGTTACATAACATAGGGGGTCACTTACTTCTGTACTAAGAATTGAACAAACAATTACAAACCTTTACTTTTCCTATGTGGCAACTAAAGAATGGTCATGCCAAATTTCAAGTTTGTACGACCCCAGGAAGTTAGAGATTTAGATTAGGTACATAAAATAGGGGGTCGCTCACTTTTGCTCTTAGAATCGAATGATCAAGTTGCGACCCCTTTACTTTTCCTAGTCAGTATTTAAAGAAAGGTCGTGCTAACTTTCACGTTTTTATGACACTGGGAAGTTACATAACACAGGGGGTCACTTAATTTTGCACATAGTATTGAATAGTCAAATTGTGACTGCTTTACTTTTCCTATTTACAACCTAAAGAATGCTCATACCAAATGTCACGTTTGTGCGGTACAGATGTGTGGTATTATTTACATTACATAGGGAGTCACATACGTTTGCAATTACAATTGAATAATCAAGTTGCAACCCTTTTACTTTTGCTCTGTGGGACCTTAAGATTGAGCGTGCCAAATTTCAAGTTTGTACGACACCAGGAAATTAGAGAATTAGATTAGGTACATAACATAGGGGTTCTCTTACTTTTGCACTTAGAATTGACAAAACATGTTGTGACCCCTTTACTTTTCCTATGTAGGACATAAAGAAAGCTTGTGCCGAATTCCACGTTTGTACGACACCGGGAAATTACATAACATAAGAGGTCACTTTTGCACTTAGAATTGAATATTGAAGTTGCGACCCCTTTACTCTTCCTATATAGGACCTTAAGAATGCTTGTGCCAAATTTCACATTTGCACAACACCGGTAAGTTAGACAATGAGTGGCAAGTCAGTCAATCAGTCAGTCAGTGAGGGCTTTCACCTTTATATATATAGATGTAGAGCCCCCTATCTTATTTCCAGGGTTGCACAGAACAAGCTCTTACACCATGTGCGTTACCGCTATTTCCTTTTATTCCGTAAGCTCTTGCCAGCTGGCCCTCATTCCTATTGTTGATACTGTATGTTGTATCTTATTTTGTGTATGTTGTCTCTGACTTGTAAAGTGTTGTGGATTACAATGGCGCTATATAAATAAATCATATTACTCTTGGCCTCCCGGCCTGTGGGAAAAGGTTGGGGTGGCCTGGCCGTTTCACAGTCCTCAAGCCCGTTTCACCGTCCTCAAGCACCAGGCGAAGCGCTGCTAGTCAGACCTTATGTGCCCACCCAATGATAACATAGATCTCTGCTGTATTTATGTGCCACTAGATGCAGAGACTTTGACCTTAGGGAGACGCATGTTTTATACTTACCAGAGGAGAATGGAAAAATATCTAAAATATCTACACAGAATGACTCACTCGCTGCTGAAGAGCCGAATCCCATAGAAAAGGCGAACTAAAATGAATTGTTAGGCGAATTTGATTGACAAGAAATTGCTGTTGGCACCAGCTCATTTGCATAGATTACTGAGCGAGTGCTGTGATTGGCCGACACTGTAGCTTAACGGTTAGTGCAGCACTTCCCATGAGGAGCCTTGTTATAGACATCTCAACATAGTCATAGAGTCCTTCCCTTCTTCCCCTCTGCTCTCTAGCCAGATTTTACCATTTCAACAAGGGAAGGGACACTACTATCAAAAATTACTTTATAACATCTCAACAAGCCTTGTCTAACAAGTAGTCAAAATAAATATATAATTCCTATGACATTGCCTGTTCTGTACAAGATTATACCCAGACCCAGAACAGACCGACATGACTGCTCATCTTCACCCCTTCGAGAGCTGAGCTCAGGGAGATGAAGCCTGCATTTATCACTAGTTTCCCCTCTGTGGGCTCCAAGTCATATAATGGCCAGATCTACTGTAATTACTCGTGCACACAGGATGGCATAGTGTATGACCGCTTTGGCAACATAATAACTAGTTTCTTCGTATGCCATCAGAAAATCTGCCAGCATGTATTGGAAATATCTATCTCTGTAAACCATCTCATAGACAATCATATGGGCTTTTATTTGGAGGAAGAGAGAAAATCATTACACTCCTCAAGCAGTTTGCAGATGTTGCAAAGTTGCGATTCATGGCCGATCTTAGACAGAGTGCGGCGATGGGCAAAATTATAAATGGGGCCCCAAATGCTCAATTATATTATCAACAACACTGTGATATTCAGTTAATATAGAAGGTGGTACGATCAGATCTGTAGCACTAATTTCCAGCGCTTCCAGAAGTACTGAAGTTTAGTGGTACTGAATAAAGACCGCTGTGCAATGACAAATATTACCCTCATAAAGTGACCATGTAGCAGTAGATACCAGCTCTGACAGGTGCTCTGTAGACAGTCTAAGTGATTACAGTACCGCTATGTATTCAGAGATCGCAGGTGACGTCTGCAAACCCCAGATAGAGAACTGTGGATGAGTCGGGCTGCTTGGTTCATTCTAAGTTATCCTCCTATGACGTTGGACGCCTTTGAATTGTACAATCGTCACCACGTTGTGGGCTTTGACAGTGAACTGCGAAAAGCCAACAGATCAGGGTTGCATCTAGAATGGAGTTGCTCTTGCAGCGCCAACATATAAAATACAATCCCATAACGAAAAATACAGTCCCTTGTAAAAACCTCAATTCCCCTCCCTTTAGCTCTTTTATCATATCATCCCATGAAAAACTTTAGAGTCCTCTCTTGTTTCCCTCCAGGAGTCCCATTCCAGACACAAGGCAGTACTCCAGCAGTAGGTCACCCTGCCTATACTCTTCCATTGTAATATGGTGTTCATCAGCTGACTGCTCACTAGCTTCAATGAACAGGCAGCGGAATACCTGAAGTAGGAGCTTGGGGCAACTGCCCAGTTTACCCCCCCAACGCCCGGCCCTGGGTGGGATTCAGACCCACAACTCCAATGCTGTGCCAACTGCTGAGTTCCCACTCCCGGCTGCAAGATTTTTCCAGAGCTGCACCAGTTCTGTGCAATGTGCTAACCCAGAGAATCTGGTTTATTCCCAGCACCCAGCATACCCTAAAAACACATCTTTTTAGGGAGGCCTTCCGTCTTCCCCAATTTAACTCTTCTCCATTTACGTTACTTATTCACGCTCCTTTGGAAAGCTGACCCCCTTCTTCCCACTCTATCCCCCACACACCCTATTGCACCTCTCACCTGTATATACAGAGATATGGCTGGTGACTGCTTCATACAGCTTTATGTAGACACTAGCTGATATAGCCGGCTTTGCCCAAGTTAACTTATTACAGGTGTTTACGTCTTGTTCGCCCAGAAAATGTTATGAAGTCGTGATTACTTCAGAGGAACCAAGAATAAAATATGTATACGCACAGTGGAGCTTTAGATTCTCCTCAGGCTGCATGTACCGATGTCCCTCTGCAGAATGTGCCATCCCTCTCACTCTGCTCACTTTTTACCCTTAAATGTTAAGCCGCTTTTTATTCAGATTTAACCCCAGACTGGGGATTGCAGCCCTTTCTTAGCCTAAGAAGCCATGCTCCATCCATGCAGTCCGTGGCTGCTTCCCTAAATACTTTACAGCCTTTTAACATGCACACAGAGGTCAGTTAGATTGTCCTCAGTATATACAAATAGAGGAGAGATAGATTCTCCTCAGCATACAAATCATTTCCATAGGCTTTACGGTTTCTGAGAAAGCAACTATCCCATGTATAGCAGATTTTTGCAGTTTCTCACGCTTTGAATTGAATATTGAAGTTGTGACCCCTTTACTTTTCCTATTTAGGATGTAAAGAATGGTTGTGGCAAATTTCATGTTTGTGCGGTTCAGATGTGTGTTATTAGTTACATAACATAGGGGGTCACTTACTTCTGTACTAAGAATTGAACAAACAATTACAAACCTTTACTTTTCCTATGTGGCAACTAAAGAATGGTCATGCCAAATTTCAAGTTTGTACGACCCCAGGAAGTTAGAGATTTAGATTAGGTACATAAAATAGGGGGTCGCTCACTTTTGCTCTTAGAATCGAATGATCAAGTTGCGACCCCTTTACTTTTCCTAGTCAGTATTTAAAGAAAGGTCGTGCTAACTTTCACGTTTTTATGACACTGGGAAGTTACATAACACAGGGGGTCACTTAATTTTGCACATAGTATTGAATAGTCAAATTGTGACTGCTTTACTTTTCCTATTTACAACCTAAAGAATGCTCATACCAAATGTCACGTTTGTGCGGTACAGATGTGTGGTATTATTTACATTACATAGGGAGTCACATACGTTTGCAATTACAATTGAATAATTAAGTTGCAACCCTTTTACTTTTGCTCTGTGGGACCTAAAGATTGAGCGTGCCAAATTTCAAGTTTGTACGACACCAGGAAATTAGAGAATTAGATTAGGTACATAACATAGGGGTTCTCTTACTTTTGCACTTAGAATTGATAAATCATGTTGTGACCCCTTTACTTTTCCTATGTAGGACATAAAGAAAGCTTGTGCCGAATTCCACGTTTGTACGACACCGGGAAATTACATAACATAAGAGGTCACTTTTGCACTTAGAATTGAATATTGAAGTTGCGACCCCTTTACTCTTCCTATATAGGACCTTAAGAATGCTTGTGCCAAATTTCACATTTGCACAACACCGGTAAGTTAGACAATGAGTGGCAAGTCAGTCAATCAGTCAGTCAGTGAGGGCTTTCACCTTTATATATATAGATGTAGAGCCCCCTATCTTATTTCCAGGGTTGCACAGAACAAGCTCTTACACCATGTGCGTTACCGCTATTTCCTTTTATTCCGTAAGCTCTTGCCAGCTGGCCCTCATTCCTATTGTTGATACTGTATGTTGTATCTTATTTTGTGTATGTTGTCTCTGACTTGTAAAGTGTTGTGGATTACAATGGCGCTATATAAATAAATCATATTACTCTTGGCCACCCGGCCTGTGGGAAAAGGTTGGGGTGGCCTGGCCGTTTCACAGTCCTCAAGCCCGTTTCACCGTCCTCAAGCACCAGGCGAAGCGCTGCTAGTCAGACCTTATGTGCCCACCCAATGATAACATAGATCTCTGCTGTATTTATGCGCCACTAGATGCAGAGACTTTGACCTTAGGGAGACGCATGTTTTATACTTACCAGAGGAGAATGGAAAAATATCTAAAATATCTACACAGAATGACTCACTCGCTGCTGAAGAGCCGAATCCCATAGAAAGGGCGAACTAAAATGAATTGTTAGGCGAATTTGATTGACAAGAAATTGCTGTTGGCACCAGCTCATTTGCATAGATTACTGAGCGAGTGCTGTGATTGGCCGACACTGTAGCTTAACGGTTAGTGCAGCACTTCCCATGAGGAGCCTTGTTATAGACATCTCAACATAGTCATAGAGTCCTTCCCTTCTTCCCCTCTGCTCTCTAGCCAGATTTTACCATTTCAACAAGGGAAGGGACACTACTATCAAAAATTACTTTATAACATCTCAACAAGCCTTGTCTAACAAGTAGTCAAAATAAATATATAATTCCTATGACATTGCCTGTTCTGTACAAGATTATACCCAGACCCAGAACAGACCGACATGACTGCTCATCTTCACCCCTTCGAGAGCTGAGCTCAGGGAGATGAAGCCTGCATTTATCACTAGTTTCCCCTCTGTGGGCTCCAAGTCATATAATGGCCAGATCTACTGTAATTACTCGTGCACACAGGATGGCATAGTGTATGACCGCTTTGGCAACATAATAACTAGTTTCTTCGTATGCCATCAGAAAATCTGCCAGCATGTATTGGAAATATCTATCTCTGTAAACCATCTCATAGACAATCATATGGGCTTTTATTTGGAGGAAGAGAGAAAATCATTACACTCCTCAAGCAGTTTGCAGATGTTGCAAAGTTGCGATTCATGGCCGATCTTAGACAGAGTGCGGCGATGGGCAAAATTATAAATGGGGCCCCAAATGCTCAATTATATTATCAACAACACTGTGATATACAGTTAATATAGAAGGTGGTACGATCAGATCTGTAGCACTAATTTCCAGCGCTTCCAGAAGTACTGAGGTTTAGTGGTACTGAATAAAGACCGCTGTGCAATGACAAATATTACCCTCATAAAGTGACCATGTAGCAGTAGATACCAGCTCTGACAGGTGCTCTGTAGACAGTCTAAGTGATTACAGTACCGCTATGTATTCAGAGATCGCAGGTGACGTCTGCAAACCCCAGATAGAGAACTGTGGATGAGTCGGGCTGCTTGGTTCATTCTAAGTTATCCTCCTATGACGTTGGACGCCTTTGAATTGTACAATCGTCACCACGTTGTGGGCTTTGACAGTGAACTGCGAAAAGCCAACAGATCAGGGTTGCATCTAGAATGGAGTTGCTCTTGCAGCGCCAACATATAAAATACAATCCCATAACGAAAAATACAGTCCCTTGTAAAAACCTCAATTCCCCTCCCTTTAGCTCTTTTATCATATCATCCCATGAAAAACTTTAGAGTCCTCTCTTGTTTCCCTCCAGGAGTCCCATTCCAGACACAAGGCAGTACTCCAGCAGTAGGTCACCCTGCCTATACTCTTCCATTGTAATATGGTGTTCATCAGCTGACTGCTCACTAGCTTCAATGAACAGGCAGCGGAATACCTGAAGTAGGAGCTTGGGGCAACTGCCCAGTTTACCCCCCCAACGCCCGGCCCTGGGTGGGATTCAGACCCACAACTCCAATGCTGTGCCAACTGCTGAGTTCCCACTCCGGGCTGCAAGATTTTTCCAGAGCTGCACCAGTTCTGTGCAATGTGCTAACCCAGAGAATCTGGTTTATTCCCAGCACCCAGCATACCCTAAAAACACATCTTTTTAGGGAGGCCTTCCGTCTTCCCCAATTTAACTCTTCTCCATTTACGTTACTTATTCACGCTCCTTTGGAAAGCTGACCCCCTTCTTCCCACTCTATCCCCCACACACCCTATTGCACCTCTCACCTGTATATACAGAGATATGGCTGGTGACTGCTTCATACAGCTTTATGTAGACACTAGCTGATATAGCCGGCTTTGCCCAAGTTAACTTATTACAGGTGTTTACGTCTTGTTCGCCCAGAAAATGTTATGAAGTCGTGATTACTTCAGAGGAACCAAGAATAAAATATGTATACGCACAGTGGAGCTTTAGATTCTCCTCAGGCTGCATGTACCGATGTCCCTCTGCAGAATGTGCCATCCCTCTCACTCTGCTCACTTTTTACCCTTAAATGTTAAGCCGCTTTTTATTCAGATTTAACCCCAGACTGGGGATTGCAGCCCTTTCTTAGCCTAAGAAGCCATGCTCCATCCATGCAGTCCGTGGCTGCTTCCCTAAATACTTTACAGCCTTTTAACATGCACACAGAGGTCAGTTAGATTGTCCTCAGTATATACAAATAGAGGAGAGATAGATTCTCCTCAGCATACAAATCATTTCCATAGGCTTTACGGTTTCTGAGAAAGCAACTATCCCATGTATAGCAGATTTTTGCAGTTTCTCACGCTTTGAATTGAATATTGAAGTTGTGACCCCTTTACTTTTCCTATTTAGGATGTAAAGAATGGTTGTGGCAAATTTCATGTTTGTGCGGTTCAGATGTGTGTTATTAGTTACATAACATAGGGGGTCACTTACTTCTGTACTAAGAATTGAACAAACAATTACAAACCTTTACTTTTCCTATGTGGCAACTAAAGAATGGTCATGCCAAATTTCAAGTTTGTACGACCCCAGGAAGTTAGAGATTTAGATTAGGTACATAAAATAGGGGGTCGCTCACTTTTGCTCTTAGAATCGAATGATCAAGTTGCGACCCCTTTACTTTTCCTAGTCAGTATTTAAAGAAAGGTCGTGCTAACTTTCACGTTTTTATGACACTGGGAAGTTACATAACACAGGGGGTCACTTAATTTTGCACATAGTATTGAATAGTCAAATTGTGACTGCTTTACTTTTCCTATTTACAACCTAAAGAATGCTCATACCAAATGTCACGTTTGTGCGGTACAGATGTGTGGTATTATTTACATTACATAGAGGGTCACATACGTTTGCAATTACAATTGAATAATCAAGTTGCAACCCTTTTACTTTTGCTCTGTGGGACCTTAAGATTGAGCGTGCCAAATTTCAAGTTTGTACGACACCAGGAAATTAGAGAATTAGATTAGGTACATAACATAGGGGTTCTCTTACTTTTGCACTTAGAATTGATAAATCATGTTGTGACCCCTTTACTTTTCCTATGTAGGACATAAAGAAAGCTTGTGCCGAATTCCACGTTTGTACGACACCGGGAAATTACATAACATAAGAGGTCACTTTTGCACTTAGAATTGAATATTGAAGTTGCGACCCCTTTACTCTTCCTATATAGGACCTTAAGAATGCTTGTGCCAAATTTCACATTTGCACAACACCGGTAAGTTAGACAATGAGTGGCAAGTCAGTCAATCAGTCAGTCAGTGAGGGCTTTCACCTTTATATATATAGATGTAGAGCCCCCTATCTTATTTCCAGGGTTGCACAGAACAAGCTGTTACACCATGTGCGTTACCGCTATTTCCTTTTATTCCGTAAGCTCTTGCCAGCTGGCCCACATTCCTATTGTTGATACTGTATGTTGTATCTTATTTTGTGTATGTTGTCTCTGACTTGTAAAGTGTTGTGGATTACAATGGCGCTATATAAATAAATCATATTACTCTTGGCCACCCGGCCTGTGGGAAAAGGTTGGGGTGGCCTGGCCGTTTCACAGTCCTCAAGCCCGTTTCACCGTCCTCAAGCACCAGGCGAAGCGCTGCTAGTCAGACCTTATGTGCCCACCCAATGATAACATAGATCTCTGCTGTATTTATGCGCCACTAGATGCAGAGACTTTGACCTTAGGGAGACGCATGTTTTATACTTACCAGAGGAGAATGGAAAAATATCTAAAATATCTACACAGAATGACTCACTCGCTGCTGAAGAGCCGAATCCCATAGAAAGGGCGAACTAAAATGAATTGTTAGGCGAATTTGATTGACAAGAAATTGCTGTTGGCACCAGCTCATTTGCATAGATTACTGAGCGAGTGCTGTGATTGGCTGACACTGTAGCTTAACGGTTAGTGCAGCACTTCCCATGAGGAGCCTTGTTATAGACATCTCAACATAGTCATAGAGTCCTTCCCTTCTTCCCCTCTGCTCTCTAGCCAGATTTTACCATTTCAACAAGGGAAGGGACACTACTATCAAAAATTACTTTATAACATCTCAACAAGCCTTGTCTAACAAGTAGTCAAAATAAATATATAATTCCTATGACATTGCCTGTTCTGTACAAGATTATACCCAGACCCAGAACAGACCGACATGACTGCTCATCTTCACCCCTTCGAGAGCTGAGCTCAGGGAGATGAAGCCTGCATTTATCACTAGTTTCCCCTCTGTGGGCTCCAAGTCAAATAATGGCCAGATCTACTGTAATTACTCGTGCACACAGGATGGCATAGTGTATGACCGCTTTGGCAACATAATAACTAGTTTCTTCGTATGCCATCAGAAAATCTGCCAGCATGTATTGGAAATATCTATCTCTGTAAACCATCTCATAGACAATCATATGGGCTTTTATTTGGAGGAAGAGAGAAAATCATTACACTCCTCAAGCAGTTTGCAGATGTTGCAAAGTTGCGATTCATGGCCGATCTTAGACAGAGTGCGGCGATGGGCAAAATTATAAATGGGGCCCCAAATGCTCAATTATATTATCAACAACACTGTGATATTCAGTTAATATAGAAGGTGGTACGATCAGATCTGTAGCACTAATTTCCAGCGCTTCCAGAAGTACTGAAGTTTAGTGGTACTGAATAAAGACCGCTGTGCAATGACAAATATTACCCTCATAAAGTGACCATGTAGCAGTAGATACCAGCTCTGACAGGTGCTCTGTAGACAGTCTAAGTGATTACAGTACCGCTATGTATTCAGAGATCGTAGGTGACGTCTGCAAACCCCAGATAGAGAACTGTGGATGAGTCGGGCTGCTTGGTTCATTCTAAGTTATCCTCCTATGACGTTGGACGCCTTTGAATTGTACAATCGTCACCACATTGTGGGCTTTGACAGTGAACTGCGAAAAGCCAACAGATCAGGGTTGCATCTAGAATGGAGTTGCTCTTGCAGCGCCAACATATAAAATACAATCCCATAACGAAAAATACTGTCCCTTGTAAAAACCTCAATTCCCCTCCCTTTAGCTCTTTTATCATATCATCCCATGAAAAACTTTAGAGTCCTCTCTTGTTTCCCTCCAGGAGTCCCATTCCAGACACAAGGCAGTACTCCAGCAGTAGGTCACCCTGCCTATACTCTTCCATTGTAATATGGTGTTCATCAGCTGACTGCTCACTAGCTTCAATGAACAGGCAGCGGAATACCTGAAGTAGGAGCTTGGGGCAACTGCCCAGTTTACCCCCCCAACGCCCGGCCCTGGGTGGGATTCAGACCCACAACTCCAATGCTGTGCCAACTGCTGAGTTCCCACTCCCGGCTGCAAGATTTTTCCAGAGCTGCACCAGTTCTGTGCAATGTGCTAACCCAGAGAATCTGGTTTATTCCCAGCACCCAGCATACCCTAAAAACACATCTTTTTAGGGAGGCCTTCCGTCTTCCCCAATTTAACTCTTCTCCATTTACGTTACTTATTCACGCTCCTTTGGAAAGCTGACCCCCTTCTTCCCACTCTATCCCCCACACACCCTATTGCACCTCTCACCTGTATATACAGAGATATGGCTGGTGACTGCTTCATACAGCTTTATGTAGACACTAGCTGATATAGCCGGCTTTGCCCAAGTTAACTTATTACAGGTGTTTACGTCTTGTTCGCCCAGAAAATGTTATGAAGTCGTGATTACTTCAGAGGAACCAAGAATAAAATATGTATACGCACAGTGGAGCTTTAGATTCTCCTCAGGCTGCATGTACCGATGTCCCTCTGCAGAATGTGCCATCCCTCTCACTCTGCTCACTTTTTACCCTTAAATGTTAAGCCGCTTTTTATTCAGATTTAACCCCAGACTGGGGATTGCAGCCCTTTCTTAGCCTAAGAAGCCATGCTCCATCCATGCAGTCCGTGGCTGCTTCCCTAAATACTTTACAGCCTTTTAACATGCACACAGAGGTCAGTTAGATTGTCCTCAGTATATACAAATAGAGGAGAGATAGATTCTCCTCAGCATACAAATCATTTCCATAGGCTTTACGGTTTCTGAGAAAGCAACTATCCCATGTATAGCAGATTTTTGCAGTTTCTCACGCTTTGAATTGAATATTGAAGTTGTGACCCCTTTACTTTTCCTATTTAGGATGTAAAGAATGGTTGTGGCAAATTTCATGTTTGTGCGGTTCAGATGTGTGTTATTAGTTACATAACATAGGGGGTCACTTACTTCTGTACTAAGAATTGAACAAACAATTACAAACCTTTACTTTTCCTATGTGGCAACTAAAGAATGGTCATGCCAAATTTCAAGTTTGTACGACCCCAGGAAGTTAGAGATTTAGATTAGGTACATAAAATAGGGGGTCGCTCACTTTTGCTCTTAGAATCGAATGATCAAGTTGCGACCCCTTTACTTTTCCTAGTCAGTATTTAAAGAAAGGTCGTGCTAACTTTCACGTTTTTATGACACTGGGAAGTTACATAACACAGGGGGTCACTTAATTTTGCACATAGTATTGAATAGTCAAATTGTGACTGCTTTACTTTTCCTATTTACAACCTAAAGAATGCTCATACCAAATGTCACGTTTGTGCGGTACAGATGTGTGGTATTATTTACATTACATAGGGAGTCACATACGTTTGCAATTACAATTGAATAATCAAGTTGCAACCCTTTTACTTTTGCTCTGTGGGACCTAAAGATTGAGCGTGCCAAATTTCAAGTTTGTACGACACCAGGAAATTAGAGAATTAGATTAGGTACATAACATAGGGGTTCTCTTACTTTTGCACTTAGAATTGATAAACCCTTTACTTTTCCTATGTAGGACATAAAGAAAGCTTGTGCCGAATTCCACGTTTGTACGACACCGGGAAATTACATAACATAAGAGGTCACTTTTGCACTTAGAATTGAATATTGAAGTTGCGACCCCTTTACTCTTCCTATATAGGACCTTAAGAATGCTTGTGCCAAATTTCACATTTGCACAACACCGGTAAGTTAGACAATGAGTGGCAAGTCAGTCAATCAGTCAGTCAGTGAGGGCTTTCACCTTTATATATATAGATGTAGAGCCCCCTATCTTATTTCCAGGGTTGCACAGAACAAGCTCTTACACCATGTGCGTTACCGCTATTTCCTTTTATTCCGTAAGCTCTTGCCAGCTGGCCCTCATTCCTATTGTTGATACTGTATGTTGTATCTTATTTTGTGTATGTTGTCTCTGACTTGTAAAGTGTTGTGGATTACAATGGCGCTATATAAATAAATCATATTACTCTTGGCCACCCGGCCTGTGGGAAAAGGTTGGGGTGGCCTGGCCGTTTCACAGTCCTCAAGCCCGTTTCACCGTCCTCAAGCACCAGGCGAAGCGCTGCTAGTCAGACCTTATGTGCCCACCCAATGATAACATAGATCTAAGCTGTATTTATGCGCCACTAGATGCAGAGACTTTGACCTTAGGGAGACGCATGTTTTATACTTACCAGAGGAGAATGGAAAAATATCTAAAATATCTACACAGAATGACTCACTCGCTGCTGAAGAGCCGAATCCCATAGAAAGGGCGAACTAAAATGAATTGTTAGGCGAATTTGATTGACAAGAAATTGCTGTTGGCACCAGCTCATTTGCATAGATTACTGAGCGAGTGCTGTGATTGGCCGACACTGTAGCTTAACGGTTAGTGCAGCACTTCCCATGAGGAGCCTTGTTATAGACATCTCAACATAGTCATAGAGTCCTTCCCTTCTTCCCCTCTGCTCTCTAGCCAGATTTTACCATTTCAACAAGGGAAGGGACACTACTATCAAAAATTATTTTATAACATCTCAACAAGCCTTGTCTAACAAGTAGTCAAAATAAATATATAATTCCTATGACATTGCCTGTTCTGTACAAGATTATACCCAGAGCCAGAACAGACCGACATGACTGCTCATCTTCACCCCTTCGAGAGCTGAGCTCAGGGAGATGAAGCCTGCATTTATCACTAGTTTCCCCTCTGTGGGCTCCAAGTCATATAATGGCCAGATCTACTGTAATTACTCGTGCACACAGGATGGCATAGTGTATGACCGCTTTGGCAACATAATAACTAGTTTCTTCGTATGCCATCAGAAAATCTGCCAGCATGTATTGGAAATATCTATCTCTGTAAACCATCTCATAGACAATCATATGGGCTTTTATTTGGAGGAAGAGAGAAAATCATTACACTCCTCAAGCAGTTTGCAGATGTTGCAAAGTTGCGATTCATGGCCGATCTTAGACAGAGTGCGGCGATGGGCAAAATTATAAATGGGGCCCCAAATGCTCAATTATATTATCAACAACACTGTGATATACAGTTTATATAGAAGGTGGTACGATCAGATCTGTAGCACTAATTTCCGGCGCTTCCAGAAGTACTGAGGTTTAGTGGTACTGAATAAAGACCGCTGTGCAATGACAAATATTACCCTCATAAAGTGACCATGTAGCAGTAGATACCAGCTCTGACAGGTGCTCTGTAGACAGTCTAAGTGATTACAGTACCGCTATGTATTCAGAGATCGCAGGTGACGTCTGCAAACCCCAGATAGAGAACTGTGGATGAGTCGGGCTGCTTGGTTCATTCTAAGTTATCCTCCTATGACGTTGGACGCCTTTGAATTGTACAATCGTCACCACATTGTGGGCTTTGACAGTGAACTGCGAAAAGCCAACAGATCAGGGTTGCATCTAGAATGGAGTTGCTCTTGCAGCGCCAACATATAAAATACAATCCCATAACGAAAAATACAGTCCCTTGTAAAAACCTCAATTCCCCTCCCTTTAGCTCTTTTATCATATCATCCCATGAAAAACTTTAGAGTCCTCTCTTGTTTCCCTCCAGGAGTCCCATTCCAGACACAAGGCAGTACTCCAGCAGTAGGTCACCCTGCCTATACTCTTCCATTGTAATATGGTGTTCATCAGCTGACTGCTCACTAGCTTCAATGAACAGGCAGCGGAATACCTGAAGTAGGAGCTTGGGGCAACTGCCCAGTTTACCCCCCCAACGCCCGGCCCTGGGTGGGATTCAGACCCACAACTCCAATGCTGTGCCAACTGCTGAGTTCCCACTCCCGGCTGCAAGATTTTTCCAGAGCTGCACCAGTTCTGTGCAATGTGCTAACCCAGAGAATCTGGTTTATTCCCAGCACCCAGCATACCCTAAAAACACATCTTTTTAGGGAGGCCTTCCGTCTTCCCCAATTTAACTCTTCTCCATTTACGTTACTTATTCACGCTCCTTTGGAAAGCTGACCCCCTTCTTCCCACTCTATCCCCCACACACCCTATTGCACCTCTCACCTGTATATACAGAGATATGGCTGGTGACTGCTTCATACAGCTTTATGTAGACACTAGCTGATATAGCCGGCTTTGCCCAAGTTAACTTATTACAGGTGTTTACGTCTTGTTCGCCCAGAAAATGTGATGAAGTCCTGATTACTTCAGAGGAACCAAGAATAAAATATGTATACGCACAGTGGAGCTTTAGATTCTCCTCAGGCTGCATGTACCGATGTCCCTCTGCAGAATGTGCCATCCCTCTCACTCTGCTCACTTTTTACCCTTAAATGTTAAGCCGCTTTTTATTCAGATTTAACCCCAGACTGGGGATTGCAGCCCTTTCTTAGCCTAAGAAGCCATGCTCCATCCATGCAGTCCGTGGCTGCTTCCCTAAATACTTTACAGCCTTTTAACATGCACACAGAGGTCAGTTAGATTGTCCTCAGTATATACAAATAGAGGAGAGATAGATTCTCCTCAGCATACAAATCATTTCCATAGGCTTTACGGTTTCTGAGAAAGCAACTATCCCATGTATAGCAGATTTTTGCAGTTTCTCACGCTTTGAATTGAATATTGAAGTTGTGACCCCTTTACTTTTCCTATTTAGGATGTAAAGAATGGTTGTGGCAAATTTCATGTTTGTGCGGTTCAGATGTGTGTTATTAGTTACATAACATAGGGGGTCACTTACTTCTGTACTAAGAATTGAACAAACAATTACAAACCTTTACTTTTCCTATGTGGCAACTAAAGAATGGTCATGCCAAATTTCAAGTTTGTACGACCCCAGGAAGTTAGAGATTTAGATTAGGTACATAAAATAGGGGGTCGCTCACTTTTGCTCTTAGAATCGAATGATCAAGTTGCGACCCCTTTACTTTTCCTAGTCAGTATTTAAAGAAAGGTCGTGCTAACTTTCACGTTTTTATGACAGTGGGAAGTTACATAACACAGGGGGTCACTTAATTTTGCACATAGTATTGAATAGTCAAATTGTGACTGCTTTACTTTTCCTATTTACAACCTAAAGAATGCTCATACCAAATGTCACGTTTGTGCGGTACAGATGTGTGGTATTATTTACATTACATAGGGAGTCACATACGTTTGCAATTACAATTGAATAATCAAGTTGCAACCCTTTTACTTTTGCTCTGTGGGACCTAAAGATTGAGCGTGCCAAATTTCAAGTTTGTACGACACCAGGAAATTAGAGAATTAGATTAGGTACATAACATAGGGGTTCTCTTACTTTTGCACTTAGAATTGATAAATCATGTTGTGACCCCTTTACTTTTCCTATGTAGGACATAAAGAAAGCTTGTGCCGAATTCCACGTTTGTACGACACCGGGAAATTACATAAGATAAGAGGTCACTTTTGCACTTAGAATTGAATATTGAAGTTGCGACCCCTTTACTCTTCCTATATAGGACCTTAAGAATGCTTGTGCCAAATTTCACATTTGCACAACACCGGTAAGTTAGACAATGAGTGGCAAGTCAGTCAATCAGTCAGTCAGTGAGGGCTTTCACCTTTATATATATAGATGTAGAGCCCCCTATCTTATTTCCAGGGTTGCACAGAACAAGCTCTTACACCATGTGCGTTACCGCTATTTCCTTTTATTCCGTAAGCTCTTGCCAGCTGGCCCTCATTCCTATTGTTGATACTGTATGTTGTATCTTATTTTGTGTATGTTGTCTCTGACTTGTAAAGTGTTGTGGATTACAATGGCGCTATATAAATAAATCATATTACTCTTGGCCACCCGGCCTGTGGGAAAAGGTTGGGGTGGCCTGGCCATTTCACAGTCCTCAAGCACCAGGCGAAGCGCTGCTAGTCAGACCTTATGTGCCCACCCAATGATAACATAGATCTCTGCTGTATTTATGCGCTACTAGATGCAGAGACTTTGACCTTAGGGAGACGCATGTTTTATACTTACCAGAGGAGAATGGAAAAATATCTAAAATATCTACACAGAATGACTCACTCGCTGCTGAAGAGCCGAATCCCATAGAAAGGGCGAATTAAAATGAATTGTTAGGCGAATTTGATTGACAAGAAATTGCTGTTGGCACCAGCTCATTTGCATAGATTACTGAGCGAGTGCTGTGATTGGCCGACACTGTAGCTTAACGGTTAGTGCAGCACTTCCCATGAGGAGCCTTGTTATAGACATCTCAACATAGTCATTATGCGCCACTAGATGCAGAGACTTTGACCTTAGGGAGACGCATGTTTTATACTTACCAGAGGAGAATGGAAATATATCTAAAACTAGCGTACCCGTCGCGCGTTGCTGCGAAGACAGACATACATACATACATTCGTTTTTATATATCTAGCCGTTGTATGGAACATCCAATTTATCCGGCTGCTGTGGCTTCTTGGGAAGATAGCCTAGTACATGTTTGTCCACTTCCAACTCCAATGGAGACTGACTGTAAATGGCTGGCGTGCTCTAGTATTTATGGTTTCAAGCTGTACGTGTCATTGCATACAGTCTATCTATCTATCTATCTATCTATCTATCTATCTATCTATCTATCTATCTATCTATCTATCTAGCTTATTGCATACAGTCTATCTATCTATGACATCAGGAAATGAGAGAATTAGATTCCGTACATAAAATTTGAATTCTAATTCTTTGGCGTTTTGAATTGAATAATCGAGTTGGGACCCATTAACTTTTCCTATTTATGACATAATCAATGCTCGTGCCAAATTTCAAGTTTCTATGACAGTGGGAAGTGAGAGAATTAAATTCCGTACATAAAATTTGGACGCTAATTCTTTTGCGCTTAGAATTGAATAATCGAGTTGGGATGAGACATAAGGCCTTGCCCATAAGCATTCCCCAACTTCCAAGAACTGAACCTACCTACCTGAATGAGATTTTGTAGGCCGCTGCTTCCCCCTTGCGGGCTGCAGCGATTGTCCTTGTGCTCTGTTGATGGTCATTGCAAAAGCGAGTCGCACCGGAAACGGTAAACGTTTGAATTCAAATGGCATATCTGTTGAGATAATTGGAATCCGTGGCAACAGGACATCTTCCCCTTGAATTTCCCATACAGAATTGTAGCTTCGATGACATTGTTCATCATCTTTTTCACTGAAAGTCTTGTACCGTTGCAAAGTCGTGGTGGATGGATGTTTCGGAGAAGAATGATAGGCACGCCTATTTTCAATGTTAAAATATGCGGTGGCATACCAGGAAAATCGAGTGAATTCAAGAATTCCGTTGGGTAATTGACAGCTTCATCTTGATTCATCACAGTATCGATGGACTTATACGTTGTCGCTTCGCCTGGTATTCCGTTTTGAATGCTGAAATTGATGGCATTGACATCGTTGTTGGTAGCTGCTAATATAGCTCGTGCGCTGAGCCACTGATGATTTTGGTAATTCCACGCAATATTTGGGAACACCTTTTGGATCAATTCGTCTTTGGTTGATGTCATCTTTCCAAAGTTTGTTGGCAATGTGATACATTGTGTAGATCTGTCGATAGGCATTTTCCCATTTCCAATATCCAGCAATTGTTTTGCGAAGCGTTCGGCGGATGCATCATTTTGTAGTTGAACACGCATATTGGTTTTCAAAGTCAATTTCTTTACATGTCGCCATAGAACTGACAGCCTTAATGACATCACAATGCAGCTTTATAGAACATGTTGGGGCATGTTCAAGGGCGTCTGATGTTGATGACATCAGTGATGACATCACAATAGCAGGTGGCTTACTTATTCGATCTACGTGGGGGGGTGGTAACTTTCGACGACGCTCGCGCGCGCGCCATTTGTCGTAGGATAGTTTTACTATGCCTATAATCTTCCCAGGAGTGTACTCAACAACTTCCCAAAGTTTCATGGCGATCGGATGAATGGTGTAGTAGCGCATAAAGGACAAACAGACAGACACGCAGACAGACAGACACGCACGCACGCAGACAGACATACATTCAATTTTATATATATAGATATCTACACAGAATGACTCACTCGCTGCTGAAGAGCCGAATCCCATAGAAAGGGCGAACTAAAATGAATTGTTAGGCGAATTTGATTGACAAGAAATTGCTGTTGGCACCAGCTCATTTGCATAGATTACTGAGCGAGTGCTGTGATTGGCCGACACTGTAGCTTAACGGTTAGTGCAGCACTTCCCATGAGGAGCCTTGTTATAGACATCTCAACATAGTCATAGAGTCCTTCCCTTCTTCCCCTCTGCTCTCTAGCCAGATTTTACCATTTCAACAAGGGAAGGGACTAGAGATGAGCGAACACGTTCGGCTCCGCCCCTTTTTCGCCCGAACACCGAACTTTGCGAACACTTCAGTGTTCGGGCGAAAAAGTTCGGGGGCCGCCGTGGCAGCGCGGGGGGGTGCGGCGGGGAGTGGGGGGGAGAGGGAGAGAGAGAGGGCTCCCCCCTGTTCCCCGCTACTGCCGCCCGCGCCGCCGCGCATCTCCCCGCCCCCCGGCGGCACCCGGACACTTACGCGCGAACACTGCAGTGTTCGGCAAAGCCGGTGTCCGGGTGCGGATGTGTCCGTAACGGACACGTTCGCTCATCCCTAGAAGGGACACTACTATCAAAAATTATTTTATAACATCTCAACAAGCCTTGTCTAACAAGTAGTCAAAATAAATATATAATTCCTATGACATTGCCTGTTCTGTACAAGATTATACCCAGACCCAGAACAGACCGACATGACTGCTCATCTTCACCCCTTCGAGAGCTGAGCTCAGGGAGATGAAGCCTGCATTTATCACTAGTTTCCCCTCTGTGGGCTCCAAGTCATATAATGGCCAGATCTACTGTAATTACTCGTGCACACAGGATGGCATAGTGTATGACCGCTTTGGCAACATAATAACTAGTTTCTTCGTATGCCATCAGAAAATCTGCCAGCATGTATTGGAAATATCTATCTCTGTAAACCATCTCATAGACAATCATATGGGCTTTTATTTGGAGGAAGAGAGAAAATCATTACACTCCTCAAGCAGTTTGCAGATGTTGCAAAGTTGCGATTCATGGCCGATCTTAGACAGAGTGCGGCGATGGGCAAAATTATAAATGGGGCCCCAAATGCTCAATTATATTATCAACAACACTGTGATATACAGTTAATATAGAAGGTGGTACGATCAGATCTGTAGCACTAATTTCCAGCGCTTCCAGAAGTACTGAGGTTTAGTGGTACTGAATAAAGACCGCTGTGCAATGACAAATATTACCCTCATAAAGTGACCATGTAGCAGTAGATACCAGCTCTGACAGGTGCTCTGTAGACAGTCTAAGTGATTACAGTACCGCTATGTATTCAGAGATCGCAGGTGACGTCTGCAAACCCCAGATAGAGAACTGTGGATGAGTCGGGCTGCTTGGTTCATTCTAAGTTATCCTCCTATGACGTTGGACGCCTTTGAATTGTACAATCGTCACCACGTTGTGGGCTTTGACAGTGAACTGCGAAAAGCCAACAGATCAGGGTTGCATCTAGAATGGAGTTGCTCTTGCAGCGCCAACATATAAAATACAATCCCATAACGAAAAATACAGTCCCTTGTAAAAACCTCAATTCCCCTCCCTTTAGCTCTTTTATCATATCATCCCATGAAAAACTTTAGAGTCCTCTCTTGTTTCCCTCCAGGAGTCCCATTCCAGACACAAGGCAGTACTCCAGCAGTAGGTCACCCTGCCTATACTCTTCCATTGTAATATGGTGTTCATCAGCTGACTGCTCACTAGCTTCAATGAACAGGCAGCGGAATACCTGAAGTAGGAGCTTGGGGCAACTGCCCAGTTTACCCCCCCAACGCCCGGCCCTGGGTGCGATTCAGACCCACAACTCCAATGCTGTGCCAACTGCTGAGTTCCCACTCCCGGCTGCAAGATTTTTCCAGAGCTGCACCAGTTCTGTGCAATGTGCTAACCCAGAGAATCAGGTTTATTCCCAGCACCCAGCATACCCTAAAAACACATCTTTTTAGGGAGGCCTTCCGTCTTCCCCAATTTAACTCTTCTCCATTTACGTTACTTATTCACGCTCCTTTGGAAAGCTGACCCCCTTCTTCCCACTCTATCCCCCACACACCCTATTGCACCTCTCACCTGTATATACAGAGATATGGCTGGTGACTGCTTCATACAGCTTTATGTAGACACTAGCTGATATAGCCGGCTTTGCCCAAGTTAACTTATTACAGGTGTTTACGTCTTGTTCGCCCAGAAAATGTGATGAAGTCGTGATTACTTCAGAGGAACCAAGAATAAAATATGTATACACACAGTGGAGCTTTAGATTCTCCTCAGGCTGCATGTACCGATGTCCCTCTGCAGAATGTGCCATCCCTCTCACTCTGCTCACTTTTTACCCTTAAATGTTAAGCCGCTTTTTATTCAGATTTAACCCCAGACTGGGGATTGCAGCCCTTTCTTAGCCTAAGAAGCCATGCTCCATCCATGCAGTCCGTGGCTGCTTCCCTAAATACTTTACAGCCTTTTAACATGCACACAGAGGTCAGTTAGATTGTCCTCAGTATATACAAATAGAGGAGAGATAGATTCTCCTCAGCATACAAATCATTTCCATAGGCTTTACGGTTTCTGAGAAAGCAACTATCCCATGTATAGCAGATTTTTGCAGTTTCTCACGCTTTGAATTGAATATTGAAGTTGTGACCCCTTTACTTTTCCTATTTAGGATGTAAAGAATGGTTGTGGCAAATTTCATGTTTGTGCGGTTCAGATGTGTGTTATTAGTTACATAACATAGGGGGTCACTTACTTCTGTACTAAGAATTGAACAAACAATTACAAACCTTTACTTTTCCTATGTGGCAACTAAAGAATGGTCATGCCAAATTTCAGGTTTGTACGACCCTAGGAAGTTAGAGATTTAGATTAGGTACATAAAATAGGGGGTCGCTCACTTTTGCTCTTAGAATCGAATGATCAAGTTGCGACCCCTTTACTTTTCCTAGTCAGTATTTAAAGAAAGGTCGTGCTAACTTTCACGTTTTTATGACACTGGGAAGTTACATAACACAGGGGGTCACTTAATTTTTCACATAGTATTGAATAGTCAAATTGTGACTGCTTTACTTTTCCTATTTACAACCTAAAGAATGCTCATACCAAATGTCACGTTTGTGCGGTACAGATGTGTGGTATTATTTACATTACATAGGGAGTCACATACGTTTGCAATTACAATTGAATAATCAAGTTGCGGGCGGAGCCTGGACGCAGAGCGTGATGGCTGCTTGAGAGAAGCGCTCCTCTGATCAAGCACCCACGCTGGCCCCAAACAGCTTCTATCAGACGGAATAATGGGCAAGCAGACAGGAGAGAGGAACGCTGACCTGCAGGGAGCACCTCGGGCGGTTAAAAGGCAAGTGGATATGCAGCGCTTCTTTAGAGAAAGACCGGCCTAGTCCCCGCGCCCCCCCTCTAAGATGGCGCCGGCAAGGGAACTCATTGCTGCTCACAGCAAGGGGGAAGAGGAGGAGACATGTTCCGAGGATAAAGGTGAAGAGATTATCTCCAAATCCTTCATGAGGGATCTAATTACATATGCCCTGCGTCCCATAAGCGCTGATCTTGCTGAGATTAAGGGTGACTTGAGACAAATGGGACACAGGGTAGAAGAGCTGGAGACTGCAGTGTCGGCCACTACTTCCCACTCCCTACAGCTAGAGCGGGCCTTAAAGGAGCAGCACACCTATCTTAACAGAACCCTCCTAATGCAGGAGGATCTCGAAAATAGGAACCGCCGCAATAATGTGCGCATCAAGGGACTGCCCGAATCCCACACCGCTGAGAATCTACAGAAGGTCGCTAAAGAAATCTTCGCCTCACTTTTGGGGACTGACAGAGCCAGTTCTATCCGTGTCGAGAGGATCCACAGAGCACTTAGACCTCCGCCAAGTGAGGCTGAGCCGCCCCGCGATGTCATCTGCGAGGTGCTCTCCTTTCCCGACGCGGCCGCCATTTTGAGAGCCGCAAGATCCATCAGAGAGGTACACTTCGCTGAATCCTCAATACAAATCTATCAGGACCTTGCCCCCTCAACCTTGGCGAAGCGTCGTGCTCTCCGCCCGCTCCTGGAAACGCTCAAATCCATGGACATAAAATACTCGTGGCTCTTCCCGTTTGGGTTGAGCTGCTCCCACAAGGGCAGGAGAATTAACGTCCGCACTAACGAGGACCTGCAAAATCTGTGGAAAACCCTGGAGATTGATCCAATTGAGTTGCCTAATTGGCAGCCCCTACCGGACCCTCCCCAATTCCACCAGCTGGAGGTCCCTGAGGCATGGCTGGTCGCAGGTAGCTCTAAATCCCCAAGAGGGGGAAAGAAAAAGAAGCCAAAGGATGATGCGACCTGATTGCCCACTGAAGAGCATCCTGAATCTCCTATAGATTTACGAACTCATCTAACAATCGGTCGATTAAGGTTACCAGTGCCTCGTTCTTTATTTCTCGTTCTTCCTTATTCCTCCTCTTGTCTTGGCTAGGAACACCGCAGCGAAAGAACTGGCGTGTTATCGTTTTGTCTCTCGACTCAGGAGCAATATATCGGATGGTGTTCCACGAGAGAAATGAGACGTCATTCATTATCAGACTGAGTATTACCACTGTTTTTCTGATAACCATCGGCTGTTTGTAACTGTGTTTACAGAAATGTTTTTGTTCGTAGTTTAAAATTCCGTCGAATATGATATCTTTAATTATAATGTACTGGTCTGTTGACCCAGTGACTAATCCTATCAACCTATCTCTTTAGGGGCCATGGGTTGCTGGTCCGTCCAGGCTGTACTTAATTCTCTGAACTCTCGTTGTGGTTTCGACCCTACGAGACTTCAGTAGCCGCCCAATTGTGAGCCAGAGGATTGGGTGACCTTGGTTACCCCCCCTCTCCGCCTACTTTAAAGCTTTAAGTCAATTACATAAGGTTTTATTGTATTTTGCGCTATATTCACAACACTCTATTGTTGTGTGTTGTTCTCCCATCCCGTCCCTCTTTGACCTTCCTGCCTATCCTCCCCCCTCATTCCTCGTATATCTTTCCTGCCTCCCCCCTCCCAGTCTGGGGCCTCGGACATCTGGACATCCGCCCCATTGGACTCTCTCAAAGGGCCGAGCCGCCGCCGTCCTCTCCGCCTCTTGGTGCCTGCTCGGGTCCCCTATCTGTCTATTTGTTTCTCATTTGTCTTCTTTCTCCCGCTATAGCCTGAAACCGTAGTCATGGTAGGACTCCGCATTACCTCCTTCAATATCAGAGGCCTCAACTCCCCCTTCAAGAGACATAACCTCGCTCTCCTCATCAAAAGGTACGACAGTAAAATACTTTTCCTACAAGAAACACACTACAAGGGTCCCAAATGCTTCTCTCTCCCAGGCAAACATTTTCCACAAGCGTTCCACAGCACTCATCCCTCCTCGGCCTCAAAGGGGGTCTCGACCCTTTTTCATAAGACAATCAATTTTGTTGAAGAGGCCCAATACAGAGACAGCGAGGGAAGAGTCCTGTACATAAGGGGTACATTAAACAATGTCAAAATGACTTTCGCCAACATATACGCCCCTAATGTAGACCAAGTGTCCTGGCTACTACAGCAATTAAACATTTTAAAACAATTCGCAGTGGGACAGATAGTCCTGGCAGGGGACTTTAATGTTACGTTCAATCCGTCCTTGGACTCCTCCTCTGGTAGATCTCAGATCTCCCAAAAGAGACTGAGAAAACTAAGCAAATGCTTACAGGAGCTAGGAGTGATAGACTCCTGGCGTACTCTGAACCCCTCTACCAGGGACTATTCGCATTTCTCGTCAATCCACAAGTCATACCAGAGACTTGACTATGTCTTGGTCTCCTCCGACCTCCTCACTTCTATGATCCATGCCGAAATTGACTCCGTGACAATCTCTGACCATGCCCCCGTTCATTTGATTTTAAGAGATCCTCACCCAGTTGCAAGGGAGTGGAGGTGGACTCTCAATGCGTCATTACTAGATCCCATTGAAGAGAGAGATCAACTCTCCAAAGCTTTGGAGGAATACTTTAATATCAACTCCTCTGGTGACCCAAAAATCCCAATTGTGTGGGAGGCACATAAGGCGTTCATCCGGGGTCTTTTAATAGCCTTGGGCGCCCGCGTCAAAAAACGCGCACAAAAAGAAATAGACGAGAAGCTCTCGCAGATAGCAAAGGTGGAGCTAGCTGCGAAACTTTCCCAGTCGAAACAAAACCTAGACAACCTCATCTCTTTAAGGGCAGACCTGAAACACATGTTGGAATCTAAATTTAACAAAAAACTTCATTCAAAACATCTGGTCTACGCCCAAGGTAACAGAGGAAGTAGATTTATGTCCGCATTATTCAAAAAAGCACGGACAAAAAATCATATTAACGCCATAAAAACCTCTACCAACGAAACTTGTACTTCGACTCCCGAGATAGCAAAGGAGTTCCAGAGGTACTACTCCAAACTCTATAATTTGAGAGACCCCCTCACCTCCGACCTACCCCTGGACCCATCGGTCGCGATAAATAACTTCCTTAACCAACTGGACATCCCTAGAATTAACCCTACAGACGCCTTGACCCTGTTGGCTCCGGTTACTGAGTCGGAGGTTGAGGAATTGATTGCGTCATGCCCACCCAACAAAAGCCCGGGTCCTGATGGACTACCAATTCTATATTACAAATACTTCCTCCCCATCTTAAAACCCAAACTAACAGAGCTGTTCAACAGCTTGATGAGGGGGGACCCCCTGCCGAGACAGTCCCAAGAGGCCCATATTACTTTGATCCATAAGGATGGCAAAGACCCGGAGTCATGTGGTAGCTACCGCCCGATCTCCCTCATAAATCAGGACATGAAATTGTGGGCTAAGCTACTCGCAAAAAGGATGGAGCCCTTCATGGCTTCTTTGATAGACGGGGAGCAGTCGGGCTTTGTGTGTGGAAGGGAGGGGAGAGACAACTGCATAAGATTGCTACATGCTGCCCGCTACGCACAACGCCATAGAATACCCTTAGCCTTAGTAAGTACAGATGCAGAAAAGGCATTCGATAGGGTAGACTGGCGTTATATAGAAGAGGTCTTGCACTCCTTTGGTTTTCCATTGGAGTTCATACAGGCTATCCTCTCTCTTTACAAATGCCCTCATGCAAGACTTAGGATCAATGATACGCTCTCTCCTCCCTTCGACATTAAAAATGGCACTCGGCAGGGGTGTCCCCTCTCCCCCTCCCTGTTTGTGCTGGCCTTGGAGCCGCTGCTTCTTAGGGTTAGACAAGACCTGGGAATCGGAGGTCTACAGCTCAGTGAACGGGTGTTCTCGTCAGCAGCGTTCGCTGACGACATAGTCTTTTTAATAACTGATCCCCAAAGGAGCCTGCCCAGGCTAACGGAAGTAATCGAGGGATTCGGCCTTGCTTCCAATTTCAAAATCAACTACACAAAATCAACTATTTTAAATGTCTCCATACCAAGGGTACAGTCTGACTCGTTGAGAGCCAAATCTCCATTCATATGGTCGGACTCCTCGATTGACTACTTGGGCATCATACTGTCACGGAAAGCCGAAGACCTATATAGGGAAAATTTTATACCACTGCTAAACCAGGTCAAATGTCTCCTGATAAATATGACATTCCATTTGTGTCATGGTTCGGCAGAAAAAACATTATTAAATCATACATATTACCCTCTATTCTCTACAAAATCAGAATGCTCCCGATTCATTTGCCGGCCAGCTTCTTCAAAACACTACGTACTGCGTTCACTGGATTCATTTGGAGACGGAGGAGGCCAAGACTGGCCTACTGTCTGATGACTAGGAGGAGATCTGAAGGAGGGATTGACCTTCCAAACCTGCTGGACTTCTACCGCGCTGCACATCTTCGCTACTGGGTGGACCTAACCCAACCGCATAGAGACAGCTTGCTGACCACATTAGTAAAGGGCTATAATAGTGACCAACTGCTAGAGGACCTCTGGCTCCCCACCGGAAGCAGATACAAAGCTAAAGGCTTCAACCCTTTACTTAAAGGCCCCTGCACAGTCTGGGATGAACTAAACAAAGAATTAGCTCCGCCCCCCTCTCCCTTGCTACCATTGTGCATTATCACTAAGACACTCGGCCTACCTACAGACCCAAGCTCGTCCTCAATGTGGAAAAGGCTCTCACCCTTGAAATTACTGGATCTTTATCCACTAGCACACTTGCCTCCGACCTCAATACTGCAGAAGCTCCTTCCCGAGAGTAGATTTTCTTTCTTACATCAAGCACAACTGGAAGGGACTTTAAAGACCTTCCTCACAAGATTTAAATCCACTAGACCATTATCCCCATTTGAGAAAGCACTTCAGAATAACAAACCCCATGTAAGTAAAATCTCTTACCTAAAAAAGAACTTTATCGTCCCTAGTCTCCCTTACAAACCTGCTTTCTTGAGCTCCTGGGAGAGAGATTTAGGAATCACACTATCTTCAAGCGAAGTAAAAGCAATTTTAAAAACCTCTTTTGGCCTATCCCCCTGTGTTCTCGCACAAGAAGCACATTATAAGTTGCTCTCTCGGTGGTACCGGACACCACAGTGGCTACTTGATCACAAGCTTTCCGCGGATGGTTCCTGCTGGAGATGCGGAAACCACCTTGGCACCTACCTACATCTCTGGTGGACTTGCCCAACATTGTCTCCCTTCTGGAGAGGAGTGGAGAAGATAATACACTTGATCTCACCAAACATAAAAATAACACCTGAATTGGTACTCCTCTGGAAGCCTTCCAAATTCTTCCACCCTCAGAGAAATAAGATGATAGCCCTGATACTTGACACAGCCAAATCCCTTATACCGTCCCTTTGGAAACAACAAACGGCCCCTACATTGAGACAGTGTAGGGAGAGAGTGGACAACCTCTACAATGTAGAGGAATTGTACAGCTGGTCCAAAAACTCACATGACAAATTCAGTCAGGTATGGTACATGTGGTGGACAGTGAGAGGCTCACCAATTTGGAACGAGTGAGGAGATGGCTACGGCTCTCGACACCTCCCCCCCTCTACCCCACCCTTACTTTCCCCACACCCCTCCCCCACCCACAGTTGTCGTGATTTTAGGTGCAGAAGGCAGCCCCATGCGGATGCTCGCGGGGAATGATACTATATTTTACACCTATACGAGATAGGCAATAGGAGTTATCTTCTTTACACTAAATTCTCATTCCATCCAGGTCCAATGATAGATGTTTTTTGTGTGAGATAGAGATGCTGCCGAACCCATTTATTATTGGTACTCAATGTCGTATTTCTGCAGTTATTCTATTTTATGTCGCGTCCCAAATTCGTTGGACTCCCTATGATCGTCGATGTTTTATGTACTCTGCACCGTGTAATTGTAATTGCAATTGTTGTCCTGTTATTACCTAAAAACCTCAATAAAATTTGATTTTCAAAGAATAATCAAGTTGCAACCCTTTTACTTTTGCTCTGTGGGACCTAAAGATTGGGCGTGCCAAATTTCAAGTTTGTACGACACCAGGAAATTAGATAATTAGATTAGGTACATAACATAGGGGTTCTCTTACTTTTGCACTTAGAATTGATAAATCATGTTGTGACCCCTTTACTTTTCCTATGTAGGACATAAAGAAAGCTTGTGCCGAATTCCACGTTTGTACGACACCGGGAAATTACATAACATAAGAGGTCACTTTGCACTTAGAATTGAATATTGAAGTTGCGACCCCTTTACTCTTCCTATATAGGACCTTAAGAATGCTTGTGCCAAATTTCACATTTGCACAACACCGGTAAGTTAGACAATGAGTGGCAAGTCAGTCAATCAGTCAGTCAGTGAGGGCTTTCACCTTTATATATATAGATGTAGAGCCCCCTATCTTATTTCCAGGGTTGCACAGAACAAGCTCTTACACCATGTGCGTTACCGCTATTTCCTTTTATTCCGTAAGCTCTTGCCAGCTGGCCCTCATTCCTATTGTTGATACTGTATGTTGTATCTTATTTTGTGTATGTTGTCTCTGACTTGTAAAGTGTTGTGGATTACAATGGCGCTATATAAATAAATCATATTACTCTTGGCCACCCGGCCTGTGGGAAAAGGTTGGGGTGGCCTGGCCGTTTCACAGTCCTCAAGCACCAGGCAAAGCGCTGCTAGTCAGACCTTATGTGCCCACCCAATGATAACATAGATCTCTGCTGTATTTATGCGCCACTAGATGCAGAGACTTTGACCTTAGGGAGACGCATGTTTTATACTTACCAGAGGAGAATGGAAAAATATCTAAAATATCTACACAGAATGACTCACTCGCTGCTGAAGAGCCGAATCCCATAGAAAAGGCGAACTAAAATGAATTGTTAGGCGAATTTGATTGACAAGAAATTGCTGTTGGCACCAGCTCATTTGCATAGATTACTGAGCGAGTGCTGTGATTGGCCGACACTGTAGCTTAAGTGCAGCACTTCCCATGAGGAGCCTTGTTATAGACATCTCAACATAGTCATAGAGTCCTTCCCTTCT